>NW_019174257.1:8091089-8627661 GCF_002260705.1 Seriola dumerili | reverse complement strand
AGGAGGGTGAAGAAGTCAAGCTTGGGAAGGACCAGCAGGCTGAGCTTCAAAGGACAATGGAGGAATGTGACGCAAGACTGGCTGAAGTCCGTGAAGCAGTCCGATCCAAACTCTGGCCAAGGTATGGTAAAGAGGAGGTAGATTATGCAATCCAAGAAGCAGAAAAAGCCTGTGACAAAGCCTATGCAAACCCCACCACTGCTATCAATAGAGATGGGTTTGAACTGCAATTGGAAGGAGCAAAGAAGCTAATCTATGATGCAATTTCAAGCCTGAAAGACTGGGAAAAATGGATCCCACATGATCAGGCAGCAGACCTGGAAGGCAGGTTAAAAGACCTGAGAACATTCGGCAGCAACCTCGAGGCCAGGAGAGCAGAATTCCTCATCGCACAAAGAATTGCAGAAGAGGAAAGAAGAGGAAGAGAGGCTCAACCACCTCAACCGATGGCAACTCAACAACCAGTGGTGAGAATAAAGCCAATCAGTCTACCTAAATTCACTGGGTATAAGAGGAATTTCCACAGATGGAAGAGAGACTGGGAAAGCCTGCAAAAGCAGGGAGAGCCGACCAGCTCAGTGGAGGTAAAGAAGTTCCAACTCCTTGACAGTGTGGACGAGAGACTATGCAGAGACCTGCGCCTGTCAACATACAATAGGGCTGAAGACATATTCAGAGTACTCCAAAACAGGTATGGAAACAAGCCAACAATCGCCTTGGAAATAATTGAAGACTTGGAGAGGATCCCTCCTTTTAAAGTCACACCAGCCAAGGAAGGTAATTGACCTGATTCAAGCTGTGGAAAAGGCCCTGAATGACCTCACAGAGCTTGAAAGTACTCACAGACCTCACAGAGCTTGAAAGTACTGGTGCTATCAAGAATCCCCTTGTGATCAGATCCATGGCAAACTGCCAGACAATATGAAGAGGGACTGGCTGACATTCATGGTCAATCCGAGAAATGGAGTCACACCTGACAATCACTTCGACGTCCTTACATTCTTAAAGACACAAGAGGATATTCTAGAGAAACTAGACCAACTGGGGGTAAGTGAAAAACCTGAAAAGAAAGTTACTTACCTGGAGAAGAAGTCAGCCTCCACAAAGTCCACAAGGAAAGCAGGATGTGTTGTCTGTGGAGATGAGAGGCACCGTGAGAAGATCTTCTTTTGTAAGCAGTTCAAGGAACTAAGACCTGGTGAGAAGCTGAATGCTGTCGAAAGGCTGGGAGCGTGCAGAAGATGCCTCAGATGTCATGCAGAGGATGATGAATGTACAGACACTTGCCTGTGCAGGAACAGAGACTGCAAGAGAGGAAGCTCCTCAGACCACCATTTCTTTCTCTGCCTGAAAGGAGGATTCAAGGGGAAAGACTCTGAGAAAGTGGGAAAACCCAGCACCAGGAGGAAAACATTCACAGAGGAGCAGGAGGAATTGATATCTAAGCTCGCCCCAGACATGGCAGAAAAATTCAGGAGAGCCTTCACCAATATGGCTGCAAAATCACACTGCACTGGAAAAAGCCTTCCTGGAGTGATGGGCTCAAGCACATGTGAGTTACCAGTTATCCTTATGCTTCTTGAAGTAACCACCAACGCGGGACAGAAAATTGGAACCCTCATTGATTTGGCATCGGATACCAACTACATCACTCATGACGCTGCCAGAAGACTGAACCTTCGAAGTGAAAGGATCACGCTTGTCGTCCATGGAGTCGGAGGCATGACCATGAAGGTAAAGACCAAAAGATACCTACTCAAGGTAAGAGTGGAGACACCTAGAGGCACAAAAAGAGCTCATGAACTGATCTGCTATGGGTTGGATGAAATTGCAAAAGTGCACAGAGTAATCGAGGCACAACAACTCAAGAAGTTCTTCCCTGACACTGACCTGGACGACCTTCACAGACCAGAGCATGTTGAGCTTCTAATCAGCCACCGTGAAGGAAGACTTGCTCCACAGAGAAGAAAGGTAGTAGGAGATCTGGTCCTTTGGGAAAGCCCTTTAGGAAAAACCGTTGGCGGAGCACATCCAGACCCCTGAAGTAGTGGACATGACCCTGCTCAATTCTGAGACTCACTTTGCCCGATCGATGAGAACTACAGCAGTGAAATATCAAGAGATTGCTGAGATGCAAGAATCCAGAGCTGAGACCAAAAGCACTGTTGCTGGGAGAGAGTTCTTGGACTGGTGGAAGTGGGACAGCATTGGGGCGGCCTGTGAACCCAGGTGTGGAGCATGTCGGTGTGGTAACTGTCAGCCAGGAGGCAAAGACATGACTTTGAGCGAGGAAAGAGAGCTGGAGATCATCAGGCAAGGCCTCACCTATGTAAAATCAGATGAGCATAGTCAGCAGCCTCACTGGGACACAAAATACCCCTGGATTGAAGATCCAAGTTCACTGCCCAACAACAGAAATGCAGTGGAGGCCACATTTCTGAGGACAGAGAGACAGCTTAAGAAAGAACCAGAGTGGCGCGTAGCATACACAGCTCAGGTCCATGAGATGGTGGAAAGAAAAGCAGCAAAGAAACTCACCAAAGAGACCGTTGCTGACTGGAAAGGCCCAGTATGGTACGTTAGCCACTTGGTGGCGCCAAATCCACACTCTGTCACAACACCTGTCCGACTGGTATGGAATAGCAGCCAGAAGTTTAGAGGGATCAGCATGAACGACCTTCTCCTGAAAGGGCCCGATGTACTTAATCCCATCCGAGCAGTGCTACTAAGGTTCAGAAGAGGTGTCCATGCTGCCCTCGGTGACATCAAAAAGATGTACAATTCTGTGTGGCTTGAAGACCTGGAAATGCACCTTCACAGATTTCTCTGGAGAGACAGTGAAGATGGACGAATTGAGGAATATGCCATCACCAGAGTCAACATTGGTGACCGACCAGCAGGGTGCATTGCACAACTGGCAATGAGAGAGACAGCAAAGCTGCCCATGTTCACTCACCTGGAAGAGGAGCGCAGGATCCTTGAAGAGGATTCCTACGTAGATGACATCTTGACATCCCATAATGACCTGGAAAAACTAGAAAAAAGCACCAGAACGGTCAAAGAAATCCTGAAAGCAGGTGGGTTCTTCCTCAAGCCATGGGTCTGGTCAGGCCAAAGTGGGAGGCAGACGTCCACATCAGAACATCCAGCACCGTCAGATCAAGTCCTCATTCTCCCGAACCAAATGGGAGAAGGAGAAAACAAAGCCCTTGGAGTTGGTTACCTGGTTGAACCAGACAAACTGTACCTCATGACCTCAATCAACTTCTCAAAGAGAAAAAAGAAGATGAGACTTAGCCAGAATCTCGTCGGAGAAGAGGTGAGAGAAAAAACTCCAAACCCACTGACTAGAAGACAACTGCTTAGCCAAGTAGCTAGCTTGTATGACCCAATAGGCCTTGCAACACCTGCCAAACAGAAGGGAGCCATTCTGGTCAGAAAAGCATTTCAAGAAGCTGGAGGCAAAACTCTAACACGAGACACATGGGACAAACCTCTGTCTGAAAAACTCAGAGAAGAAGCCATCCACCTGTTCGAGGAATACACACGCCTCAACCAAATCACCTTCCATAGAAGCCTAACACCAGTCAAAAAGATTGGAGAACCCTGGGGGATAACATTCTCAGATGGAAGTGACCAGAGCTATGGAGCTGTTGCATACTTCAGGTGGGAGACTGAACAAGGCATCCTGGTTCGGCTTGTGGAGTCCAAAGCAAAGCTCACGCCGCTTGACCAAAAGGGAGAACCAGTGAAAGCTGAGGTCTGTGGTGCTGTCTTCGCCGCAAGACTCAGGAAATACATTGAAAAGCACAGTCGGATGCAAGTTGAACGTTGGCTCCACCTGCTGGACAGTCAAACTGTACTAGGTGCAATCCAAAGAGACAGTTATGGGTACCAGACCTTTTTTGCAAACAGAGTGGGAGAGATCCAGAAGTCCACATCAGTTGAAGACTGGAGATGGATTCCAGGTGAGCAAAACATTGCAGACCTCATAACAAGAGGAGCAACCCCAGGAGACCTCAAAGAGGACTCTGTGTGGCAAAATGGACCAGAGTTTCTGAAACAACCTGTGGAAGAGTGGCCGACAAAGTCAGCTAAAGATGTTGCTGCATATGCCAAAGACGGTATAAACAAGCTCCAAAGGAAATGTTTTACAGCAGCACTAACCCGAGCACAGGTAAAAAGAAACCAACAAGCCTCACCCGCCACTGCAATGCCAATGGCTCCGACCTCTGCCCTTTCTTCAAACACAGACCAAAGTAAGGACCTGCAAAGCAGCCAAAGTGGAGGAAAACACCAAATCCAAGTCCAGAGACCACCTGCTGGTTCTGCAGTGAAGAAAACCCTTGACATCAGTAAGTTCAGCAGTTTAACCAAGCTGACGAGAGTCATTGCCTGGGTGTGGAGAGCTGCCACAAGGTGGGAAGAAGTGCTGGCCAGAACCTCAGCCTCAAGTAAGCCAAAGAAAGAGAAAATTCTTTCAGCTCTTGAGATCAAGTCCAAGGTCAAAGAAGCTACACTTACCGTCAGGGAGTGTGAAGATGCCCTTGGGATCTCTTCCTTGCAGCTCAAGAGGAGGTGACCTTTTCAGACACCACGCTCAACAGGCTTGCTGTGGTCAGAGATGAAAATACTGGGCTTTTGCTATGTGGAGGAAGATTCCAAATCTTTAATGAAGAGAAGACTGCAGTACCAATCTTGCCCTGCACATCATGGGTATCCACTCTTCTAGCTCAAGAAGCCCACAAGGAAAATCATGAAGAAATCGCAGGTACACTCCTCCGGATGAGACGGAAAGCCTGGGTGATAAGAGGACGGAAACTAGCCCAGAAGATTGTTGACAACTGTGTAACATGCAGGAAAGCCAAGGCCCGGAGATGCCAACAGATCATGAGTGACCTTCCGCTGGAGCGAATAACACCAGCCAATCCATTTGAGTACACGACAGTGGACTTATTTGGACCTTATGAAGTGAAGGATGAGGTGAAAAAGGAGGTGAGACTCAAAGTGTGGGGAGTTGTCTTCTGCTGCATGGCGTCTAGAGCTATGCACACTGACCTTGTCAGTGACCAGTCAGCTGAAGGCTTCCTGTTAGCCTATCAACGATTCACGGCACTAAGAGGACACCCAAGGAAATTGTGGTCGGACCCTGGAAAGAACTTTGTTGGAGCCAAACCTGCCCTCAAAGAGCTCTACATGTTCCTGGACCGACTAGAAAAGTCAAAGCTTGAAAATGAAGCCTCCAAACACAGCACAGAATGGAGCTGGAGGATCCATCCGGCAGACTCACCTCACAGAAACGGAGCCGCTGAGGCTGCTGTCCGTACTGTGAAGCGGGCTTTGCACAATCTGGGAGGTGATGGAGTCTTCACGTGGAGTGAGTTCCAAACTTTCCTTTATATGGCTTCCAACCTCGCCAATGAACGACCTATTGATGCCAGGACTCAGAGCAGGGAGGACTGTGTAGAATACATCAGCCCAAATTAACTTCTACTTGGAAGAACTGGACCAAGAGGGGATCCAGCTACCTTTGACTTTGAAGGTTACTCCTACAAAAGACTGAGAGCTATCCAAACAGAAGTTGACCGGTTCTGGAGGAAATGGAGCCAATTAGCAGGACCAAACCTGTTTGTCAGGACCAAATGGCACACAACTCACAGAAACGTGGCCATTGGAGATGTCGTCTGGCTGGCTGACCAAAACGCCCTAAGAGGTCAGTTCAGGCTTGCCAAAGTTGTTGATGTCAACACTGACAAAAAAGGAATTGTGAGGGATGTGCTACTCAGATCCTTTCCCAGCTACCCAGTCTCAACTGTGAAGCCCACTCAAAAGGTGAAGATGCACTCAAGTAAAATACCTGCAACAATTCTTCACAGAGATGTCAGACAGATAGTTGTCCTGCTTCCGGTTGAAGAGCAGCAACAAATTCAAAAATGAAGGCCAAATACATCAGAGCTGGTGTGACCTCCTTAGGTTGAAGAACCAGGAGGTCAAGTGGGAGGTGTCGTGTCAAGACCAGTCACAAAATGCAGCGGCAGGTTCCCCAGCATGCACTCCAAATCTGCAGGGGGAAACCACACAATTTGGTGCACCCGTGTGCACAGGAAGTGCTTCACAGGAAGCAAGGAAGGGGAAATTATAAATGTTTGGGAAGGAGCTCAAGTCACTCTTTCACCTGCTGCCGCTGCTGCTGCTGCTGCTGCTGAAGAACAATAGGCCAGCCACAGCTCATGTTCATCATTACAGACGCAACTGGTAGGACAAACCAAGTTATGTGCTTTGTAGCCTTTTCAGTTTGTATTTGTATTTGAGAGCATGCAATCTAAGTTGAAACTTAATTAATTTTGTGTTAGGTGAATTGAGTCATTAGTTGACAAATTAACATTTATTCTTTATTTTAGTCTTTCATATTCTTTAAGAAAATGTTATGTATGCATTTATTTGGAACTAATGCATATCTTTTTATTATCTTTAAGGTTTTCAACCTATTCCGTTCGATTCAATGCATTCTATTCTATTATTCCATCTCCCCATCTGGAAGAAAATAAAAAATCAAAAGAATTGAGTTGTCCTTTGCGTTCCTGAGATGAGCAAGCCATTTCTCAAGTTTGGGCAGAGTTGTGGTCAGCCGAAGAACTAAGAAAAAAAACTTCAAACAAAACACACAAAACTTGACAGTTATAATTTTACCATAAGTTTGACTAATTTAGGGGACTGTTTAAAATCTGGATGATCATCTGACCATTCACGTTTCTTTCCTTGTCGGACGTCTTTTTAGTGAAAAGCTCCTGGTATAAACTTATCAGAAACGATGGCCAAAACTACAAAAACAAAAAACAGGATGCACAAAACCCGAGTTATCCTTTAATATGTCTCCAGAAACCTTCTCAGGGTGGTAGCACCAATGCACCACACAAATTCCTGTTGAGTGAAAGTAAAAGATGTAATATGGAATATGGTCATACCTAAGCTGGCACTAGATCAAAAAGTGTTTTATAATAATGTAAAAACTGGAAAGATTTTAAATGATATTTTCCGATAAACAATGCACCTTCATTAAAAAACCTTATGACAATAACAATGCAACTAAATTAGCAAATACTGCTGGTTAGGTTAGCATAACTGTATTTTTCAAACTCATTTTAAACTTCATGAACATCACTAACTGAAAGAGTGTGAGTTGTAATGTTACAGCTCGTGGTGCTACATAACTTCATGTTTACACTGTTTGCTCTTGACTGGATTGTGCAACAGATATTTTCTGGCAGCCAAATTACACATTTGACTTAGCTAAGACATTTCTTAACTTTCATAGGTGCAACATGATTTAGCAAATCACTAAAATGAAACTAGATGGTAGTATGAGGAAGGACTTTAAACACAAAATAAGTAATGGATTTACAAATCACTGGTGCAACCCCATCCAGCCATTACGTAATATCAGGCTAATGTCACAACATCACAAACGCACAAAGAGAGAAAGGAACATATATGAAAAGCAGTCAAACAATTAGAGGCCAACATGAGACGTTTTCACACACTCAAACTTTGGTCACACATTTGGTACCATCAGCTTACTGGCAACAAAACTAACAACAGCAACAGAGAGGTTCAAAGGACAAAGAGAGTATAGCAATGGCATTGACATATAAGTGTGTTTCCATCACCATGTGGTAATGAGCTAAGCTCTTATGTAACAATTTTCCAGTGTACAAATAGGCATACACATCCCTCCCTACCTTTCCCTCTCTCACTCCATCTCTCTCTCTTTCTCTGAGGGTCTGAGCAGCAGCCAACTCATCAATCACCAACTACACAGAAAAGACAAAGAACCGAATTCCTAGAAGAGGAGCAAAGGGCAGAGGAGAGCATCGTTTTTAAGACACTTTTGTAACCCTTTCAGGTGAATATCAGGGCTGGGATGTCAGAATAAAGGAACCTGATGAATATAAATATATAATATATATAATATATATAATTTTGCCAATCTGATAGATAGGAACAATTAAACACCAACATATTTGGAAATCAGGAGAGCAAGACCCTGTAAAAGTTCATCTGTTATAATATCAGCTACAGGTCGGTGCTTGTATTGTCTTTTGGCTAGCTCTGTAGATTGTCCATTTCTATTACAGATCACATCCTGTAGATTCCCGGTGGTTAAAACGCCGTCCAGAATAACAAGTTAAGTTACTGAGGAGCACAATGAATAATTTATTCCTCACTTCCCCCTTCCTGTGTAATTTTAATCCCATCCATATGGAGTTTGAGACAGCTGTAGAGTTTTAGCCCCATCTCAAGTCGTTATACTAAACTAGCCTAAACACATCCTGACTCCAACTCTGTACATACATGTATATCTTCCTTGTAAATATTATTTAGTTTCCCGTTTTTCTTTTTCTTTTATCATTTTGTTCTTTTCTAATTAAAAAAATACATTTATACATTGTCTGTGTTTATAGCATTTTGCTATCCTGTATTGTACAATGAGAATTAAGCTGGACATTGACAGTGACACCTGGAGACATTTCTCAGGGTTTCATCTCAGCCACAGCTTCACCTTTGGTTCATGCAACTATTCCTCCACTGAAATAAAAAAAAATGGAAAATATTCTTTTAAGCTTTCTCATGCACAGGGGGAAAGTATGGAAGACAAACAAGACAGAGAGAGTGAATTTCAATTAAAACCATATGGGAACGAGTCAAACTGATGTGCCATCGAGCCGTGACCAAAACCTCCTCAGCTCACTTGATCTTTGTGTTCAAAAAAACCCCCTGAATTTTCACTCCAGTCTGGTCTCCACAACAAATAAAAACAAGCCTTTTTTTTAATCTCCGCTGACAGGCTGGTGATATGGCCGAAAGTCATGAGTAACAGGACTGATATTGCATTGACCTTACACTGTTACGCATTTGCAGACAAACGCTTACTGTGGTCTGTATGATACAGAAGCTCCGGTAGAAAATATTATTGATGACGTCACCTTGTCTCCAAGAGTCCGATTATATAAACAACGGTTAGATCTGAGCTGAGCGGGATAGCTGGCGGTTTAGAGGAGGGCTGTGATATTCCTCACCTCCTCTCTGAGAGCAAACATACGGCTACCCACATCTGTCACGAAGTGCGCGCACACGCACACACACACACACACGGAGGTCTCACTTACATACAGTACATATACAGGTAGACTACACCTGATGATGCAAGGTGCTGTTTAGGCAAAAAAGGAGCTGGCAAACAAACACACACTTGTGGACGTGAACACACAGTGGGACGTGCATTTGTCAAAGTAGCCAGGGTCGTATACACATTACATTTCCAAGTAGCGAATCAGTGTTACTGGCAGGGAATAGTCAACATTGAGAAAGAGAGAGGACCGTTTGACCACTGCTGTAGTTTAATCCTGGGCCCTGGTTCCCGCTCTGCTTCTGAATTGTGGTTATGTTTCCAAGGTATTTATCTGTGTGACACATAGTGGAGATGATGACGATAATGTTTGGACATGCAGTGTGGCTGCCCGGAAGGATTACGATGAATGTAGATAAAGCAAAAGCAGCCAACTCTCTCGTCATCTCCCTTTCTTTATCAGGCATGTGTCGCAGTCCGCTGCGCATATATTTTATCAGTCGAGTCATCGACTAAAAAACAACAAGTCCTCCAAACTAATTGACAAAACAGGTCATTGTTATTGTCTCCCAGAACAACTGTTTGGTGATCTGGTGCAGACCAGCAGGATGACATTGTTAGTCAGTGCTTTCCAAAACCTTTACAAATGTAGGATATTGATTCACAGAAGTGTTTTTGATCAGTGGCTGCTTTAGTTCAGGTGTGATTGAGTTTAGGTACGATCATGGTAATGTTTGTTCTGTAATTCATTTTTCTTGTTTTGTGTTTTTAAATAAAGTTGGGAGTCAAACGACATCTCTCCTTTTGGTACACAGTCAAACCAATGATGCATCCTCCCCAATACATCATGTCCACTCACAGCTTATATGAGTGAGTAGCAAGAACACCAATCAATATACAGTATGTAGACACATGCATACACATGCCGATTGCAAATGAAAGAAATATGACTAAATTCAGGCAAAAATTTAAATACGAACATGTGTTTATACTGTAGTTGACCTTGTTGATTGTGGCATCATGTCATTTACTGTCAGTTGAGTTCCTGGCAAACAACAGGACAAACTGTGGTCGACCCAGTTTTTTAGCATTAACCTCATCTGCAGCTTTATAAGCACCTCACACTACTTCAGCCTTTTGCTTCTGAGGCACCAACGTCATACGTTTTGTGGCCAAAAAAGGTCCCCATTCAGGAAAACATAAACATACCATACTATAGGTCACATGAAGCTTCAAACAAACTAAAAAAAACAAAAAAAACAAGCAACTTTAACCATAACAATAGCAATTTATGACTTTCATAACTGTGCTTCATCCGGATCTGCTTTTGAAGCAGAGGTACAGGCTACTTCTGTCAAGTTGAGGAATAAACTTATAATAAACAATAAATCAAGGCATGTTCTACCATGCTGCAGCTCTGGCCAAAGTGAAGACAATAACAAAAAGAGGCTTAAGGAATAAATGAATGGTCTGACAAACAAGGTTCTGTCACAGATATTAAGCCATGATCTGTTGCAGGCTGATCACTTTCCAAGACTATTCAAAAGCAGATTCATGGAAGATGCCACAACTTAAATCAAATATTCATTACGATTTAGTGTAATGGAAATAAACCAAGCACAGTTTGGGAATGTACCACATCCCAGTTTGGCATGACAGCTTCCTGCCTTTATCTCAAGGTCAAGTGGCGGGAGCCTGTGGCAGACGGATTAAGTGTTCTTTAGGCACAGACAGAAAATGAGCCTCAGTTTTATTAACTGAAGATTAGACAACCATAGTTTAAAGGGAGCAGTAATACCTTTTACAGTACAAAATAAACTACAACAACCTCTGTAACCAGGCTTTATTAAATCCTTGTCTTATTCATTTTTGTGCTCTTTTAAAATCTAAACAGTGTATTTTTATACCCAAAATATCTGCAATTAACATTATGCCATAAAGATAAAGACAAGAAAAAACAGCAACAGCATTAATGCAACTGTCACCGTAGTAAGAACCTTCAATCATCTTACGTCTTGAGTCTTAAAGCATAAAATTAATCTGTGTCATAAATGGAGATCAGTGAATATGCTTATTCTTTTCTTGGCAACAGTTACAATCTACAGGACAGTATTTTTTTATTTATTCAGAAATAAAACAAGCAGAAGTATCTTAGCTCAGTTCAAACAAGGATGATATGAAACTTGGATGATATCAATTGTCTGGATTTCCTGAAGTTGTTGACTGTTCTGCAGTCTGTGCGAATAATGTGCAGAAAAGACTATGAGCGTGCACCAGATTCTTTTGGAGCCAGGAGTGATCCATTATTCAGCTGTAAAACAAAATAAACCGTGTTTTGGCTTAGTCAAAAAATGTACTGTTTCTTGTGATGCTCACCGTTCACACACAGTGTAGCTTCAATCTGCTGCAGACCCATTAGTTCTGCTCTTTGCAGCACTGTGCCATAGTGCACAGAGGAGTTATCTGAGGACACAGCTATGAGTGGATCATTGTCCTGAATCAATCCTCTGATCTATGAGGGAAAAACATAAAAACACAAAGTGTCCATTTGAATATAAACACACATTATAGCAAGGGTGTGAGAATGAGAGAGGAGTCCTCAATGGAGAGCTGGAGAGGATAATACACGACCCCAGGTCAAGAACCTCTGAAACAACTACGGTCCTTGTAATGAGCTCGACACTGTGCCCTTCCTAAATCAGATGCAGCGTTCAGCATACAGAAACAGGCAAAAGTGCCTACTTCTCAATGAAATGATAACAAGCTACACGCAAAAATATGTCTGTTTGGAGGGAACAAAGAAAAGAAAAAAAAATAACCAGACACAAAAATACTCTGGAAAATCCACAAATGTTGTCAAGTTTCCTTTTTCTTCTGTAAAAAGTAGTTCCACAGAAAACTGTTTAACCACAATAATCCAGACATTATTTTACCAAAGACATGCAGCTGTTGGCAAATCAATCACACTGCAAGATTTATTCTGCTTTTCTGTAGCTTTCGATCGTATAACAAGACCTTCCTCGGCAGATGACGTTTGCCGAAAATCTCACCACAAGGTCTACCCTCTATCTGTTTTGTGAATTTTGCTGAATGTTATTTTCTTAATGCCATGTCCACTCCATTGTATTTGATGGAGGCAGAAATCTCAGACAAGTATCTCAATAACCGGACAAATAAAACTATCTGCATGGTTAGATACCACTGGAGGCGAGAGGGAAAACATGCTTTTATGATTTTGGTGAACTGGCTACTGAACTACTTATTTCTGCTCTTTGATATTGTATCAAAATAGTTTGATGCTGAATCAAAAGGGAAGTTATGCAGTGGTAATGATACTCATCCACTGCTCGATGTGGTCTCCTAGGGGTTACACAGAACATGACTAAAATCTTATTTGTACAATTTTAAACTTTCCATTTTACAGTGACAAGAAAAAAAGGGTTTTTTGCATTAACTGTTCATAAAATGTCATCTGATCAATGTGCTTAAGCTAATAACACACAAACAATTACAATCTTGTGTGTCTTTATTGAACACACCCATTAAACACTCACAGTGCTGGTGAACCTTTAGAGTTAATAACTGGTTGAAACCTCATTTGGCAGCAATAACCTCAAACAGTTGTTTCAGGCGGCTGTGGATCAGACCTGCACAAAGTTCAGGAGGTATTTTGGATCATGCTTCCTACAGAACTGCTTCAGACATATTCTGGTGTGAACAGCTCTCTTCAGGTCATTCCACAGCATCACTACTGGGTTAAAGTCTGGTTGGACCACCTGGATTTGCCTACTGACATACATGCGGTGCTAACTGTAGAAAATGTTTAGTGCACTATTGTGCTGGTTCACAACTTCAATCAGGGAGCGAAAAACGAACATACACGAAGCATTGTTTGATCAGGGTGATGGCCTCATTATGCCATTATATAACCTTTTACACACACACACACACACACACACACACACACACACTAAAACAAACAGGCACGCACACAAACAATATACACTAACCAGAACAGAGACAGACAAAAGCAAGCAGCTTTGCGGGGATATGTCTGTTGAGAAGAGCATTACAGTGTTACTGATGAGCATCTAGAGACACATACACACACACACACACACACAGCCAGACATTAGGAACTGGTTCATGGGAACAATATACACATTCCATTGTAGAGCAAACAGTGGAGGTCTGTCTTTTTCTCAGAGAGAGAGACTGAAGGTAAACAGTCTTATCTGCAATCGGCAAGAACAGACTCTTCTCTCTACACTGATTTCTCTGTCGATACACTGTACAAAAGCAGTTTCTATGTGACCTGCAGAACACCTTGCACAACCCAACACAAGATATAACACTTAGTGCTTCAGCTGTTTAAACTGTGGCTATGAAGTGTTTACACAGGTATGAAAAAGTCAATGTTACTGAGTGCTAGGTCAACATATCATGCACATTTTGTACTGTACTGTATGTGCTGATTTGCACTATAGGTCTGACTGACAATGAGTCATAAGACAGACGAAGACAGAAACCTGACAGCTAAGTACACTACTCTCTATGTTTCTTCAGTGTAATTACACTGTTGATGTCTCATCTAAATATTTATAATCTCATCTGTCAGGTAAATTGTTATCTAAATATTGGATATTTGAGTATACAGTGCACCGGGACGTTAACATCCACACCTTATAAATGGCTTAATAGATTTGTCTGTTAATCCTAAAAAAAAATGACACATAAGAAATAGTGGTTTCACTACCCTGATGAAACCCTACACAATGGTTTTATTGCAAAAAGGAAGTCAAACCTAAATAATACATCAGTGGATTTCCCCTTAGATGTGAAATAAGGGAGAGACTCCTTTTTTTTTTTCTATGCAACATAAAACGCACTGAAATCCATTAATAAGAAAAGGTGTCTGCAACCATGCTAGCAGTACTGTTAGGCTATTCCTGTGAAATAAAATTTCTAAAATTAGCATACTAACACATTCAGATGACAATGTTTACAATCTGATGTTTAGCGGGTGTAATGTTCACAATGTTCACTATCTTACTTTGGTGTGTTAGCATGCTAACATTTGCTAATCAGCACCAGACATAAATTGCAGCTCAGGCAAACCACAAATGTGAAAACCGTAGCTGTGCTAGAGTAAAAGTTAGCAGATCACCAAAGAGGGTAAGGGTGCATCCATTCAATACTTGCTGAAATATTTTAAAGTGCACCGAAGTGGTGGACCAGCTGACAGACAAACTGTTCCATCCCTTAAGCCACAACAATAGCACCACTAAAATTTTAGTAAAAACGGCAGACCTGGTGTATCAAGCTGTGGTAGTGTGATGCGAAACAATCTGTCATTCAATAGCCACTGGACAATATGTGACCAAGCTGTGAATTAGCACTGTCTCTGATCAAGTCTTCACTTTGAAAATATCTTCGTTTTCTGTAGTTCGAGGCTTTAAATTTTCGCTCAATCCATAGAAACTGTAATCAAATGGCTGGGACTTTGTTTCGACCAAGTTTTTTCTCTCCATTTAGAGTGGTCTTCAACTGAAAAAGACCCAAACGATCTGTGAAAACCGGCCCGGCAAAGTCATGGATGAGTTGTGAATGGACTAATGACAGTGTTTTCATGCTGAGGTTTGTGACGCAGGTCGGGCCCTGTCTGCTCTTTGTCTCCCTGTCACGCCAGAGGAACTCATTTGTCCCCGGAGAAAGATGGATGAACTGTTGTAGAAAAAGAGCCTGTGGGGGGTGGGGGTCTAAACACCTGGGGTAGAGTGTGTTTTTCTGTGTCAGTGTGTGTGAGGAAGTCGCTGTCGTCCCACTGGCCTGTTTCCTCATTAGTGTCACAATCCTGCCCAGCATGGACTTCCTTCCACGGACACTCAATCCATACACATTCACATAATACTCAACACACATGCATTCATAAGTTCTGTTATGTCATCTGTACACATCTGCACACACAGACACATGCATCCCCAATGCAAGGTGCACCTGCCAACTTTGACGCATTTCTGTACACAAATCTGTCTCTGGTAGAAGAAGTCCTTATCCTGCCTCTCATTCGAAACAGGGGCATCCTGGGGTATCAGCACATATACTAATGGAGGTCTTTGGGGGGGTTGGGGGGGTGAAGAGGATGTCATATAAACCTGCCAGCATCTTGCCCTAGTCATATAAATCACAGGAACTTGAAGGCCAGTTACACAGGAGCACAGTGAAACATTAATTTAGTGTCATGTGGGACTTGTGTGGTAGTCTAACATTCTGCTTTGTGAGACAGATTATGAAACTTCACACACTAGACAAAACGTATCAAAAAGTATCACCTTACTTACCCACATTTCTATATGAGAGTATGGGAATTAAAGGGGCAAGGAGGGGTTAAATAAGAGAGAGAGTATTATCATTTTTCTTTGGCTCAAGTTTGAGAGAGCAGGGAGAGTGTTTTGTTTGAATTTATTTATTTATTCTATTTTATTTTTTAAATTGTAAAGCCCTTTGAGTTAAAAGATTAGTGATTTGTGATTTGGGGTGATAATTACAAAATTGTCTGGACTTGACTAGTAGCTAACAAGGTTTATTTTACAAGAAAAAACATTAAATTTAAAAATTCAAATTTGTTAAGGTTATAGGATGATCGTGGTGATGGTTTAAAAAAATAAAACATGTTAACTGTCAGTTGGAAACAGGAAACGAACAGTTGTTCGTTTTATTCACAGGTTAAAAAGTTTAAGTGAGGCCACACCATGTAAAAAAGGTTTCGCTAACTCAACACTGTCATATTATGATGACACATAAGGGAGAGGGTGTTGCAGTTTTTCGAAGTCAGGGACGAAGCCAACCAGAAATTTTCAGATTCAGATTCAGGCCTCCTCCCCAACCCAGTCATCTTTTTACAGTCCTAGAATGGGGCTTTTTGTAAGTTCTCTCTGTCGCCAAACATGGTTTCTTGCCTTCTTTTTGATTGTCGCTTGACAAGAGTTTTTATAACACAAGAAGTTATAATGCTCCCTTTGAGCAGCACTACGTCTTCGGGGCAGATTGGAGTTGCTATCGGAAAGAGATGAAACGGGCCAGGGTTAGCTGCTAAGCATGCTAACTTGAGAAGTACAAAAAACATGATAGGGACAAGAGTTAACATTGGAGTTGCTTTCTACCACTGGAGACAACTCTTGGTGAGTAAAGGAATGCTGAACTTGCAACATTTCTTCTAGACTGCTAAGTACAGAGCTCTTAATGCTAACACTGGCTGTGTACCGATAGCAAAACTTACAAATAGCTCTTTAAATTAGACAAAAATCATCCACACGAGATTGAATTGAGTCAGCTGGAGTAATAACACAGAGCGTACCGAAAATAATTTGATTCCAACCCCAATGTGAAATAATTGAAAAAGGATGCCTTATCATTAGTGAATGAATTGCACCAGCTGTAAAACTGAATATGACCCTTGTTTTACATAAGACGGTCTGAGCTTCACAGGCTTTTGCCATCATCCATTCAGCTATTGTCAGTGAGCCGGCTCCCTGCATGCTGCTGGAGATGTGCCACCATTGCCAGGAACATGTATAAAACCTGCCAATGTCCAGTCATCTTAGTTTCCAATAAACAAATGTACCTGTCACCTATGTAGTACAGCTCACAAGATCTTGTCAAACGCCCACAGGCAGTGTAATAGTACACACACAATCTGTTGATGCTATGATAGGAGCTGTTTGTCCATCGGGAAGCACAAAAAAAACCCACTGAACCACTGGTCAAACAAAACACAGTGACTGGCACACATACACTCATCTACACTCTGTTTATTTACCCTGCAATGAGTAGCTGCAGTAAATAAGAGGGGGAAATTATTCTCCAGATATCACAGCCTTTCCAGTAAGATGTCATAACATAACAGTTCCCATCAGAGAAACAGAAACCCTCTCACCATCACTTAAGTTGTTTCTCTAAGGTTTCACTTGTTGACCGCACAACCCTGCCTGGATACCTGAAGCAGGTCTTGAGAAATGTTTAAAACCTCCATGATTTTGTCCTCATTTAGTGGCATTTAATCCATTTATTGCCTAATAATTTTGTCCTAAAAATCTGGCCTCAGACCTTCATACATGACGCAGGATGAGGCTACAGTGTTTGTGTATAGCGTAATATTTTGGGGTCTGCACAGGAGCCAGACTGCTTTGCCTGTCAACTGGGAGCCCCAGAGAGGCCATTAAAGCCGCCAGGAGCGGGAAGTAGTAAAAAGGGCAGGTAACACAAGCCACCCAGTGACAGAAATACCGAGACCTATTAGCTACAAACATACAGGGAAAAAGGGCCAAGAATGTGTTTCTCAAAACTTACGGACACCTGGAGAAAGAAGAGAAGAAAGAAAGAGAAAGAAGGGGGGGGGGGGTTTGCGGAGGTCGGGTGAGCTTTGACCAGAATAGAGTGAGGGCTAGAGGAAAGGGAGGGAGTTGCTGCCATGGCAACTGCTCATGTTGGCATTTTGGGGACGTGCACAGCAGAGTGTGAGGTGAGAGACAGAGTGATAGGTTGGCAGATACTGTATCTGTGACATTTAGACATGCTAGCCCTGCCCCAGTATCCCTTATTGAACTAATGCCACATCAAGACCACGAGGCTGGCGCTGGTCCAGCATTACCTCACCAGCCAAAGATGATGTGTAGCAAGGGAGGTAGGGTGGAGATGATGCCGTTTCTGATGTTAAAAAAAAAAAAACAAAAAAAAACAAGTCCAAATGACAGCGATAGTAAATTCCTATGAATCCTATTCTAGAAAATCTATTGATTTAGCTTCCAGATGGCAGCTCCACGGTTGTCCCATGTTCACTGATGGTTGATATAGCCAAATTACAGTAATGCAGTGTAATTTATTGTACTATAAACAAATAAACAACACACTTAATGTCAGAAAGTGTCTCTTGTAAGCATTTATAGGAGACTAAAGACAGGCCTTGATATGCGTATTGATCAACAAACAAACAATCAATCAATCGGATCTTCACAGACTAAATTTATAACTGATGTGGTCTTGGAATTTATCTTAAATTAACATCATCACCCCAAACCCTAAAACGAAGGTTTTCCATCCTGGTGTCACAAGCCTTTCACCCCACCCCACCCTGGCAGATATTCTTCTCTATTTGGAGTCAGGGCTGCCGTCAGTGAGAAGCCCCAGACAGGTGCACTGCTGTGGAGGAGTTATTGATACTGGAGCCTCTGGATTTAGTTGAGGGTGTCACATGACAACCTATTATGAGATCCGGGTAGAGAAAAAAAAAAAAAAAGACTGCATACATAGAGTGTCTGTGTGTGTTTGTGTGTATGTGTGTGTGTGTATTTAATAGACTAAAGACCAGTTAATTAGAGACGGCTTGTCCCACAGGACAAAAGCTGTGTCCCCAATTGGGAAAAAATGATTTTTGACAATGATGATTTTTTTTATAATGATTTTGTGTGTCTGTATGTATTTGTAAAAGTGTTGTGTGTTTAGTTGTAACAGACAGCCCAGGTTTGTTTCAAAGTAAACCATCATTACCTTTGCATTCACACCAACTTCAAACAAAACTGACACTCATAAGTTAAGCTTTTCACTGCGCAGACTGTTGAGGGTAAAGCATCTTTTATTCAGTTTCTAAAGCCACTGAAGCAAACTCTGTCCAAAAATGTTCCAATTTAAGTTTGAATTGCCCCAAGCCAAAAACCCCTCCACAAAGGAAAAGAAAATATTAGAAAACCAAACAGTTGTTGTTATTCAGAACATGCACATATACAAATAGAATGAAGGCTTTTACATCCTAATCAGTGGCTTTCTCCACTACAGACTGAACATTGTGATGAGAGAACACAGTGAAGGGTTTATGGCTAAAACTAGCTTCACTGGCAGACAAGTGTTTTATTCAGCAAATAGCAACTCACGTAGGTTAGGGTGTCAGTTTGGTTTGCTGGGTGACCTGATGAACTGAACACTAATGACAGCTTTGTGAGAAGTTTTGAATATCAGAGAGAATTTGTTTTTTGTTTTTTTTATTTTGCTAAGATCCTGGTGCTCCTCATCTCCGGCCATCTTTCCTGTTTTGCCTGCATCATATCTTCTCTGGTACCTCCTTGCTTATTCTCCCTCTCTTCTAAAGGCAACCTTTATCACTCCTGCCCTCTCACCTCATCACTCCTCATCTCCTCCTTTCATCCCTCCTCCTGTTCTGTCTCTCTTGTCCTCCTCTCTGTGACCTCCTCAGTACATTCCTTCACGCACTGCGCCACTGTTTGGAGTGGGGAGTGCAGGGTTGTCTAAGGCCTTTATTAAATAACATTCATAAAGAGATTGATGAGGTACTCTTCATTCATTGCCCTTTGCTCTGATCTTTGAATCCCTGCTGCCACAGAGACAGGCTAAGATTAAACAAATCTTATGTGTCTTATATGTTTCCGTGACTTGATGAAATCATGGAGATCATTTTTCCTGGTCTGCAAGAAACTGCAGCCCAGAACGTTTGGATAGTTGCACTTATAAAGGCAAGATTCAATATAGTGGGTTTGCAGCCCATGAAAAATTAAGCCATTTGTGTTTCAATTCATGATCTGGTTCTTCACAGATCACTAAAACCAGATCTTACAGGATTACTCGAGGATCCTGTTGGATAAAAGACGCACAATCTGAACAGAAACCTGGTTGAGGTTGTGAACTCTAGAGTCATGACACCACATCAGGACACATTTCACCACCAAATCTGTAGGATGTGACACAGATTTTAAACATGAATAAAATATGAAATTAAGCACACAATTGAAAATTAAACAATCATTTCCAACAGTGTTAATCTGTAAAACTTTCAAAGCTTTTATTACCAAATATAAGAGCAGCACTATCTTTATCCGCTACTGTGTTGTTATAACAAAGCTTTAACCTAAGACCGACCTAGCTCTGTATGAATTTCCTGGGCAGACTAAGACAAACAGAGGGATGATGGAAAGACTATACTGTCCAGCAGATTAAGCCTTGTGCCTACATGTGTACCAGACCATATACAGCAAATGTATGTGCAGTGTTGTTTTACCCTATTGCATAACAGCTCCACATCATCCAAACGCCTTTCACCTATACAGTTAGCATACACTTATTGTTTAGTGTTGACCAAACACCAGCTCCCAGCTTTGAAAAACCATGTAAGGTTTCTTCTCGGGAAAATGTCATGGGGGGCCTGTTCGCCTCATACGAAAACACCTACACAATGGAAAGGCACAATGGGATTTAAAAAGCCAACTCGTTGACACCTTTCCACACTACCACACAGCCAAACACATACGCACACATACAGTGTGTATGTGAAAAAGGTCAGGAGAGTTTATGAGCCCTTTGCCTCACATATATCCTGTATGACAGCCTTTCATCACAGAGGTCGACTTCACCAGGAAGTCAGGTCATACCTTTGTGGGGTTCTCATAGCTAAATGCTGTAGAAATGGGACAGAATATTTCCTGGCTCTGTTCTGACACCACAACACAAAACAGCTGCTTTGGGTCAGTAGCTCTCCATGATGTGGAAATTTTCGACACATGTGCGAGCAGACCTCACTAACCTGTTTGTGACTGTGACGTGATGATGTCTCTGTAAAAACAATGAGCCTCCTTTATAGTTTTCATTATTATGCTCAAAAACTGCAGTGGCGAAAGACGGCAGAATCTGAGAACCAAATGGTAATAAAGTCTGAAATATGCCACTGCCACAAACTGTTTGACTTGATAAGCATATCTTGTAAGAATGTCTGCTAAAGACAGTCTTACAGGATATGCTGATCAAGTTCGCATTATCTATAGCTTTATCTGATCAAGATTATCTGCACCATCTCCACCTTAATCCTGTGAGAACAGAATAAAGTGTCGGACAGTAGTTTTCCTACCCAGCATGCCAAAGGGTTCTGTACACTGTGGCACTGGACGTAACAACTGAAGCATAACACTAACACTTAAGAAAGAAGTTTCAACACATAGCCGAGACAACATCAGTGTGTACTCTGTGACAGTGATACGTTAATACATGAGGTGCTGATAGACATATAATTAAGAGCATGCGCGGCTCTGTGGATATTTCCACTCACCACTGAATAGAATAAGGTTATGGGTGGGACCTGACACACTAACAGAGTTGATACAGGTTGCATAACATACCTCAATGCATACACACACACGCGCACACACACACACACACACACACACACACACACACACACACACACACACACACACACAAACATTGAGTTAGTGGCCTTTAGAAGTTGTGGTGCAGTTTCCCCAACCTAATTTTCAGATTTTAATAAAACACAATAACAGCCTGCAGGAATGACGTGCGGTGTAAACTAGTTGAACAAAGGTGCAGCATTCCTTGAAAAGGCACATAATTTATACATATACTCGTCTCTGTCTATGATTGTAAAAGTTAAATTAACAACATACAGCGGATGGATGGTTTATGGGGCTTTTCCCATTATTCACTATGCTAGCATTCTTAAATTAAAACTTAACACAATACTCGTCTCCCAGACGTTTGTCATTATAAATTCCCATCCAAGCCTTTGTATGTTCCAGTTATTTGGGGGAATCTGGTGTTGCTAAACCCTAATGTTACAAAAAGTCTGTTTACGATTTCTGTTCTCATGCGATACATACTTTTCCAATTTGAACTCTGTTTAAATTGGATTTTACTATCAAACACTGACTGTGCCACTTCTGCCAAACCAATTGTTCAGCAGGTTGGGGGGCAGTAGGCTGCACGGCAGTGAAACACAACACAAGATAAAAACACAAAGCACATGGATACGTTGTGGAAATACAAAATAGAAGAAAAAAAAAAAAAACGAGTGCAAAAATTTAAACAATTTCAAAACATTGGTTGAACTGAACCAGGGATGTAAGTCTGCATCTTATACAGCAGGATATCAGGATGGCACTGAGAACTGAAATATTCCCATCTCGGCCGCACTGAGCATCACTTTACATTCATATAATAAGAGTATGGCTGCAACAAATAACAATTTATGGATTAATCTGATAGTTATTCTCTGGATTAATCATTGGATCTATAAAATATCATTCATGGGCCAATTTTTCATTTACTGTCACTTATGACAAAGAAAAGCATCAGATCCCCACATTTTAAAAGCAGAAACCAGAAAGTATTTGGCATTTTTGCTTGAAAAAATGACTGACGTGATTATTTGATTATCAAAATAACTGCAGATTAATTGTCTGTCAACCATCTGGTTGATTAAATCATTAATCGTAGCAGATCTATCTGAGAGATCTTGGCATTGCAAAAGCACAAAAACATGTAGGTAGTAGTAGACAGGTAGTATGTATATTAATCAATCAATATTATACATAATATAAATCTAACATCTTATATGTCATATTGTTATATAACTTGTAAAATGGTACCAGACTACTGACACATTGTTTTGTGCCTTTGGAGTTGTTGTTAGCAGAGCACGCATTTCACTCAGAGGAAGTGCACCTGTCTGCGTCTCATGACTTCACATCCGTTTGATTTATTTCATGAATGGCATTCACAATATGAAAGATATGCAGTTTTGGCTTTAGCTCATTTATCTGTCTGTACAAGGAATTAGAAGAATCAATTGTGTGCGCTGAGAGAGGGTGAAACAGGTTCACCTGTGTGTAATGCAGAGTGATTGTTCAGTGCTGTAGGTATTTACGTATCATATCATTGTGTCAGCATGTGCATGTTTGTGCAGTGAGTGGGCACAGACAATAGGCCTTTGTCTCTCTGCATCCTATTTTTCTCTTGTGGGCTGACACAGACATTCATACACACCAACACACACACACACACACACACACACACACACACACACACACACACACACACACACACACACACACACACCTCATCTACACACTAAGTTCCTCCTGGCTTCCGTCAAGTTACAACAGTTTAGAGACAGCAAAACAGGAACAATCTGATCTTCTCTTCCTGCTTCACACTTCCTGCCCTCCCCCCTACTGCTCTGATAAAGAGAGAGAGAGAGAGAGAGAGAGAAAAACATGAATCAAAAGGAAAAATAAAGACTTGGGGGGGTGAAAAGAAAGCTGAAATGAATAAGAGTAAAAGAGAAGAGTGGTGGCAGAGAGAGAAAAGGAGGCAGATGTTGATTGTACAGTAGGTGTGTGTGTGTGTGTGTGTGCGTGTGTGTGTGGGTGCGTTTGTGTGAACATGAGGTAGTCTGCAGGGAGGATGTGGCCTGAGATCATGGGAAAACAGTGGGACTGCAGGAGCTGAGAGGTATAGTAGGCAGGTGTTAACCAGTGAAATCTTTGTAATCACACTTGTGATCAACTTTGCAACAAGACATCCTGCAACAAGACATCCTGCATTGTTATGTGAGGTTTACCATGTACGTTTCTACTTTTCTGAGAACTTTTGGGTTCGAATGAATTTGTTAGTGTTAGTGTTAGTACAGACCAATGCAAAATATTATTAATGCATTTTAAGGGATAACGTTAGTGCAACTTTATCTTTATTATTATTATCATCATCAACAAATCTCCTAAAGACAGACCATGAGAGAGACCAAAGCCAATAATTTATCTTTATAAGTGCATAGCTATGTTATAATAAATCAAGTGCCTTAATGCTCTCATATTACATACCCATATATATACATGTATATGCTGTTTATACACACTTCACATAAGGTTAAATTAGGGATTACTTTCCTAACTAATAACTAAATTTTGTCAGAAAATACTGGTCACAATATTTTCTATCTTCAGATTGCTTATTTTGTCCAACCAACCCTCCAAAAACCAAAATATGTCCTATTAAATATCATATAATACAAATAGACAGATCAGATCAAATCAAATCAGAATGCAACAGTCTGGCTCTTGCATGTGTTTTTAAAAGTTTTGTGGACAGCAGTAATGTATATGTGGCTGTGGCAGACAATTCTTGTTCGTAGGATAAAGTTCTTGTTGGTTCTGTTGTTTTTTTCAAGTGGTTTGTTGATAATAACAAAAGATAAAATGACAACCTATTCCTTTAAAGAGCATGTAAGCCTAAATACATTAATTTAATGTCAGTCCTACCTAGCCGGGTTCTGTCCTGCAATGATTAAAAAATAAAAAAAGAGAGAGACAGAGATGGTGAATGCACATCTCTGCAGTCAATACTAACTTAAACTTGCCAACAAAAATAGAGTTGATCGGAACACATAATTTAGTGACGACCTTGTTTGCCCTTCCACTGAAAGGTCACATTGCACGTTATGGGGCTAGTTTACAAGATACAGACACACACACTTATTTTCTCAAACTCTCTAACACACACACACACACACACACACACACACACACACACACACACACACACACACAGAGCACCTGATATGCTGCGGTTTTGAAGAAGGAAGTGAAAACTCGGTCCATCTGCTCTGACAGGAAGTCAACAGAAGCTACATACAGGCATGCTGACGTCAATCAGAGCCACAGGAACACCTCCCCACTGCACACACTCACACACGCACACTCACATTACTCACACTGGTGCATTTACGCCACGATAAACAGTCATTCAAACCATACACCTTGTCAATCCTCTATTACAAAATTGCACAAAGCAAATTTTGAATACATCACACACTGAAGTACTATCTACAGACACATCATTGTGTTAACTAATGCTTATACTCACACGAATGTACATGAGCACACGCACACACGCACACACACACACACACACACACACACACAGTACGAACTCAGGCTTTCAAGTAACTTGTCGCTTCCTTTTCAAAAACATGAACTCATGGATTTAATGACTAACACAAACTAAAACAAATGATCAACTGTACTTGTGAAAACATGACATCACAGGAGATGCACATGATTTTATTTTACCAAAGGAGTCTTTAAAAGCGATAACTATGAGGAGAAACAGAGTAAAGCTTGTGTGAGACATATACAGTAATTGAGTTAAAAATGATTACATGGGCCTCTTAGACAAAAACACACAACTGTCTTTTTTACAAAAAAGAAAAGAAAACAATGAAGTCTTTGCTGAACTGCCTGAGGTGTCATTTTTACTAGCCCTTCTTTGATGTCATATCTGGCAAGTGTTGGCTTCATGTTGGTTATTGGATGGTTAACTACACTCTCTGTTTTCAGTTTCAGTGTTGCTCATCTCTGTCTGCTCTTTACACAACAACATATGTCACTGTTTTCAGTGCCTAGAGAGTGTGGGAACATCTGCCTAAAGATGTGAGGTTGAAGCATTGACACGAAACACCTATAATGATATTTTGAATTTTTTTTTTTCCATAATTTTTCTTTTTTTTAGCACAAAGCGCAAACTCCACTTTTACATATGCAACATTCTGCTCAAAGATGCCACACAATGCGTGGTTGGTTTTTGCATTTTATTCACATTTTACCTTAAACTTTAGCATAAGTATTTAGTTATTTAGTCTTAATATGAAGTTTTACTATAAAAACACAAAGTTCTTTTTCTGTTCTGATCATTGCTTGTTCATGCACAGTGATGTGAGACACAAACACAAGTAGTGTTTTAAAACAGATTTTGGGACACAGAACTTTTAGATGGATACTTGAGTGGGAGCTTGAGAAATCTTGTTACACTTTTTTATAATTTTGGTTTTTACCATTAAATTAAAATATACAGTAACTGATATAATTCAGGGTGACCACAGCTAGAGATGTGCTATAACTAACAGCTGACTTTCACTCTTCCAGGAGGTGACACTACAAAGGACAGATTCTGAATGGTTGGTTGATTTGTTTGAATCATACAAAGATTGTCTGAACCAACAAAGATGTGCACTAGAATAAAAAATAAAAAAAAATCAGGCTAACGCAATAAATTATAAAACAAATATTAAAGACAAACTTTTTAGGATTTGTTATTTTTGAAATCTCCTCTTTGAGTAAATGCCACCACAGTTTTCTTGTGGCTAAATGTGAGAGAGAAAACTTTTCTCACTCTAGTTCAGTTGATGTGGCATTAACACCCCGACACACATATGCACACACATGTAAAACACATACGCATGATATACAAAAATGCATTTGTAAACATGCATTCAAATGCATATAAAGGTGATGCAAAACAACATTTATCTTGGCCGAGTAAGGGGACACACACACACTCCCGTATACTGTAAAGTGCTTTTAAAGTCATCAGTGGTAACACACACATACTCACACACTGCCTCTTACCAGCTTATACGTGTAAATGTACACGCGTACTATCAAGGTACACAGACAGACAGACAGACAGACAGACAGACAGACAGACGTATGTGCTTAAAATGAAACGCGATAAGAGAAGAAAGGGGGGTTTGCTGTTATCTTTGAGTGAGCTTTAATAGACCACACTCTGTGTTGTGAGTGTGAGTCTGCATGTGCCTGAGTGTTTGTCTGAACTACCATTTCAATTGTGTTTGAACAAGGTTAATGAGCTTGATGACAAAATGGTCTGGACTACAATATTAGAGCTGGAGACAGATGGCGCAAAAAGTGAAAGTCGTCACGTAGGCGAGTTCATGAGAAAAGGACGAGACGGTGGAGAGAGGCAGGGAGGAGAGACTAATGAGAGCAAGGGAAACTGGAGGCAGTAGAATGTTTCAACCAGATATAAACCAGATAAGTAAGAAAAACACCAAGATGTGTTCTTCACGGAGCTTTACAAAAGTCAGACACGAAGCAGGACATTCCTCTAAGCCTCTTACCTGGGAGACAAACTCTGGTGATTGGAGGCTGAGTTGTTGCTGCAGGAGACCTTCTGAAAAAAGGAAAGAAAGATGGAGAAAAAAAGACAAATGTTACAAACGAAGAATACCCTACAAAAACATTGAGCATCATTTTCATCTTTGAAGAGTTGGTTCACCCAAATCATAAAGACATTCCTCACTTGGTGATTAAACTAATAGCTTAAAGTGTCAGTGAATAGTTAAACATTTCAGTAAATACACTTATTCGCTCTCTTGCAGGGAGTGAGATGAAAACATTGATACTACTCTGATTCCTGTCCATTGGACATGAAGCTACAGCCAGCAGCAGATCTTCTTCTCCAACCTTCTGCAGAAGAGCGAATAAGTGTATTTCCAAAAACATCAAACCTTTCTTTAAAATGGATCACGACTGGCATCATTGAAATCACATTGCAACAGTTTTTTGAAAAGAGATCCAACATGTAGTTTACATTTAGTGCTATATTTATTGTAATGTAGTCTTGTGCTAGTTTAGGGAAACACAGAAGATGTTTCCTTGTCATATCTTACATGTATCCTCCAATCATAGAAGTCCTATCTTAACACTAGGTAGTCATTTTAAACTTTTGGTGCTCATTCCACCTGCATACACTAATACTGAGATCTGCATCCTCACTGCTTTCAGCCATTTAACTCCATCCAACTCCCCAGCTTCTTCTTGCATTTGCATTTAATTGTACATAAATGTTTCTTTAAACATAAGGTCTCTAAATGTTTGTGTATCTGCGCCTCTGTTGGAGCTTTGTGACTGGCTCAGGGCCAGTCTGCGTCAAGATGGGTCCAGAGCATCACATGAGAAAAGCCAGTGATTGAATTGAACCGAAATGTGTGTCATTGTAGCGATAAATGATTAAGACTTCAACGTGAGTGTCTTGACTGAAATACTAAATTACTATCATTTGCACAGTGCCTGTAAACAAACCCTCCCCTCAGCTTTTTTAGCAAGTGATACAGTCACACACATACATAAGCCTTCACAGTGAGTAATAGAGAGAAAGGTGGCCTAAATATGTATTTCAAGTGTATCTGCAGTCTCACTTTCACTGGAAAGTATGATGGTGAAGGTGAAGAACTAAAGACCACACTAGTGTAAAAAAAGCCCTACTCTGGAAGTAACTTTACTTTGCAAACCACTGATAAACATACAATAAAGTGATTTTCATGAAGGTTTTATTCTCTCAGCACAGAAATATGTGTGTATGTGAGTGTGTGTGTGTGTATGTGTGTGTACATAATATACATAAACTTAATTGTAACTTAATTATAATAATGCACTGGTTTGAGAAAGTACTGACAGGTGCTCTGTTCATAACATGTGTAAAGAGTAACTTGTACAGCAACTATACAGTGTACATTCTTGAGTTGGTCTCATTGCATTTGAAGACACATAGCATGCTGACTACTGACAATACAGTACAGTACAATATGCCTTTAATCATGCATGGATTTTTTACTCAATGCTGTGACCGCTGCACTCCTGGGCTACAATTTGGTTGCAGATAAAGTGTCAGAGCAGCAATCATGTACTAGTATTAGGTTTTCTGTGAAACACAGGTTTGTGTCATTACAAGCTTTTTCATTTTTTCCCCAAATATATTTGATTATATTTGTAAGACAAATGATGCAGTGGCCACTTTGGGAGTGCAGAATTAAAGCAGTGGGAACAATAAATATTTACCAATGAGGCATTTCCTCTGTGTGAGTAGTTGTAGGTGTGCATGTGTGTGTGTGTGTGTGTGTGTGTGTGTGTGTGTGTGTGTGCTTCACCACAACAGATCAATTAATTATGGAGCATTTTGACTGATTGAGTGATGCACAGAGAGAAACTACTCTTTAATTTTTCAATAGACAGAAGAGGAAGTGATTTTATTTTGGCATCACCACTTGGAAATGTTTAAAAACTCCACTAAAAGAAATCTGCATTTTATGTCTGCGTGTGTGTGTGTGTGTGTGTGTGTGTGTGTGTGTGTTGAGGTGCAATTGTACAAGGCATGTGCTGTGTTGGTGCTGTGTGTGCTGGACTACTTTAGCTGCTCAGCTGTTAGTGGTGGAAAACAGCTGTGGTTTCAGTCTATTTAAAGCTCAATGCCTCCACCTTGTGGTGAAATGATGGACCTGCAGTCCGATTACACATACAGTATGCTGCCCTAACCATATAAATAAGCCACCACTTTTTCTTTGTGATTTAAAAGCCATGAGGAGGTAAAAATATTTTTGAGAAGCTGAGGAGTTTGATGTATTTCCACTTCAACAAGATTTATTATATATACAAGAGTTATTTGTCCTTTAGCACTCTGCCACAAGGAAATCCCAAGAGATGACTCCCTTAAGTGTCTAAGTGGTCTCCAATGTGACTTTGAAGTCCCCATGATGGCTTGTGATACAATATAAATCTCATATTTTATCATCAACTGGCTCCTCTGAATCTGCCAGAAGTATTTTCCTAAGCTGTCACAGTCTGTAAAGTTGCAAACTACATCAAATGCAAACTCAAAGCAGATCACAGAAGGAGCTAATGAAGGAAACAAAGCCTCATAAAAAATGTTTGTTTGCTGGTCTCGATTCAGTAGCACTTACTTGCTGGAGGCACACTGGACATTGGTCAGCACAGTGAAGTTATTCCTGACACTTCGAAGGCTTGCCAGAACCTAGAAAGGCAGAGGAACAGATAATTATTAGGATCTTTTGAACCATATTTATTTAAAATCCTTTATATTTTTTATTAACAATGTCATTTAATTTTCGTTTTGCGTGAGGTTGGTTGTAGCACCACTATCATATAGAGTTAATCATTATAAAATTATATATTTATAATTGCATACTCCTTTGTGCTTTGGACACTGATATTTTTATATTTGTTTAATCTGTGTTGTTCAGTGTCTCTCTAACAGGCCGCATTGCTTGCGAAGAATTAGTGATTATATCAGACGGATTACAGGCAGTAAGATCATTACCTGAGCAAATGGCGTTACGATCAGGTCATCACCATGTCTGAAAACACGCACACACACACACACACACACACACACACACACACACACACACACACACACACACACACACACACACACACAAAGAGACACCAAATATCAGGTACTGCTGTTGCATACATTTTATATGCTAGGTGCTTTCTGCCACTGTGCTCATGGTAAACAGGAAAAATGTTAAGTAACAACAATAAGAAATGAGGGCTGTGACCTGGCCAGTCTCATTACTATAATTAACTGAGGGAAAGGAGTATGGGAGGATGGCCATGGGTCAAAAACAGGAGTCTCCTGCTCCAATGGGATGTAACCTTGTGAGGCACTTAGCTCCAAGAGTAACCTATTTTTGTAAACTGCAACAGGGCAAAAATACTGAATTACTCTGCTGTGGGTTTCAAATCATATGCGACGTCTGAAATCATATAGTGGTCACGGAGGAACTCCTTTACCCAACCCCCATTATAGAGTATCTTCACCAGATCTTCCACTGGGGGGCAGAGCAGTAGTGCAGAAATAGCCTTCATAGCAGATTGCTGTATGCTGTGTGATGCATGTCACCGGGAAATAAAAGAGCAAGGGAACTGTGGTCTGCAGTCAGTGATCATTATTTGGCAAACAGCCACCAATATAAGTTAAGAGCTATTAATTCTGACGAAGGTATTACCTTTGAATTCTAGCTTTATTCAACTTGAATTGAATTTAATCTTAATTAAGGCAAGCACTAAGTCAGTTTATTTGTCTTTACAGCCTTTCAATTTCAACTTTCATTTTTATTGTACCCCAGGGAATAGTTGTCTTGCAATCATATCTTAATATATATGATCATATCATGTTATAAAACTACACAATTGTGTTGTTTTAAACTCATGATTACAAGAAATTTTTTTACTATAAACTTACAAAATAAGTTAAAGTTAAGTTTTTGCCTGATTTATGGATAACAATGGAAGAAGCTAAATTGCAATGAGCATAATATTGATCATTTTACTTATGTCTAAATAAAAATAATATATATATAGTCAGAAAATATCATAATATATTTTGAGACTAATTTCACCCATATGGTCATCACTGCTTTTAATGTGCCTCTCAGTCAATTTATTGATTCACAGGTGAGTGAGTGAGTGAGTAAATTAGTGATATATGCATTCGAGAAAAGGAGGCTGAATTGTCCACAACTAATTTTATACTATAAACACAGTATAAAATTGGGGTGTTGTCAATAATCCTGAAAATACTTGAAGGTGACCTGACTATATGCAAATTTCTATCTATACGCATTAATCTGGAATGTGCATCTTCCTAGAAATGTGGAAACACAGATCCTCCTGCCAGCTTACGTGCAATCATTGTGTACCTGCCAAACTCTGGCAGGTACACACTTGTGATATGCGTGCTTGCTGCGCTTATTTCCATGTGTCTCTACTTACAGTTCAGAGGCGATGGAGGAGTTTCGTGACATGGACTTGGGTGACAGGTCATAGTCACTGTCAGAGCGGTAGAGGAAGGACTCTCGGCGCTGGTTATGACCCGGGAAGTTAGTGTGGAGGACCAGACCAGAGCCGGGGGAGGCCTGGGGGTCCAGAGGGCTGCAGCTGGCAGATGGGCCATTCTCCACATCAAAACTGAAAACAGAAAAACATATGTTGTCTAAGATTTCTCTCTTTGCAGCTTCATTTCAGGCATGTGAGGCTGTCTTTTATCTGCTTTTCAGCAGGAGCCTTTTTCCATTAAAAACTCCTATTCTGACCTTTAAAAAAATATAAACACAGAAATCTATCCGACTCTTTATTGTGATAACATTTTAGGGTAAGAGAACTCCTTCCACTACTATCAACATCTCCCTTAAGAGATAAGCAGCAGCCAAAAACTGTCACACATAATTATTGCAGGGTAAATTTCTATGTATAGCACATTTCATACCAGTAAACAACCCAGAGTGCTTTATAGAGTACACAGAATAAAAGGCTGTAAAAAAAAAAAAAAAAAAAAACTAATGACAAAAAATAAATAAAATAATACATAATTATAACTAGTTAAATTTGACTGTAAAAAGATAGGTCTTGAGTTTAGACTTAAAGTTGTTTAGCACTATCTCTAGTCTCAGATCTTCTGGCATTTTGTTCCAGATTTGGGCAGCATAGTGGATAAAGGCAGATTCGCCATATTTAGTTTTAACCCTGGGAACAGCTGGTTATCCTGAACCAGCCAACCCAATACTGGTTCTTCATCACACTGGTATTTTGAACCTAAGCTGTGCAATGATTTATGGACCAGCAGTAGGTAGTAGTAATTATGCACAGGAGATAGATGCACGCACGCACGCACGCACGCACGCACACACACACACACACCCCCACACATGCATCGAGTTGACATGACCAGGGAAGAGAGGGCAGAGTGACCTGCTTAAGTGCACAGTGTTCATTCACTGATGGAGATTAGTGAGACTGAGGCTCCCATGTTCATGAGAAGACAGTGGAGGAATGACGGAAGGAGGATCTCATTAACTCATCATAATTGAGGAGGAGAATAGGAGATGGTTTTCATTTTTCTGGCTGTGGTAAATCTTTCCAGACGCCACTTTCCAAGTAAACAGTGTGTGTGACATTTATTTATTTATTTATTTATTTTTTTAGCATTTTCCACTGAAGTTTGAATTACTGTGAGTCAGTCTCTTTCACGGCTTTGTTCTGCCATCACTGAGCCGACTGTATAGTAAATACACACCAGCAGAAGGGGTGCTGGTTACACGACAAACTTCAGCAGAAGAAAAAAAACAAAAAAAAAACAAAACAAAAAAAAAAGATAATATTAACTGAAAATCCTGAAACCTTTTTTGGAGCTGTGTGTTCACCTACACTGTGTTTATCACTGTGTCTACTCTGCTCCTCCTCTGTTTATCATAATGAAATCTGAAATGGAAAATGCATTAGTTCATCTATGCAAGAGGATTTTCCAAAGGATAGACCTATAATGTGGACAAGTTCTCTGGAACACGCTGCAGCCGCAAAACTATTCTTCTTATATTATGATCATGATGACGAAGAGCATTAAAACAGGCTTTTACTTTGGTAAAAACTTGAAATAAAAAGTGGAATGAAACCAAATGAAAATGATGAAAAGTTGATTTATGTACATTTTATATATTTACTCCACATGCATCAGCTCATTAATTCCAATGATTCTTTTAATTATTTGTATGACATTTAGGACTGAATGGATGGGAATAAGTTTTTTATCCTTTTATGGCAAGTATATTTGTTTGTGATAGATACAAATAGCTTTACAGAAGGGAAACTTAATAGGAAATAAAGACCTCAAAGTGGACAGACCACAAAAATTGAATCCAAAGAAAGCAAGTTACAGTACAACAGTTTTTGGCTTCTATTGCTCTAAAGATCCAAGACTCCAAGTCCAAGAGGTCCAAGTCTTGAGTTTGTTAAAGTCTCACTGCAGAGTCCTGAACCAGCGTAAAATGACCTTTCAGCTAAAACATGACTCAAATTCAGATACCGCAAAAGGCACTTGTTTATTTAAATGTATACACAAAGTAGTCAATATCGTCTGAGGCCTACATTTGGTGGCATGTGATGAAACAAACTATTATTATGTTGAATCATGATGTGGTATCAATGGAAAACAGTGAAAATAAAGAAAAATGAAAGCATCATGAATGGGTCAGTAACAATACACAGAAAAAAAGCATTCAAGCACATATACATGCACTCAATGGCATGATGAGCACAGGAAAGGCTGCTGTTGCTGCCAGATAAAGAGGAATGGGAGAGATCTCTCCTTTTTCCTGAGAATTATGACGTGGTACGTAAATTAGTGTGAAGCATTTTCTCTGCTTAATTTCCTGTTGATGTTTTTCTCTTTCTAAACATGCCAAAGCAATGAACTGAAATGAAAAAAAAAGAAAAGAAAGAAAGCCTGTTTATGCTGCTTACGTACATGCACATGCATGCCTGCACTATGCACCATGCATTGAATGCTTGACTACTTCTGCCCTCAGGTCAATCCAGTGCACTTTGTTCTGATCACGTGTAGAGACTAATTCTGGAGCCAGCGCAGGCGAGTCTAGTCAACCACAACACACACATCTCGCAACTGTCCACTCTTTCTCTTACCTTATACAAAAGATAGAAATCTTCACATTAACTTTGTAGAAACTGAAATAAATGACATTTTGTCAGGGCCAAGAAAAGCCTCCAAGACCCATCTATCCAATAAAGACAGCAAAGACCCATTGTCTGTGTTTATTGACAAAACTGCTCTGAAACAACTAACTTGCAGTGGGAAGAGACTGAGAAGATGGGGGAGAGAAATTGTCTGATATAATACTATGTTTACAAGCGAGGTTCAAACTCAAAGTCATAAGCACATGGCAAATCAACGCACCGGCTCCTCGCTGGCCATGAGCTGAGTCACATCCTCATGAGAGAGTCTTTACAGTCATGTGAGTCACATAAGAAGGTAACAGCTGGGGTTCAGGTGTTATGATGCAGCTTTATGCTGTGAAGAGAAGCTGAATAGAGAGAGAGAGAGGTATGTCACAGCCCTCCACCCTCAACAGAGACGGCTAATGGCTGGTGTGTTATAGAAGCTATAAAACTCTATGAGATGTCCAAGTATGAGAATGAGAATAGCTTCATGCTGAAGCTGAGGCATTACCCACCATTGTTTTTTTTTTTTTTGCAATTATACAACCCAGACTAGATATTATCTAATATAATTTGATTTTACAGTATGGTTGTGATCAGTTAGTTTAGCCCACTCACAGTTACTAGGACTAAGACCACTGACCATAATTGAATCATAATTGATTAATCTGATGAATCTATTTTTTTTTTTAAACTAACTGGTTAAGGTGTAAAAAATTAGGTGTATAAAGTATCAGAAAAAAGGGGGAAATGCCTCAAAATTTCTGTGTAACAAAGGCAACACCTTCAAAGAACAAACAGTCCAAAACGCAAAAGATATTTAGTTTACAAATATACAAAACTCAGAAAAGCAGCAAAATCTGATTGAGAAGCTGGAGCAACTGGAATTTTTGCTTGATAAATAACAACTAAAAGAAAAACTGATAAATGAACTGTTTCAAAGCCGTAAAATAAACCACAGCAGTGGTTCCCAAAGTGGGTGCCTTGAATATGGGCCAATGGGACTAAGATTGATTTTCTTTATTTACTTATCTTTTTGAGAAATGTTTCATCAAACAAGGGTCTCATTTATATTGACTACAAAACTGAAGAATGAACATCTAAGTCACTCTGTTGAGCTCAGTTAAATAAATACAGCAATGCTGCCTTGAAGGAAGGGAAGCCATAGGGAAAAAAACAGTTTAAAAACAGGTGTGAATGGTTTTCACAAATTATTCCTCATGTGCAAACACAAAAATATGCGATTGATTGAAATAGTTATAACACCCCCAACAGCAAGCAAGAATCCTAATAACTGATCTGTCTGTTAATTCTGACTGGAAAGCAGCTGTCTCTAAACTGACCTGACATGAACCTTAAGCACCATCATCCAAAGATTTCATTGTAAAAACAACATTTGAACAGAGGCAGTCTTATGATTCTCTTGTGACTGTCTGGGTGACTGATGTGAATGTTTAGTTCCCAGGTAGTCTGAAATAACTGAATACGTCTAACAATTTGATTTTGGTAGTTCATTCTCGACCTTTTGGAGCAATATACAGTATGTAACAAAATGATCTAAGCTCCAGAGTCCACCTACTGGTTTGGTAGTTTGAGAAGTTACAGTAGACCTCTGAGCTTTGATAATATTGTTGTATTGTATTGACTAAATGAATGAGTTATCTAGCTGCTATGTAACTGTTGTCTCCTGTAATTACTGAAAGGCAGAAAATTAGCACATACATTTTATGGCTGTGTTTTTACACTGGTCTGCTTAACAGGACAAAGAAGGGATATCCAAGAATTTACCCTTCAAATAACAACACAATGACAGACCTTGGGAACAAAGACCCCTCAGTATGAAACGGGGTGTCCTGGTGGTTTAGTGGATTAGCGCCTTTGTCTGGGAAACCATTCTCGCTGATGCCATTCGCTCATGCGTTCCTCTTTACTCCAGCATCCCTTTATATATATAATATTTGTAAACATATACAAATGCAAAAAGGCAAACTCCGAGCCCTTGTTCTGCAAAGCAGATGCAGGGCCTTGTCCTCAGAGACAAGATGAAACTAACAATTGTATATCCAAACTACAGAGAGATCAAAACAACCATGGGCCAAATACTTTACTGTAATCATGAGCTTACATGGTAGAGGCGGAATAATCAGTCAAACTAGCTTGACTTTAAGGAATCTGACAATGTGTGAATGAAGGTTGAAAAGGATCAAAGCGTCACCAGATTGTATGACGCACATGTGTGTTTATGATTTATTTTGTAACATGATGGTAATAAATCATCTTTGACCAACTACAGGGAACGCTGATTTCCGAGAAACCCTCAATAATAGATAGAATTTCCAGCTAGCTGTGATCATAACTACACAGGGTTAGTCACAAAAGCAGTCAGGAAGTGCACGCTCTGACCCCAGAATCACTGCTAGGTTGAAATGACTTTACTTTCCCATGATCCAGCTGCATCTGTCTGACTGATTAGCAGACTGACTGAGTGATGGATAAGCAGGAAGGAAGACAAATTTAGTAACAGAGGGTAGAGAAGTTCTCTCAGTGTTTATGTGTTTATTGTTTTTTTTTTTTGTATTGGATCCCCTTAAGCTTCAGCCGTGTCGCTAATCTTGCCAAAGTCCATACACTAAAAAATGTCCAAGTGAAACATTTCTCAAATAATAATGACAGCAAGTTCCAGACCAAAGCAAATTAAAAATAGATTTAAAAGAAAAACACAACCCAACCAATAACAAGATGCAATCATCAATATCAATAAATGGTTCAAATGACCACTCGTAAAAATGAAGGAAAAGAACGCACCGCAAGCACATACAAATGACAGCTAATAATTCAAGGCAATTTTGCACCCTTTAAAAAAGGTTTATAAGTTGTAACTAATGGCTTTTTTAATTGTTGATAAATTATTTTACTTATGCCTTAAAGATCAGTTATGAACTGTCGACAAGAACAGTGGACCATTTAATGAGAACAACCTTTAAATTGCCAGGCTGTGAAAAACAACTTTGGTTGGCATTTTTCAGTCAGACACTGATTACCTGCCTCCTTCTTTAAAAAGGCTACTGGACATTACACTGGAGGGGTTGAGCTTGTCAGTGGTTTATAAATCATCTATAAAGCATGCAACCTTACTCCTATGCATACAGTAACTAATCATAAGCCTGAGAAAAAAAGAGACATTCTCAGTTTACTTTTGAAAATGAGACTGATTTCAATTGATCAGGCTTTTTGATTCAGAAAGCACAACTAAGTGACAAAAAAAGCCTCACCAACTCTGGATAATATTCTAGGTACAGACAGAAAGAGCACCTGATTAGTTGAGAGGTCTGACTGGCTGGTACTGAGTCAGCAGGTCAGAAATGAAATGAGAAGCCAAAAAATCAAGTGCTTTGAAGACTTTAAATTTGGTTTTAAGAAAATGGTTTTAAAAAAAAAAAATCCTGTCCTTAAAGATAACTCATAGGCTAACTTTGTGCAAAACTTTGTGCTAAATACATACTGATTACCAGAGACATAAACTGTACTTTACACCTGTTGTAGTTATATCTAAATTTAACTTCACCCAGTATGTGTATTTTCACACCAGGGACAATAAAACTTTGGACTCGTTGTATGCTAATATCACAAATGCATACACCTCATCCCCCCTCCCCCCGCTGGGACGCTCAGATCAGAACCTTGTCCATCTGATCACAGACTACACCTCTCTGGTGAATAAACAATCACCTGAGAAGAGGTCTGTGAAGGTGTGGTCCGAGGAGACCAGTGCCAGACTCAGAGATTGCTTTGAAATAACAGACTGGGAAGCACTCTGCAGCCCCCACGATGGCGACATCGACACCATGACCCACTGCATCACAGACTATATTAACTCCGAGATTAAGGCCCTGCTCAACGAGAAGAAGAGGTCTTTAGATCGGGGGACAAGGAGGAGCTGCGCAGAGTCCAGAAGGAACTCAAAACAGGAAATCAGGAGAGGGAAGGACTGTTACAGACAGAAACTGGAAGAGCGGCTAGTGTAGAATAACACCAAGATGTCTGGAGTGGACTGCAGAACATCTCTGGCCACACGGTAAAGGAGTGAGGAGAGACCTGAGCTGCGGCGACAAGAACTGGGCCAATGAACTGAATCTGTTCTTCAACAGATTTGATTCTGCCCCCTCCCCCCTTACCTGCCTGCACCCTCTTCACACCTCCCTGGGCCAGCTCAGATCACAACCTTGTCTCCTCTCCTCAACCGCCTACTTTCAACTCCCATTCACCTCCAGCCTCCCCTCGCCCACCAATACAACTGCCCCCTCTTCACCCCCACCACCCCCATATCCTCACTTCAGTCATCTCTCCACCCCCTTCTCCTAACAGTTGATCAGGCGAAGTGCGACTTAAGAGGATCAAGACAAGGAAGGCCCCAGCCCGACGGCAATCAGCCCCAGATACTGAAGGACTGTGCAGATCAGCTCTGTGGTGTGTCTCGCACTTTTTTAATCTGAGCCTGAGCCTTGAGAAAGTACCGGTCCTGTGGAAGACCCTCCTGTGTGTCCCGGTACCTAAAACCCGGCGCCCAGGAGCCTAACCAATTTCAGGCCTGTTGTCTTGACCTCTCACCTGATGAAGACTTTGGAGAGGATCATCCTGAGTCACCTGAGACCACTGGTGAGTACACAGCTGGACCCCTGCAGTTTGCTTACCGGCCTGGTATTGGGTGGACGTGCAGTGATCTACCTACTGCATAGATCACTGCTACACCTGGAGGACAGGGGAGCACTGTGAGGGTCATGTTTTTTGACTTTTCTAGTGCTTTCAACACGATCCTGCTGTCACTGCTCAGAGTTGAAGTTGGAAAGTGTGGGAGTGGACCATTACCTGGCTGCATGGATGACAGACTAACCTCACCAACAGACCACAGTACGTGAGGCTTTCATCACATGTTGTCTGATGTGGTGCTCTGCAGTACAGGTGCCCCCAGGGTACGGTGCTTCCCCTTTTCTCTTCACCCTGTACACTCAGACTTCACACACAACACCACACACTGCCACGTCCAGAAGTTCTCTGACGACACAGCCATTGTTGGGTGTGTTTCGGAGGGGAATGAACTGGAATACAGGACAGTCATCAGGGACTTTGTCAGCTGGTGCAAGATCAACCAGCTTCAGCTTAACGCCAGCAAAACAAAGGAGATGATTGTGAACTTCAGGCGGAAAACATCCCACTTCACACCAGTGAACATCCAGGGACTGGACATCGAGGTGGTGGAGAACTACAAGTTCCTGGGGGTTCACCTCAACAACAAACTGGACTGGTCCACCAACACCCACGCTCTCTACAAGAAGGGCCAGAGTCGCCTTCACCTGCTGAGGAGACTGAGGTCCTTTGGCGTGTGTGGGGCTCTCCTCAGGACCTTCTACGACTCTGTGGTGGCCTCAGCCATCTACTTCGCTGTGGTCTGCTGGAGAGGGGGCAGCACTGACAGGGATAGGCAGAGGCTCAACAAACTGATCCGGAAAGCGAGCTCTGTCCTGGGCTGCCCCCTAGACTCCATTGAGGAAGTAGGTGAGAGGAGGATGTTAGCTAAGCTGACATCCATCATGAACAACAACTCTCACTCCCTGCATGACACTGTAGGGTCTCTGAGTAGCTTCTTCAGCAGCAGACTTTTACACCCTCGCTGTAAGAAGGAGAGGTTCCGCAGGTCCTTCATTCCAGCAGCTGAGACTCCACAACTCCTGCTCTTCCTGACCATGTGCAAACTTGCACTTTCATGTACATATCGTGTGTATTGTGTATATTGTATTTATTAGTATATATTGGGTGTATATTGGTGTATATTTGGTGTATTTTTGATGTATATTTCCATAGATGTTTATTCTATAGATGTTTATTTTTCTGCTGTGGTGAGTGAATTTCCCAGTTGTGGGATTAATAAAGTTAATCTAATCTAATCTAATCTAAATCTAAACATCAGGGGACAGACGAGGCGCCTCGGGGGCTCACCTGGTAGAGTGCGTCCCACATGGGCTTATTCCGTAACTACAGCGGCCATGGGTTTGAATCTGACCTGCAGCCCTTTGCTGCATGTCACCACCCCCACCACCACCAGCCAAATAAAACGTTATGGGTCAGACTCTGTGACACAGACTTTTTATTTTTTATAGTAAGTCTTCATTAGAAATTCAGGGAAATCAGGGCAAGGCGGTGGCTGCTGCTGTGGTGACATAGCCAAGAATAACAAAAAATATGGATGACACAAATGAAAATCGTGAGGATGGATGGAAATAATTGTGACAAATATTCAATGCTTTTTTTCCTGGGAAATGACTACACTTCCCAGCTGTGAGACAATGGTGTTGTTTCGTGTTTGACAGACACTTACTTAGACTGACTCTCATTTACCGATACAGTGGGACAACTCAGTATCCTGTGTGTTGATATAAGTGTATAGAGAGAGGATGTTTGCACACAGTGAGGTAAAGGATTCTCAAATGGAGCATAATCTGATATGAAATAGGACAGTATGGAGTCCATTTCAGGTCTCAATTAAGATAAGTGCAAGTCGAGTGTCCGGTCCTTGAAGTCGAGTCCAGGTCAAGTCATTACAAGTTAAACACCAGTTTTTCATATCTGTTGAATGCTGAAAATGCGTTTAATATTGTTTTGTACACAGCTGAGACCAAGTTCTTACAAAACATAATCCTACAAATTAAATATTCAAGGTGTTTTATCATGAATAACCTGCCTGACATTGTGTCATTTATTTTTTATGTAGCCGATCTAAAATTTTACAAGATAAACATAAGACTTGAAGTCAAATCTTTAGGGACTCTGGGCTCAAATAAGTCAAGCCTGAGGCTCTTTTTTATGAGACTTAAATATGACACAAGTCAAACATCCACAGCTCAGTTTCGTAGTGGTAGCATTGGACAGTTGTATGACTATTAGTTTGGTATACTTATTTAGTATTTTAAAACTCAAATGGCACTACTCTGAGTTTTAAATAAAGTGTAAATACTCTATAACATGACAGGAAACAATTTAAATGTAGTCTTGACACCCTAATCATATGGGGTGAAATTGTACCCCTGTAGATCTATTTTGATTAATCCATCCATCCATCCATCCTTACTGGGATTTCTTTCTTTTACTTTAACTCCTGCATCATTCTACATTTTAAATACTGGTCAATACAAAAAGGTCTGTTAAGAAGAAACAGATGCTTGTACTTCCTAAATGAGAGAGCTACAGAGAGCGCAGACATGGAGAGAAAGCATTCTTATACTTTGAATTAATCTCTTCCTTCCTGTGTGTTATGCTGAAGGGGAAACCAGTGACCATTTGTCTGTCAGGCTGTGCAAACAGAGGTGCCATGGTAACACCTCCTGTTTGTCTTTGTGTTAGCCAAGGTTTAAACATTATTTCTTTGACGCATACTTGAATTGGATTTTGTTATGTTACTAATGAAGCAATTCTACTAATGTTAACAATATTGTGGCATGAATGATCATAGATAAAAACCATCTGTTCCATTACATTATGAGTACAACTTCTTGTATAAGTGGATTGGACACAAATGTTTTGCAACAATCCTCACAAATGTCTGAAGAAGAAACAACAGATGCCTGGACCAGACAGTAGATCCTAAAAAGAAGCTTCTGTCAGACCAGCCAGCTTAGTGAAATGTGCCAGAGCTCTGAAATGCCCCAGAAGGTTTGATGAACTGATTTTGCGATCCCATCAGACCGGACATAAATAGAAGCTGTATTTGATTTCCCAAAGACTGCAGTAACATTTCCCTACATGAATCTGCAGCTGAAATATCTAAAAATATATCTAATTACCCGAGCTTATGTCAACACACACATTCTGAAGTAGACCTTTCCAAATATGTGGACTTGTAGAAAGAAGAAATCAAAATATTGAAAGTCAATCATGTCATCATTGAAAAACACGGACCGTAACGTCAAACCTAAGCGTGGTTCCAAAATCTAGTCTGCAACACATCTGTTTCTCTTTGTGACTAACTTGTTTAAAAAGGTGCACAACTCCTCCTCTAGGCTACTTCAGATGATGCATGTGATGATGTCAGCAGTAAAACTCAATTGCCACACCATCCAAATACATCACTCTGGAAACTGATTACATCAGTAAGAAACGATCAAAACCAGAGATGTGCTTTTATTTATCTATTTTTTGAGTAAAGCAACCATTACTACTCTCAGTTATTAGCAGTGGCTTACATCCAGGTAACTACTGCATTTACTTTCATTCATTCACTCTGACGAGAGGGTTTGCAGTGAATATGTCTCTTTGAGATGGGTGACACGGACAGATTGCTGGGTCTTTCTTCAACTCCTTTAATGTTGCCTTTAATGCCAACAATTTCTACCGGCATCAGAAACTTAGGAGTAGGGGAAAACACAGGAAGCCCGAGCTGACCACAGCTGATCACAGGTCTTGCTGTTCCCATGTGGTATTTCTGCAGCCCTGATGTGTGGTTACAGCTTCAAGGAGGAAGCTAGGCTCCAAAGCTACACCATGATCCCTGAAAGATCACCTCCAGACATATTTCAAAATATATTAAATTAATAAAACAAACAGAAAAGTTTAATTACCTAGGTAGACTTTCCGAAAATGAAATATATTCATTCTACCTCAGTTTAAAATTCAGAATTTATGAATGCGCAAATATTGTTAATTTCAAAAGATTGATTACTGAACTGAAACTGAAAAGTCAGTTCCCTGTGTATGTGCGCTGGAGGCTTCAAGTTTGCGCATCAAACTTATTTAAGTTATATAGAGCAGGAAACACTGACTCACAAACTTTGGTTAAATAAAAACAGTCCTCTTATGTCAAACTCTGCATGTACATTACTCTGCACAGTGAAGCTAAAACAGTAAAATTGACAAATCAAAGTGTAGCACACAACTTCAAATACAACTTGAACAATGCAAATTTTATGTAAAACTTCCTATTGTCCAAAAATGGAAATATTTATTGTCAAGTTGTATCAACTGTGACAAATTCTACTGTATTATCTATTCTCCTGCCCTCCACACCACACTGATGAAAACATGAACCACTGCTGGTGCTTACATTTCATTTATAAAAACAAGCATTACAAGAAGAAAAAAACACACTGAGAACTGAATATGTCCGTTGGCCTTTTGTAATATGTTTCCAAAAAAAGAAGAAAACTCCTAGATATAGCACTTATTAATAGAAATTGGGCCACTAATGTAATCAGGACTTGTGCCAAGTTATTATACATGCACATTTAGGGACAAAGTCATCTAGCAGATGCTCTCATTCACAGTCGTGTACAGTCTAAATACACAGCCCTCATGTCACATGAGGAAACACAAAGCAGAACTGGCCAAAGGTGTGATGACAGTGGTTATGATTAAGGAACAGGGGCTACAGGCGGGTTGCGTGTGTGCGCATTTATATTGGTACGTCTGTGTCTGTGGAAGTGTGTGGGTGAAGTGACAGAGTGATAGGCACTTATTGGAACTTAAACACAGGAACTGAAATCTACTTTTAACTTGGAGTAAGACAGCAAAGACAGCAAAGAGAGAGAAACTTAGTAAAACATTGCTTTAAAAATCATTCCTGGGCTGTTAAATTGCAGTATGGCATCTGTTTTCCATTACATTCCCTGCTCTGTACAGTCTGGCTACTCGCCGTCACAGTCTGTGGTTTCTCCATTTTGCTCACATTGAGCTGTGAGTGCAGGAACTACAACTCTATTAAACACATAACCTTCTATTCAGCAAAGAAAATAAGAAAGAATGAATGAATGAATGAATGAATGAATGTAATGCATATATGTCAGACACAGGGGCCTTTTTTGTAGATTGAGTAATTTTGCTTTTGATACTTTAAGTACACTTTGCTGCTGCCTCTGTACATTTCCTAAAGCATTAGTTTGAATGCAGGACATTTACTTTAATATAAGTCCTGCATAAAGAGTCTGAGTACTTCTTCCACCACTGCAGATACATTCTTTCTTTCACGCTCGGCACTATCATCTTAACCTTTACTATCATCACTTTCGTCTTTTGAGATCCCGCCAGCCATCAGTATTAACACATGTTAATACTGTAAATACTGACGATCTTTGTCATTACCTTAGTTGACATAATCACCATTACCATCATAAAACACTCTTCACAGCAGCAGTGGGGGCAAATTTCAATTTTGTTGAGTCATCCACAAATCAAAAGCCCCAGCCACATAACCATGACTGGCAGACTTACGAATCCTCGCCACATTTTTCTGTGTATCCATCTCCATAACAACATATTACACTGTAGGTAAAGTGCACTGCAAATAAAATACTGCTGAACCGCAAACTCTACAACACAGCGCAGCACCCCACCCATGGGCAAGCAAGCACAGAACACGGTTATTCTAGGTCCTGGAAAGGAAAATGGGTCACCAAAGTGAAAAGAAATCTGGTTTCAAACGCTGACAGCTATTTAACACATCGCAAAATATAAAATGAAGCTTAAGAGCCGCCTCAGCTCACAGCTATGGATGACATTTTGAGGCAGTTTAGGGTCATTTTGCCAACAGTTATGACTGAAAATCTCTATTTAAGTCACATTGTTTTTGGTCTAGTGACCAATTACAATCATGTTACAAGCATCAATGCTCTGCTCCTTTACTCTAAAACTCCCTATATGTGAGTGACGTCTGATTTCTTTATTTGTACATTGTCTCAAACACGCTTTCACAAATGAGGTTTGGACGTTGAGAATTCATATATAGTTTTAAAAACTATTTACACCTATATACACATGTATACATATGTATGTATATCCCATTCCAAAAGTCCTTGAAAATGATACTGGTCTGCTGTGATGTGATGTGACCAGTAGCAAAGGGTGAAAACAAAAAGGGACCAAGCACCCAGGACGAGATAAAAAGATGCTGTGATCTTTGTTATTATGCCATAGGAATCCAGGTCACTGTCCAAATATTTGGTTAAGCCCATCTCTCTGGGAGATTATCTGTTCTAGCAGGACATGTGAGAAACAATCCCTGCATGGGACACATACAGTTTATGGGCTAATTCATGCACACCAACATACCATAAATGGCACAGGGCAGCTGCATGTGTGTAATTATGTTGTAGGCTATGTACAAACAAAAGCGAAAACAGTACATTCACACACACCAGTGTGAGGAAGAGGTCAGGGAGTAATTATCCGCCAGCGCTCACGTGGCTCTCCTCTACCTGTCTAATGGTTCAAACATGTAGCACAGTACAGTGTGCCATCTGTGTACTTCTGCTTTCTTCAGTGTAGTCCTGTACTTTCCACAGGAAACCCTCAGTCACAGAGGTGGAACCCACCCAACCAGAGGTGGATGCCTGACGTCTCCAAAACTCAACATCTCAGGACTTCCATGACTGCAAACTGGATTGTGCCACTTCATTTTAAAGGTTTCAAAGAAATGAACATTTAGCATATTGGTTATGCATGATGACAAAACTACAAGTAAATGACATTTCACATGACATCAAATTTCTCAGTAAACCTGGGTATGCCTGATTTTGTTGTATCCATCATGTTTTCCTTGCTCTGCTTTCGTCCCGCCAAACTTGCAAAAGTCTAAAGGTAACAGCCTGACATGTCTCCAGCTGAGCCAGAATACCCACAGTCCTCCGGGGGTGAGACTCAGCTTATAGTTTTTTAACACTTTAACAATTTTTGGTTTATTTCTTTGCTGACTGAAACGTTCAAAAACAGTCTGAAATCAGCATCAGCATCAATGTTGGTCATTTCTTACTTTATTTGCTGATAAGTTTCACTCACAACCAAGGGAGAAGAGATGAACTAAAAGCTTAATTTTAAACAAATTCTCACCTCAGCACCGCACTTGACAGTTGTGAACAGCCATCATTAGAGCTACTGCACCCTGCATTACAATCTACATTGATGCGATAAGGGAAGACTGTGTGTCATATACTGTCAATGTACTGTATGTCTTTTCCCAACCGATCAAATAGGAAAATAAACCGTCAAATTACATAAGTGAGATAAGTTACATAATACACCACAGTGCTTGTTTCTTACTTCAGGCACTAAACAAATAGCTGGAGGTTGAGTTTAGTTTTCATGTCTAAATATCGCTCCTGAGGAGTTGGTTTCCCATTAAGGGTTTAAATCATTTCACAAAAATCATGAATTCAGGATTATTTAAGTGGGAAAACAAATCTAATAATGTATTACTTATTCCATAATTTGAATAATAATAATACATTTTTTTGATCCAATGATAATTTTCAAGAAAGATATGTGATTGTCCCATATGATGGTTAAGTTTCTGTTTTCCTAGAATGACATACTGATGTGTGTGTTTGTTGTTCCTCATTCTTTCCTGATCTTTTAAGTAAATGTACTCAGTGTCAACAGAGCAGGTCCCGTCAACTTTTAAACAAAGCTAGTATGTGGCAGCCTGAGTTTTCAGCTCGCTAGGGTCCACACCACACATTCTTTATATTATCCGTTTAAATCTCTGATCCACTATCCCATCCAGTCTACCCAAACTCTCAGTCTTTCCCACTTCATTCGTTCCTTTGATGTCTGCCCTCCCGGGATGATTGCGTGCTGCTTTGAGGATGATAACAGGAAAAACATTTTTAAAGGAGCAGTGTGGCGCAGAAACACTACAACAGCAATTAAATTTCAATCTTGTGGTGGTTCCCCCAAATTAAAAAAAAAAAAAAAAAAATCACACGCAGTCAAGTTTTGGTTTGGCAATGTTTCAATACTTCTGAAAATGTGATGTTTTTTGTGTAGTTGATGTGGTTTAAAGGGACCCTCTAAACAATACAGACATTTTGGTCACAGTTTTCCAACATCTTATTGGCTTGTGACTCTTTATAACCAAGCCATGCTGCACGCTGTATGTGTGACTTCAAGCAAAGAGTGATGTTCCCTTCTCAGACTTTCAGTTTAAATTCTCCAGTATTTCACGAGAAAAAAAAAAGAGATTAGAAAAAATTAGTTTTGTTTTTTTCTTTCCTAGCTTGTTGTTCATTATCTTGCAACTCCTCAGATTTATCTTGGTTTTAGGTAAATGTGTTGTTCTCTGGGAGGTATACCTTGTAATGTTTATGTAGAGAGAGTTAAACACTGGTGTTACTGGAGGTTCAGAACAAAACTAATATGGTCGGACAAGAAAACCTGCTTGGCAACAGAGTCAGATTTATCATAGGAAAGAGTTGCTAAAGGCTGAGACACTGGCCGACCCTTCAATGTCATGATTTGGAGGGTTTTTTTTTAGATATATCCTTTGGGTCGTCTGGTTGTCCCTGTTGCACACACAGTCTAGACACTGTGACCAAAAGAAGTGATGATAATAAACAAATTCATATCAACAATTTCTGACTGATTTGCATGGCAAACTACTTGACTATCTCACGCAACCTATTCAAAACATTTCTCTGCAAGACTGTTGCACCCGCAGAACCATTAAAATAAGTGAAGTTGGGATTTTCTCACCCAGACATGTGACAGTGCAACTAACCACATTCCAGCCAAGGATTACTATAATGATGGGAAACACATGAGACGATTGCTTAATGTATGGGAAATAGGAAGTAAGACTACACATAAACTAGACACACATTCAGCAAGGGGAGGAGTTTAAAGACTACAAGAATAGTTAAGGACTGTGTTGAAGTAAGACAAGTTTAAATGGAAGAAACAGTTCATCAGTTGGACAGTAAGAAGCTGTAAAATGACAACCTGTAATCAGCCAAAACTGACACCAGATTAGTCAGTACAAGGACAAAATTCAAAGTAAAGGAATGTCTTTCTGTTTAAGTGTGCTACAGCATGACAGCATGACATGCGTGTGTGTGTCGCTGTGTGTGTCCCAACCTGTGAGTATGGCCATGGTTGGCGGCGTGGAGTTTCCTGATGACTTCCTCACTGAAGTCAAAGTGAACCCTTCCTCTGGCACAAGGTGAACGCCGGTACATCGCCCCGACACACACATGCACTCATGCGCACACTATCCAGCACATACCATCACATGTGTTACCACAAACACACATTCACTAGAACACACCCAGAGTGTTACTATCAAAAGTGTAGTATTTGACACGCACACCAAACATATGAACACCCATACACGTCAGCACCATTAGTGATAGCTGCACTGTAGCATGCAACTCTCACACACACACACAAACACACACACTTTGTCACACTAACTAGCACCTTGAAATAAGAACCATCAAATGTGAGTTGCAATTCCTAAAAAACAAGCACCATCACACACACACATTCACCACATATAAACAGCGATACATCACTCATTCAGGCTTCACAGTCGTACATTTACATGACTGTTACCCATCAAACCGCTGTTCAAAAAGTTACTCTGCAGATTATCCATCAGACATTCTCTCCTTGGCACCAATGCAGCAAAGAGGTATCCAGACACCTTGATCCACACACAACACTCACATCACACACAGCAACAACATAAGCAGCAGTCCATACGTCACATCAACGAACCCTCCAAGTCCCTGTTCACACTCTGACTCTCTCCACTCTCTCTCGCTCGCTCTATGATCTCTTCGCGGACTCTACTCTTCGTCACAGGCTTTACTTCCTCCCCGCGGTGTGTGTGTGTGTATGTGTGTGTGTATGTACTACTATGTGTGTGTTTGGAGCTCTGTTCCCTTCAGCCACCCCAACAGAGTAAGGAGGAACATCCAATATCTGGAGTGGAGTCGCTGGAGTGGAGTCATAATTCATGCATCCTTTACAGCCTTGTCAGCTTTAATTAACCTTGTATCTATGGAAAATATACTAAAGTATACCAGCTACACACTGTTACTAGAAAGATAAACCAACCATATGTGTAATATAATATGTGCTGTGCTGCACAAACTATGATGACTGAAGAGCATTATTTTTTCATAAAATGACTCAACAAAACCCTGAAATATTCATAAACTTGAATGGTTGTTTCATTTTGACATATTTTTAGTTTCAAAATTGAAAAGCCTGGAAAAGAAAATGGATTTAAGTAAGATTTACACTGACACTGGTTTGTGATTTCTGAATTTTGTTGACAGTGAGGGTCTGAAGATTTGATTGTGAAAATTGGTTTCATATTTTTGGGCTTTTTATAGTATTGTTTGTTTACACAACACTCTGGTTCAGGCTTATATCAGTTTAGGATTTTAAGCTCATACAGGCTGTGCAGAGTTGTATGCATGATAAAAACTTTAATGGCATAATTCGGCATTTAAAAACAGAATATAAACATTTACTAAATGGTTAATAACACATTATAATGAGGTTATGGAGGCTGGTGTATGAACAGATAATGAACAGCAATACAGTAAAACACAGCTGTAATAATATAAAATATGTTTATGGGAGAGGTAATAACTTCTGACCAAAACTGTACATAAACAAACCCATAAACATTTCCTTATAGCTGTGCACAACTACTGTATAGTATGTTACAAACCAAGTGTGAAATGTTTGAATACTGCTTATAAATGATAAAGTCTTTATAAAATAAAGATTAAAATAAAAAATACAATACAAAAACTTGTTTGTTTTTTTTTACTGAAACCAACATACTGAACAACATAGTGAGTTTGTATTCACTGTTATTCTGGCAACCTGGTCTACCTTAACTGTTTGTGTGTGTCTGTGTGAGAAAGAGGTGCCATCTGGCACCACCACAGGGGGCCAAAGAGCCTGATGACACTGTACAGTAGAGTACATATGATACCCAGCTCATATCACAATAACTGTGATGGCAGGTTTGTAATAAATGGCAGCACATACAATGAACGTTTAGTTTTAGCTGGGAGTAGCTAATAAACTGACGAGTGAGTGTATGTGTGAAGGGCAGAAAGAGTGAGTCATCACAAATGGATTCAAATAGGAAAATAAATGGCATTAGGCGACAAATAATCTCTTTTGTAGCTGTGGGGTATAATGTTGGGCGTTCATTGATAAAACCTGCAACAACTACAGTACATTTAGTCATTAGGCGATTGTGGCTAAAGGTCCAGGAAACACCATCAGCATAAAGAGAAGATAAATTCAACCCCAGAAAAATATAAATTTAGAAACAGCATAATTTTATTTAGCTAGTAGAATGCATCGATATCTTAAGCATTAATAATGTGTAATTTTTCATCTGATATCTCATTTATCACTTTTTTTGTCACGATTAAGAGTGAGCATATCTGTGATTTATCTTTGAATGCAAATGGCGGTCATTTCTTCTAATACTTTCAGGTTATATTTCCAGAAATTGACAATACTTTACAGTTTGAAGAAAAGGTAACATTGGCTGTGTGAGTAACTCTGTCCTGTTTATCATAACTTCCTTTAATAGTTCTAAAGGAAAATGACTGGAGTTTCTCCTAACTCCCATCAAGACAGGACAAGTGAGCTTCCTCGTCATACTTATTTGGACATGATTCAGAAAGATGACACATAACACAGACACTTAAAAAAAAACACACATAAGGGGAGGAGTAGGATCACGCAAACAAAAAGTGAACGGCCACCAAGTTCCCACAATGCTGCTCGCCCCACTGCTGCTCGCCCCATTGCTTCACAATACACACAAAGATGAGAAATGGGAGAAGTGAAAGATGCGGTAGCCACAGGGGTGTATGTATCCTGCATGACAATGACAATGGCATTCTTCCTTAATGACCTTCTGAGGGTTGACCATAGAAGAAGAGGATATAGAAATAGCCCCCTTCTTGCACTACAATGATATGCGTCTATGGTATACTGCAGTAACTGCTGCAGATCCTGAAAACTGACTTTGGATTGATCGTGGCTGTAAATGTAAGTGTGTGAGGAGATGAAAATAGTTGGAATATTTATGTGTGACAAATGTGAAGGGAATCTGTTTACCTTCATTTGTTCAGATTTTTCTTTATGGTAAATGTCATGACTTGTGTTGTTATGACTTATAATTAAACAGGGAAAGGTTTTTTTGTCATTTTAAGTTAACCATGCAATTTAGCCTAAAAATGAAAACCCTCTCTATTTAATCTAATTCTGTGGTCTTACATAATTTAGTGGCATCATGCAGTCAAATCACTCTACAATCAGAGCCCTTTGAGCTCATGGCTCATGACTTTGTAAAACTTATTTACAATAGAAAATTAAATTATAAAATCAATCAAGTGATCACTTAAAGCAAGTATATTTTTCCCCATTTATGCCCTCAGTTACATGTAAATGGTGCTGATGCACTTTTAAATGTATGTGTAGGACTTGGCAGGGCTAACAAGAGCGTCTCGCAGTGGAAAACAGCTGAATAAACAGTGAACAACTCTGTACACTGGCAAAAAAGACTGATTGTGTTTATAAGATCTGGTCCTGCTGGGCTTCATCAGTCATCCCTTAAAAGGAATCAGATGTAAAATAAACATTATGCCAAGAAATATTGGCATTATAATAAACAAAACCTTGGTGACATAGCAAATACGGATATATGTATAGCAGCAGTCCTAACTACAGTGTGTAAAGAAGAATGTGTTATTGTAGAACCTGTTGATGAAACGAAACCACAACCACCCAGTGAAACTATTCACCCTTGGGCAGGGCACCTCTGTTAGCTTTGTTGTTGTCACATCTTCTAACAACTCTCACATTATATCAAAAGAGATTATTCTGTATTTGAGCTTGTTGGTTCTTGTCATCTTCACAACCCAATACAGCTCTCAGATTCGATGGATAAAAGAATTTTAAAGCAAAATGTGCAGAACCCCTCTATGAACATCAGAGGGCACAATTTCATCACACAGAAAAAGGAAGTCTTGCGGGCTCACGTCCACAAGATGGCAGTGTGTACATATGTTCTATACTGCCTGGAGTCAGAGGAGAGGAGCCATGAAGCTCACATTTACAGGATGTGGCGTGCAAAATGTGCCACCAGATGAGCCATGCCCTATGGAAAACACTCAGAGCTGGCATCACTCAGGATGTGAACACAGTTCCTTTCAGTGTTATTACATGTTGGATGATGGTTGTGGTAAAGCAGCCACAATGGTACGGTGACAGAATGATGTAGGAGGGTATGCTTTGAATACCAAGATAAGGGGATGCTGGGAAAGTCAATACATCTGCGCAAACTCTTAATTACACGACAGCGATCTCCGCTATGCTGAAAGCTTGGTTGGTGCATTTGAGCTTGTTTGTAGTGATGGCTGCAGATGCGATTTGCTCCAGCTCCAGTGATCATTTATCTTATTGTTAAACATTGTTTTGAGGGACAATGCATAGCTGTAATTTTAGTGCAAACATAAAAAGAAAGCGTAAAAATGAAGGAAAAAAAAACAACACATTTTTGATGTGTAGCCTCACCAGGGTTTCACACAGAAGCAGACACCCATAATTAAACATCGATCAGGCATCCATTTGACGGCTTAAGAGTAGCCTGTCAAATTGTCGCCGGCAGACCGCTCCTTTGGCTCGCCCTCGTGATTTGAATCAATCAAACTGCAGATGAGGAAACCGAAAAAAAATTCTGTCTCGGTGTGCCGAAAACAAAGATTGCAAATAGAATCTCAGATGTACTTGACAGAACCTGACAGGCACAACATCACCTCACATGAAATCTGTCTGTTTTATACCAACACACACACACAATCACATTAAATCAGGATCAAAGAACAGGCCCTGAAAGCTATTTAAATATAAACTCAAAAAAGAGAGAAAGAGAGGCTAAAGTTCAGAGGGGAAGACGGACGGAAAGAAATTTATCAAAAATAGTGGCAGACAAAAAGGAAGGAACGATACGAAAAGACACGAGCAGGAAAAAATAGATCAATGTGAGAATCAGGACTTTCATCCTTTGAAGGTCTGTGTTGACACAAATTCCACAAATCTACTTACAATCTCCTCATTAAACATGCTGCATCCATAAAAATGGAAAATACAGGACCGTGCTGCGAATGCACAGTGGAATCAAGTGTAGCTTAAAAAAGAGGAAAAGGAAGGAGGAATTCAACCAGACTGATGTTCAGTGTGACTCTGATTTCTCTCATGGGTCGTAACATCGTAACAACTTATCTTTGACCCTCAGAGAAGGTGTGAACGACCCAAACTAATGCCTGGGGCTCTCGTCAGTCTGCAGAACGATGAGGGTCATGGGTGAGTGGCAAAATGGCTTTCAGAGCAAACAGCAACAAGTTGTAATGCATTTATACTGTTCTCAAAAATGGCCTGGGGGCCTTCCTCAGCTGACAAACAGACGTTGTATGTGGCATTGTGGGGGAATGTTTTGGACCAAATTTCAATGAAGCCAAATCACCCTCAAGTATTGAATATAGACTCTAAAACTCGCCAACACTCAGCGTGCTTTGAAGCTGACTCTGCTATCCCCAAACAGAAATAAGCTCCATCTTTGTGCTTTCCTCTCAAAACTTATGTCCTTAATAAGCTTAAAACCTCTGACACTGGATCACAACTACACATCGTTTTGTTTTAAGAGGCTACCACTCAGAAAAAGGTTGGGAAGAAAAACAGAAAGAAATTGACACAACAGATGAGCGAGCGAAGTCTATTGATCGTTAGCCATGGATGGTGATCATCACTGCTTCCTTCCTGCTCCTGGTCAAGTGTGGCTGAGTAACCCGCAGTTTAAGCACATATTTACAAAACCTTCCACTTAGTAAGGAGTGTCCTCCACAGACGATACTGTGACTTCATGTGGAGTGTAGTGTAGTGCCATCAGGGAGGACCCTGCTTAGGAAAGCTCTCCTGCCTACTTGTCATGTTCATAGAGATGGTGACAGTGACTTTAGCACAGTGATGAAATGAGCCTGATATCATTGAGTGCAGGTGTATTTTTTATTAGTGTCAAAGTTTTATCTGCTCCTGATATTACCCTACGTTGTTTGAATTTGTCCATGTGTTTTGAGTTCAATAACCAATGAGATGTTTATTGAATTGCCATGGAAACCTCACCTTGACCGGTGAATCGAGAGCAAACAAAAAAACACAGTATCACTCTGAACAGTTCATTCATCAAATCTTTGAACTATAGTTTTCAGAGAAGAGAAGAGAAGAGAAGAGAAGAGAAGAGAAGAGAAGAGAAGAGAAGAGAAGAGAAGAGAAGAGAAGAGAAGAGTTAATATTATTAGTATTTGAGGAAAACTGAGGGAGGAAGAGGGGAGTAGAGAGAAGGCACCAGGTATGAAAAGTAAGAGGCAGAATAATAAGCCTTTATCTACAAGCTGCCAATTTGTAATTTCAGATAAAGCAAGAATTTAAGATCAACTGGTGTGTGTCTTGCCAGATTTACCACAACACAGCTTTCCCCATCTCCCCCAGCCCCCTCCTCTGTCTCTCTTTCACTGTGTAAATCTAATTCCCCTCTCTGAAAAACAGGGCACTGCAGTCAGTCCCCCTGTGATTAACCTAATCCCCTAGTCGCAGAGTAGCTCTCTTTTCAGTGCCAATATCATGCCGTATTTGACGTCAGCAGCACTCACGCTGTGATAACCAGGGGCCATGCTCTGAAAATATGTGTGAATTTTAAGCTGTGAAGAATGTAACTCCACTACCAAACACGTTCTAACAGCAAATCCCAAAAAGCAAAAGCTGGAAAAGGACCTGCGGTACAACAGTACAACACAGTTCAACTATAAGAATACTGATACTTACTTGAATAATACTGCCACAACACTAAAACCAGCTTCCAGTTGTGGCGTTGTGGCCGATCAGTGTATGTGACGTGCGGTTGTGCACGTGGCTTTGGAGTTGTTTAAGAGCACCGTCAACAGAGCTGGGCTGAGTAGTGAAAGCAGAGCATGAAACTAATTTTGTTTTGCTCCTAAGTAAGTTGCTTAGTAGTGTAATTACTTCAATCAATGATGAAGTAATGATTAATGAGTAACTGGTATGTTTTGATGTTATGTTTATGCTTCGTGCGATCACTGGATTTGATGATCTACTGTCTCCAAGGATGATGTCAGTACATGTGGCATTTGGTAAAAATAAAAACACCATTCACTCACACGAAGCAGTTTGCTTCGGACTGAATTATTTAGAGCTACTACGTATACACTGCAAAGAAAACCCTGCGCACACGTCAGTGTTGCACTTCAAAAACACATTAGTGTTTAGTGTATATAAACAGATTATAGTCAATCATCTGGGCGCGTCAATGCCTGCGGAATGATAAGTCCAACAATGATTTGCTTCTCTATGTGTTGTGGTAAGCACATTTAAGGTTAAGAACGGTGGACGACTCGTGTTTAGGGTTAGAGGGCTTGATCCTGACATAAGAACAGGGAATCAGGTAACAAAGCTCTCATGTGCCAAGTTCTCTCTCTCGCTGGCTATTTCCTTTCTTCTTCTAAACGTAGCACCTTTTTATCTAGTCCATCTCCACCTGTCAGGCTACAGGATCTGTAGGAGTGTAATCCGTAAAGTGGTTCAAAACAATGATTCACTTCAGGTTCACAGATCAAGGAGAATGAATGAGGGAATGTTCACCAAATTACTAAACCACCAGGTCTGAACACACTTAATTTGTTCAGAACATGTATAAGAGGTTCTTTTTTTGAGGCACAACATAAACTAAGCTTGGGCTGTAGAACAAAAGTACATTTTAGTGACTTGCTGCTATAATACTCCTAATCCTGCTTTAGGTTAATTAACAAAATCATGTTAACTCTGCATGATGAGCCTTTACAGAATTGGACAAAATTAGATCAGGTGCCACTGAAATCCTCGGAGAGGAAATGTTTCTCTTGTCGATGAAACCCTGTAATATCACATTTCACTTCGACAACCTGAGAAGCAGAAACCCACTCACTGCAGAGATTAGGCAAGTTTAGAGTATATCCACATTAGCAGAGCACTCTTTAGAGGTGTTATTTAGATCCCCATTAAGCACTGTAAAAACAAGTATGGAGAGAAATGGATGTGATTAAGTACAGATGTGCATCGGTGAGTTGACATGGGTGGAAGTGTAGCTGATGAGAAGAAGGAAAAGGGAGACAGAGATTATAGACAGAGGGAAATAAACACGGCAATCTTTTCACCGTGGCTCTCCTCCTATTCACTGAGGTGATTTTCTTGCAGCTCAAAGTGTTATCAGCATTTCCAGCAGCGATCTACATAGAGCACAACACAGAGCTACCACTACAAAGGACTGAGTTTAATGAGAATAACACACTGTGTCCTCACAACAATTATATTCATATGCAAAAGCGCACACACACGCACACACACACACAGGCTAAATAGTCTACATGGACAACCCTGTGTCCTAGAAATTACATTTATAACAACATTTCAACTGTAACCCTTGAAGGAAACGTAAAGCTTCTCTGATTATGATTTTTTAAGAAAATGTTAATATTCAAGTACAGACGGGTAACAATTTAAAAGGAAAAACCTACATAAAGTGTCTTAGTAAGGTGTTGGACCATCATGTGCTGCTAGAACAGCTTCAATCCTCCTCGGCATTGATTCTACAAATCTCTGGACTCTACTGGAGGGACCGTTCTTCTAAAAGATATTCCCTCATTTGGTGTTTTGATGATGGTGGTGGAGAGCGCTGTCCAGTACATCCATTCAAAATCTCCCATAGGTGTTCAATTGTGTTGAGATCTGGTGACTGTGAAGGGCATAGCATATGATTCACATAATTTTTATACTCATCAAATCATTCAGTGACCACTCATGCCCTGCATTACTAAACTTTTTCACGGTCATGTTCAGACACTCACAGCACTTGGTTAAGGCTAGGGCAAGATCACGGTCTGGTTTAATAGAGAAGAATTTTCTAGGAGACAGGGTTGAAACAGTGAACTCAAGTTGACACATGCAAATACACACACACATGCTGTCAAGGGCAACAGTAACAAAGCTGGGTCCCCAATTTTCATCACATACCAAACCCAGGAGTGACGCCGATAGCAGAAAGGGTTGACGGGAACTTCCAGACTGGATGACATCGCGGTCATCGTGTCTTGATTACCCTTGGTATCAAAACTCTATTTGTTTCTTGTTTGTTTACTTTTCTCTGAAAGTCTCAACTCAATAACTTACTTGATTTGATTCATTGATGATGAAAGTGTAAGACTGCTACTAGCAAACCAATCCTCTTAAGAAGTAGCCGACACACAGACGCAGCATCCTGGAATCCCACCGTGGACCACCACAGAACCGTTTCAGAAAATTGTCAGGTTAATCTCAGCATCCGTCACTTTAAAGCTATCCTCAGTTTCAGTGAAGCAGCAGGTGGTAGCAGCTCAGATTGGCCGCAGAAAATCACCCTCCCGTGCTCTTTCCAATCGGTACGTCAGCAATTTTCAGCAGATGAGATGAGACAGAAAGTGGGTTTCAGCCAATTTAAATCCAATCCTCATTCTGTCATTCATGAAAGAGCCTGAATATTTGCAGCGCTGCCAAAACCTTTCCAAGTCCTCGCAATTAGAGGTTAGCTTGTTGAAAAACCAAGACCCCACAAAATACTGCAATCAGACAAAATGGATATTAAATAAAAATGTGTTCCCTGTATGAAAACAGTTATAATCCTCCAACACAGTGTTGATCACAGCATCTGTTCTAATCCAGTTTTCCTTTCCAGAGCCATGTTTCACGTCTCTGTCGGTCCCTGTTCCGCTGAAATTGATGCTGTTCCTCTCATCTAGTCTCTGCCTCAGTTCAGGTCTGCTGGACCACGTACAGGTCACATTTCATGAATGATCTTGGATCCCCCAGCCCCGAGTAACCAAGGTATATATTTGCATGGGCCACCATAACAACTGCTAAACAATCCACCTTTTTGGCAACAAGGACACCTTTCTCCTAACAGATTTTTCCATCGCAAGATTTTTTGATTGAGTTACAAAATTTGATTTTTGAATTCAGATAATAGTATCAGACATTGTGTCTTCAAAACCTCAGCCAGGAAATTCCGGTACGCCGTTAATTCTCCATCTCTCTTTTTTTCTCTACTCAAACTACAAGTAAGGCTGAGGTAAACAACAACTTTAATCTAATCGAGAGGAGTAACACACATGAGATGGTACAGTTGATCATGGCAGTGTTTTGACAAGCTGCACATTTCTTATCTGTTTCTGTGAAAGAGCGAGAATATGTCATCAATTTTTAAGTGCTTGCAAATGTGTAGGGCTTCAACTGCAGCACCTATCTCACCTTAGCCTAATGTAAGATGAACAACCCATTATCAGACACACAGCAGTTCAAAATGCTTATACCATCAATTGCAATCTCTCTATTCAAATAATAGCCCAACGATGAAGAAATATCCCCCCTGGGAACAACATGCAAAAGGAATCACATTCTCATTGGTTTCACTTCTCATATTACCCGGCCACTACCTTCATAGCATTCTGTGTGTCACAACAGCCATGTCTGTCTCACTGTACGTGCTGATTGTACCTACATGGGCTCAGATTACGCAGGCCAGCGGCACATGGTACGAGGCGATAAGCACTACAGCAACAACTCTAGCCCACATCGAGACACACAATCCTCGCTTTTGAAAGCAGCAAACACATCTGAGAACTGTGCGTTTCAAAAAGCCAGCACTACTCACTGATGTGCAGCTTGACACTTGAGACTGCGTGTATCAAATAGCATTCAGCAAACACAAACAACTGCAGCTGAATACAAAATCTGTTTTTGCACTGGTGCCCACTTTGCTTCCCCATTCAAACTGCCTCCATTAAACTGCACAGCAACAAGTGGGTTCGAAAGCACTTGACTCGTGGCTCTGTGTGGTCGGCCATTGTTTGCTTTGAAACCCAGTACTTTTTCACTGCATTCAGCGTATGGTGGGCTCAGGAAATGATTCTATGAGAGAACAGGGCAGGAAAAGCTTTTTGTTGGATGAACCGCCTGATGGATCAGATACAATTTGTACTGGACGAACTGGTAGTTTTGTTTGGAAATGATGATTAAAGCTTAGCAAAGCAGAGGTAGAGTTTAATATAGGTAAACTCTCTCATTAATCTACTGTCAGTCCAATTGCTTGGACATTGAATTGTCACTAGTACATCTCACTGAGAATCAATATCCAAACTACAGCTCAGTGCAGATCTTAAACTCTTTATTTCATTATTTGCATACAACCACAGACTGTGCTGCTATGTCTCGAAGTGCGCACCTACATGAAAATTAAACCTCAGCCAGCTGTTGGACAAGCTGTCGGACAAGCTGTGACAATGCGCTAGCTGCCCGGCACATAGCAGGAGAGAGTTAAAGTAAACAAGTAGCTGATGAAGTAATTTGAACATCTAGCAGCTTCAGACCCAGATATCTGAAAACAAGCCAATGTAACTACCAGAACAAGTAAGGCTGTGGAAGCAAAGCTCGAGAGTACACTAAACTGAGCTATGGTGCATTTTATTGCCTATGAATTCCACTTCATTTGTGAGAGTTATGGTGTGCTATTTCTTCTCTAGACTGTCACATAGTCTTGCTTTAAAGTCAGTTAATGTTAGACTTATATTAATCAAGTGGCCAGAAAGACAACTTCAGTGTAATGATAATGTTGCCCTGTGGCTGCTGGATGTATAAGCAATTGTTTCCTAACATTTAAGCTATAGCAACTTGTATATAAATATATCAGGGCTGAGTTTCTTTGAGATGGTTTTGGAGACTTCTTTAAAAATTGTATTAAATGTAAATCTCTCTCTAAGTCATAATAAAGTTTTTATTTCCATTTGCCAGACTTTTGTTAACAAGGTGATCGCAGAGTACCCGTTTTATAAAATACTTTAGTTTAAACACTACCCTAGTATGTGGTTAATACAAATTTGATTTGAATTTCAATAGTTTGAGGTTTCTTCTAGTAAAAACTGACACCCAAGATTATAAATCAAATACTGTATTTCTTTATCTTTCCTCGTGGCTGAGAGCGGCACCTCCTGCTTACTAAGGGAAAAAAAACTCACAGACGGAGTATGATTCAAAGTTCAGCTAACTCATATGCACACATGTAGTTACACATGCACTCTTAGAGCCGGGCAACAACTCATCTTGGAACAAAGACAGGCAATGATGGAATATATTACTCAGCCTGAATGAACAATATGAATACAAAAAACACACATCGACTTTAAAAAACAGCCCTCAGCTGGGAAATTCTTCTGACACACCAACAAGGGAGGGGGGGTGGGGGGACGACAAAAAAAAAGACAGACAAAAGCAGTGAGGTGAGAGACGTTTCCATGGCAACCACATTCGTAAGCCCGACTCCACCAATGAGCTGTGACCTTGTAGTAAGCCCAAGGATTCATAATAAACCTGAGGCAATGACTTGGCAGCATGTAAGCCGCATACCTTGCTTTAAGGCTATGACAGCTTTATAGTAATAGTTTTCCATTACTACAGCTGTCTATGCCCATATAAAGAGAACAGTGTAGACCTGCTCAACACAAATGCACAAATGTGAAATGCTGAAGGAGTCTATGGTAATAATACTATCATTTTCAGTTTCTCAACCCCCTTTCATAAGCTTACTTAAAAAACCACACAAAGGTTGAAACGCCTTATTATTTAGGTGAAAGGAGAATCTCGCTAATGGCTGATTTCCCCACAACTAAAAGTCCCCTATGGCTGCATCAGAGTCTGTAATGATCCAGATTCTCATACATCCTTTCACTCTCAGGCACAAAATTCATACGCCTGGATCAACCTGGTTCCTAAACTATGCCTGCAACATATAGGATATGGTACTGTATATATCCAATGCACTGTATAACCAAAAATATTTCATGCAAAACAATGCAGAAAAGGCTGAAGTAAATGATCCATGGTGCATTAAGGTGGTTTGAGGACACACAAAGCAGCTGGATTACTTGATTTAAATTAAGCCATATTTTGGGAGTGCACGTTGGCTGGCCATGACAAAGGGAAAGTGGAGAGGATTTAGTCTGGTAGAAGACAAACCAGACAGTGTGTTGTGATGAGGGATTAGATGGTAGAGAGCTGTGGAAATGATGATTGGCGTGAATGACTAATTGGCTGGAGGGTGAACAAAGCGGAGAACGGAAAAACAAAACAGGGCAAACCAAATCGGTGAACAAGAGAAGTCCAAATATGATCACTATTTGTCTGCTTCTGTTAGTTCTGGCTCTGTGCAACCTGCCGTGACTCCCATAAAATTTGTTTTTTCATGACTGGTATTGCAGTTATGTTTATAGTATTTATTTTAATCTATTCTGTATTACTTAAGACTGATGCAATAGAGACAATCCCTGTATTTAATACATCTTGTTGTCCCCCTTTATTGTAATGCTTTGTTTAATATAACCTGAGTTCTCAATAATTTCTAAGAAAGGAGCTATCCCAATAATAAGTACCAGACTACATGGTGCTATCCGGGAAACATCAGTGTTACCCACCTTTCTTCTAGGCAGCTTGTTTACCACAACTCTGTATTTATTCAAATCGAGAGCATCAGTAAATATCTGTTAAGCAGAGTGTGTTTCAGCATTTCAAAGAGATAGATTAAAGAAATCCTCCATTCACCAGCACATAATCTAATGGAAGCACAGACTTTGGGTCACTATCAGATGGCAGTATTTGTTGAATGAACATTTTTGGTTCAGAAAAAAAAAAAAACAGATTTTAGTGTGTAATCTTTAATGCACCATTTAGGCCAGAAATGGTTTGCATTTTTAGTTCTATCTGCATAAATATTGTATTAAGCTTCAGAAGGAAGTTTAACAGAGGTCCTTTTTAATATCTGTGAAAACTGCAAAGTGAATCAAGTGAGTCCTGTTAAATACCAGTGGTACATATTAATGTGGAAATTAGCTGCTTTCTCAGTTAAGGTATTATTTATGATATGAGACTCCCTTCCTATTACTGCTGTCAGGTCAAATACTGAAAAGAAAAAAAAAAGGGATGGGGGGGGGGGGCTGCTCAGCTTGCTGCCACTACCACTACTGTGGCTGCCAATGCATGTCACGGCTCACCACCACCCCGGCATCGACCTGTGGGCTCTGTTTCTTCATGGTTCCCAACAGGGGGCTGCATTGATCTCACTCTGCTCTCCCTTTCGCTGGCTTTAAATTATGCTTGGCAGAGAGCGACACGAAACCTTTAGCCTCAACACCAAACAAAATCTATACTCTCACCCTTTCCAAATTAAAATATTCTTGGTCAATATATAAAATGCTTGAGTGACTGTGCAAAATATTAAGAAAACATATGAACATAGGTGAGTGTCTTTCTCTTATTGATTTTCCCTTTTTTTTGGAGGAGATGCAGAAGAAGAAACTGTAGTTAAAGAAGGATTTAGCTTTAGTTCAATATCAGGACTATGTCTAATAATTAGTATAGAAATATAACATTGTAAATAGTCTGACAAATTGTCTCCTATATCTGGAAACCAGAATTACAATGAAGCCTTGAGGCATTCTGTCCTTGACTTACAAACCAGGCATAAAGCGCATACTCATACACAACACAAATGCCACGAAGGCTGCCACTGATATCACCACAACTCGCATAATAATGTACAATGTAATTATCACTGGGGCCCATATGGGTCTGCGCTTGTCTCACCTAACATATACCATCTCTACGTGTGTGTGTGTGTGTGTGTGTGTGTGTGTGTGTGAGTGTGTGTGTGTGTGTGAGTGCAGATCTTTACACATGTTAGAGACCAAGTGTGTGCGTTTGTGTCCGTCCATCTGTGCCTATGTGAGTCTGTGCACACATAGACACGTGTGTTCTCACAAAGTGTGCGCATATATCAGTGTGTGGCAGCATGACGCACATAGTTACTAGCAAACATTACTGCCTGGTTGCCATGGCCGACGGTTTCAACAAAGCCAAGCTTCAAATAGCTTCCTGTATCTCCTTCCCATCTCTGTCTCCCCTTTTTTCTTGAAGCTATTCTTTTTTTTTCATCACCCCTTTTTTCTCCTCTGTTATTTCTTTCCCTCTTTTTTCTTTGTGGTAGAGACGGCTTTTTTCATTTTTATTGGCCTGATCTTTCCTCTTCCTCTTCTATTTTCCATTTGCCTTTCTTTTGTCAGCCTTCCATCTTTGCCCTTCTGAAAAATGTAATTTATCCCCAGTTTCCCTGCTGTTTTAAACCCTCAATGTATCATGCCATGCCTATTATTTCATTTTTCTATCATTATCTCTATATCTACTATCAGTTTAAGCACTGTGTGCAGCCCCACTCCTTACCTGTGTCTATCTTTGTCTCTGAAATGAACAGTGTATGATGTGATAGCTTCCAACCAGAGCTCTTCGCCTATTTTTGTCTTGTCTGAGTTTGTATCCCACAAATAACAAGTAAATGGGCCACTGGGGATTTTGCTTCTTCTTCCTGCGTTCTTTCTTTGAGATGTTGTTTATTCTGTCTGAATTGAGGGGAGAAATAGCACCTAGTGCCACAACAACATGGCATGTATACTTTAAATTACATTCTTCATTTTTACACAACCCAGAGGACTCACCTGTCTATTTATAATTGCTTTCTCTCTTTTATGACCCTCTATCCATCCATCCATCCATCCATCCATCCATCCATCCATCTATCCATCCAGTTTCATGGGGCTGGAGCCAATCCCAACATGCACTTGGCAAAATGTAGGTTGCTGTCTTTTCCAGGGCTAATCCACAAACAACATATTCACACTCACATCAGCAGGCAATCTAGAGGTTTGACAATCAGCTGGAGTCTCCTTTCCAGCACCCTACTATAGGCTTTCCCATGGAGACTGAGCAGTGTGATACCCTGATAATTGGAGCACACCCTCTGCTCCTCTTTTAAAAATCAGGAACCACTGGGATACTAAAACCTGCACTGCGCTTCACCCCCTTCTTGCGTCAGCTATTTTCAAATCAAACCAATTATCAACAAAAGCAAGAGCAAAAGTCTACTCACTAAACTGGTCCAACAGCTCAAACACTTTTGACTTTATTTCATTTGCAAAGAGGAAATAAAGATACCACAATCCTCTCACCCTCTGCCTTTTCAGGAGTCTATATTTATATAATCAGCATCTCTGTGCTCCTATCCGCCTACTGTATGTTGCCTTGTTGCTGAGCTTTTGGACTACCTCATGGACTTCCATTAGAGAAATGGGCAAGGCCTCGCCTGAGACCGTCTCCTCCCAGAGGAGAATATAACGGTCAGATTCAGGATTTCCTCATCCTGCTGGCTGACTGACTCTATTCAAGGTCAGCATTTTACCAGTATCTGCTGACAGCAGCCTGGACAACACCCTGCCTCTCTTCTCCATCAGCTGCAGTCCTCTCCTCCTGAAATCTGTCTTCTGATTCAGGAGTCCCCTGGGCTCCTTCAGCCTGACATCTGCCCTCTTGGGTTCTCAGGTTGCCACCACAACAGGAGCCAATCATCCCCTAGCCACAACCCTCACATCATGTCCCAAACCTCCTGCAGGATGCAGAAAAAAACGTTTATGAGCTTAAGAACTTAAGATCCCCCTTGCCCCCTTGCAGTTCAACCTCACGGCAGGTTTGACTTTAGTGGCTCTCTCCAAGATCTTCCTCCACCACCTGATCCGTCGTGATCACCATGAGAAAGGGACTCCAGGTGTTCTGGTACGAGGTCCACGTCCTAAACTGCCTAATGTTTAAACACTGGGTTCCTTACATTTAGGCCGTGATGTACATATAGGCCATGATGTGCACAAGAGTAAAATACCACTCTGGTTCATGAATCTGCTGTTTAACACGTGGGCACAAACAACACAGCTAAAAGAAATGTTAAGTCACTGTTTAGCTCAGATACAATCAAGCCTTGGCAAACAAGTTAACATAATGCTCATTAAGCCTCGGCCTTAATACCATAGTTTTAAATCTCATGTCTGTGGCGAGGTTCCCACAGTGGCGCACCGGTAGCAATGCATTTCATGTCAACCATCAATGATTGGTTTGCCAGAGCTGAAGAGGGGAGCAACGGTAGTGACAGAGACGGAGTAGTCTACAGTAACTAGCAGTATGCTGGAAAAACTCAAGCACCCAAGAAAAGGGTCTAATGCTCCAGATAAAAAAGAAACACTGTTTCAGCGGAAGGAAGAAAATATATTAAAAAAAAGAAAGCAATCCACCGCAAGGACAGTCACAGATAACCATTGGTGTGGCTCTTCCTCACTGGAGAGCGCTGAAAGAAGAGAAGGGACTGAGGGCAGACACAGATGTCGCCTTACTGCTCTCGGAGGGGTTAGAATTTATAAAATATTTGGAGTGGCCATGTAGCTATTACATGTACTCACCTCGAATAATCGATTATTGTCTTGGAACTGTGGAAATTTCGCTGTATTTTTGTAATTATTTCTGAACACGAGCCTGGGACTTTCCAGAGCCAGTAGTTTGTGTAATTCTCTGACCGCCAGAAGGGGGAGACAAAAGTTCCACACTGGAGGTTTAAGTCTAGGCCAGAGGATACAATTAGAAGCTGTGGGCTATGGCCGAGCACCAAGGCAGGCTCCCCTGGAGGTGCCAGGTTATCCTGTATCACTGGCTGGTGACATCACTGCTGACACCAATGTAAAAGGACCTATGTGTGTTTGTGAGTACTTCCTGTGTGCAGGGGGGGCTCCTCTTTCTACATGAGCAATTGTGTAGATTGGTCCAACAGAGCTTTAAAGGTATGACGGTAGACTCACATTTTCACCCCTTCCATGTGCACGCACACTCATGGAAACGCGCACACACACACTGTACTGTCTGCAACCTGAGTCTGGGAATCAGATTCCAACCTCCCTCCTACGCACAAACACACAAACACTCTAGTCACTCTATCACACACACAAACACACACACACACACACACGACACTAACAGGGGCCTCTACCTCACAATAGTCCTGAGAAGCATTGACAGAGAGCCATATAATTTATATGACACCAGCACCACATGGGAGCAGATTTGAAGGAAACCTACGTCATACTGGGTTACAAATGACAAAGAACAGCCAGTCTTTTAGCAGCATCAGCACACAGGAGAACAGGCCTCTTTTCTACCCCCCCCGCTCCGCTCATCCTCCACCTCTCCGTTTCTCATAGTCGTCCTGTACTGTCACCCGCTCTTCTCCTGGCTTCTCTCTGTCACTCATTCATCTATTCTGTCCTCTCACTTTACCCTCCAGGATTTCTCCTGCTGGATTATTTAATAGGGGAGAGTGCTTGTTGTTTGTGCAACTTTTCAATGACTGTGCAATACAGTGGGGCAGAGCATATGTGCCACTGACGGCCAAAAGTTGGCAGCTATAGATGGAGTGGTGAACTTTCGCCAGTACTGCTGAAGGAACCTTCAACAATTGATCAAGCAAAGGATTTTACCGTGGTTTGCTCACAGTGCAACACGACGTACGCGTCTCCCAACTATACGGCAATTCAGCATTCACACCTTGTCATCCTGAAGACAAGGGGGTAGAGCAACTCTACAGTATGTAGGCGTTAGAGGATCGTTTCAATCCTTTGCTGCTGCCTGTAAGTCTGTATACTTTGCAACAGCATCCATGCAGCTCTCTGACAAAACGCAGCTTGCATCAAAGTCTTAAGCCCTACATGGCAAGGAATCAGTGGCTTGAAGGGATGAGGGGAAAACAGGGGAAGGGGATGGGAGGGATACAGAGAGAAATGAAAAGATTTGAAAGGCAAGACAAAAGAGAATGAATGCAGGGAGATGAAAGGATATAGTAACTAGAAAAAAAAAAAAACAGGAAACAAGGGGAGCTTCAGACAAGCAGAGAGAGTGAAAGGATGCAGAACAGGCATATGGGAGATCAAAAAGAGGTGGGGGAAAAAAAATACCATACACCGTCTTCCTTAAGCTCGTCCAGCTGAGTCACTCACTGCAGAGCGACCACAGAGCCGAACCACCTCTGGTCTGCCCTGCATTCATTTCACAGCACAGGCCCTGATAAATTATCAACAAGCACAGTCACAGGCACTACGGCAGCTGTGACACTGGCACCGACACTGCTGCCTAACAAGCCAAAATTGATACAGTTGCAGGCACATGCTAATGCGACATACTGCATCAGCACGTCGCAGAGCTGACTGGGGCAGATTTCTAAGCTGCGTCCAAAGGTTTGTACTTGTTTCCTTTTTCGGGTATCAGTTTGCAAAACATCAATAGTGAGCCCAACTGTCTCCTGTACAAAGCAACATCTAAAATCTTTCAGTAGCATTCACTACATATTTCTAGTGGTGCTTTTGTTTTGATTAATACTGAAATAGTTTTTCAAACTGTTTCAAAGCAGATGGACTGTAGTAGAAGATTAAAAGATCCCTATCAGTCATAATCTACTTATAACACACTATGTCCACATGCTAATAGATACAAAGCTTTGAGGCATGACAGACACAAATCATTTGTGATTTTCTCTCTCTCCATTTGATGATGCCATGGGCCCTGATGAATTATCCGACACACACAGCCGCACTCAGTGGCTGTACAGTACCTACAGCAGCACTTAGTTTAGCACAAAAACAGCTGCATAACGACGTGGAAGTTACACACTTGTCCCTTAAAATCCATAGAGCCGTAGGGTAGACAGTGTAATTCTCAGGCAGAACCCATCAAACAAAAAGCAATTTAAATGGCTGTGACTGTGGAAGTGCTCCGTTCTCTGTTGCCTCTGAGCTTTAATGAGCCACAGAGATAAAGTAGATCTAGATTAACAACCCAAACAGCTGAACTCCTGCCATGGGACTCGTGGTGTGTAAAGACAATCAACACTGCTCATTAATAACCCCATAACTCTAGTGGCACTACCTTCTATGCCTAAACACTACAAATCAAGCGCTCTTCACGTCTGGTTTGTTCCACTTAAGCAGAGGGAAGAGGCACAGCCACAGAAGAAAATTAGACAAGTACTTTAAATGCAGATCAGCAGGGACAAAGAACCTGTTTTATCACTCTAGAACATCTTTCAGATCTGCAAAAACTTCTGTTATGTGTTGCTTCCAGTGTAGCTGTTAAGGCTAAAACTGGGAGAGATTTAGATTAGATAACTTCTGTACCAAGTTTGTGACGACAATTTATCCGACAGGCAGAGGCAATCCATCACTCCCTCTCACCATGATCATGCGCCCATGACATCGGGGGAGGTCCCCACATTCAGGTCCACATTCAATCTTTTGAATGTGGACCTGTGAGAGGCCAGTTTTTACAAGGTCCAGCAGCTACACATGTCATAACAGCCATAATATTAGGCTGTGGTTGGCCTGGTAAGGAAAAACTGGAGTACATCAGTGCTGTTAGCCTTTTGGAAACCAACACCAGGCTTAAATAAAGCTACAGTATGTTATAACAAAGAACTGACAAAAACAGAAGTATGTAATAGAATTGGATTAAAATAGAGGAAGATTATCAGAGAAAAGTACATAATATATAACACTGCTAAACCCAGTGCTGTATTTTTGTACAGATTATAAATTTGTTTTTTACAGCTTGGGTCCTATTTTAATAGCTTTTGTCATCATTCCTCTGACTAATAAGGAATAGCCCTGCTTCCTCACCCTCACTGCAGGGTAAGGATCGGGTTGTGCTTGAAAAGAAGTAGTTCCTATGTTGTCTTGCAACGTCAGAAATAAAGTGTTGCGAGTTGTTCTGAAAAGCCGCAGGTGAAAAGATGGCCATCACAGAGAGGGGAGAAACGTAGTCATGTGAAACGTGACAGTGACAGTTGTGTAATAAATGAGATACCAAAAATAGGAACACAAAACCCGAGTTGTCGTAAACTGCAATTAACCATCAATGTATAAAATGCGTGGGTAATTATAAATGTTATCGTTTCAAACCCACATCCAACCTTGTGAGATCAATAGTAAGACGTTTAAAGGCAGCATGGATTAATTTAGAAGCATATTTATAGGCAGCATATCATGACAGCAATGTCTTTATACCACATGTCTGTCATATCAAGAATACATCGCATGAGTCATTGCTACTCCAGGTGATTGGCAGGCCCCTTGGTGCTCATGTAAATCAGACAAGACAGAAACTTGGTCCCGAAATGTTTCACGCTGCCAATGAAGCATAAGGACCGCGGGCACCAGCACAGACAGTCTTACTGTCTGCCATCTTCGCTGCTTACCAGATCCTGTTATATATTTGTCAGTTTTTTTTTAAAGCAGAAATGTTTCTGCATCAACATAGACTCAAAGACATGAGCCAGAGGCAAGTGGATATACTACTGTCTGCTGTTCCAACAAATGCAGCACACAGCCTGGCTGAGTGGTTTGTGATGACAGATGAAGTCAGAGAGAGAGAGACACACAGTGAGGGGCGGATAACCCCTCTGGGACATATTTAGGTGATAAAAATGACAACAGTAAACAAGTAAGTAATTAAAAGCTCATCTCTTTTTGTCTCCCCAGTGGCAGGAAGTGGATTGTTTTCTCCACAAGTCAGGATGATTTACCCTAAGAGCTTCAGAGTCACTAACATTTCCAGCTATTTACAGCAGATGAGGGGAAGTCTGTTTTCTTATTACGTCAGCCGATGTGCTAAATTCGTCTGCTGTGCCTCTGATCGATTCTTCACAAGTTCTACGTTGCTGATCATTTTTGTCTTCTTTTGAAATGATGCGGGCTACAAGGTGTCACAAGTTGAGTTTGAACATAACGGGAAAGTGAATTCGAAAAGGAGGACTTTTTGCTGTGGCTAAATGACAACATGACTAATCTAAATGCTGCTGGCGTTGACATCATCATCCTCACTATCATGACCATCTTCAGTGACCTCAAATAATTACTGTCATTGTCATTGTTAACCATAATTAATCCATTACGGCTGTTCAGAGTCACTGGCATCTATCATCTGCATCCTCTCCAGTTCCATCACCCCCAACAGTCGCTACATGTTGATGAGCAAGACGTGTGAGAAGAGTCAGCGTGATGAACATGTTCGTGGGAACCAGTATGTCCATGTGTGTGCCACTCTGTTCCAGAGGGGTCTGTTGTTTTTGCTCGACACTCTCCGCCTGGACTCCTCACAAGGAGGGCTGCAAGGACGTTGGCAGATGGCGAGTGCTGGCAGGGGCTCGGTCCCCGGCACCGTATACCGGCTGCCAGCAGGCAGAGCAGCACTCAGCTACAGGGAGGCTTTTTAGGCCACACATACTTGACACAAGGTCCTGGCAGACAGGTCAACCTTAAACACACCGCTGAGGCACTTACAAACACATGCACGCATACACTGATTACTACACACGTAGACACTGGCAGGCCAGATTGTGAGGTGGCCAAGACTTGCAGTGTCATAATTCATTTTGTGTCTGGTGACTTTTCTAGGCCAGGAGTTGTAAAAGTGGAGTCTGATATCCCTCAGGGGTGAATGGAGGGAGAAAGGTACCCTGAAGAATGGTGAATACTGTACATACTTTGAGTTAATTCATTAGAAAACTATCTCAAGACGGAACTGTATGTGTATTATGGACTATTTATAGTATTATGGACTATTTCCTCGCCGCTAACTCACAAGCCCAAAACAAATCTCTCCACGAGGGTCAATATGTTGAGAAGTAGGACATCCTGTCCTGATAAAGGATTGTTTAGAGTAATGCAAAATGATGTTTGTTCACAGCTCAAGTGGAACAGAATGGGAAGAAAAACAACTGATATCTTGGGAAATAACTCTAATGATCTATGATCTTTTCCAGTGGCTAGAAAAGACCCTAATTTACACACTTGTTAAGTTAAACACTGGTTGAGTTACACACATAATCAGCATAATGTATTTAAGTGTCAAAAAGTGCTCATTATGCTGACTGACATAATTATCATGATTATAATCATCAGTGTTGAATGTGTAACTTGTTGCACAATGTGATCATATGTTTTGTGTAATCAATAATCATTTTCCAGGTAATCATCAACTATAGCTGTGACATATTTGTAGTGGACTAAAAAGTAATGAAAAAAAAAAATCACAATTTATCATAATTTATTCAGGTGAATCACAATTTATCCAGATGTACAAAATTATAAATAATTCCCTGAAGATTTTACTTAAAATGGCCCATTATGATGTCCAGTCAATCACTGTGTTGCTTTGGAAACAGTAACTGGGGCCCTTTTGTTTGGACTTTGAGGAACAAGGGCCAAACATCCAAGAGCCAATTCAATTTCCTCTGATGATCTAAGAGTCAGAAGATTGCTATAAAGGGGAGGCAGGAAATTACGTTTGCTTGTGTGTGTGTGTGTGTGTGTGTGCGTGCGTGCATGCGTGCGTGCGTGTGTGTGCGTGCACGAGTGTGTGTGTGCAGCTTTGTCAAGAAAATTAATAACTTTGCAGGCAGACACGGGTCTGTGTTTGGATTATGTCCAATTAATTTTCAATTACCCGCCTGGATTTGTATCAGCAAGTTTGTAAATTCATTTTCCCTTTTGATTGACAGTGCGGCTGACCAGCATGTTTGTTGTTAACTCATGTTATTAATGCTTATTCACTTTTTCTGGAGTGACATCATACTTCCACACACAAATGAGCTAACTTAAAGGACACACATCTTGTGCTTCTGAATATGATGAAATGAAATCTAAAAAATTGAATGCAACAAAAATAGTAACTCATGCTGATTAGTTCACAGTGCACACATTAAATCATTAAGACTAAGCCCTGTCTTTCAACTGAGGAGTTACACACAAAGGTCCTCAAAAAGCACTGACTGACACAGGAAACTGAGAGAAGTGATTCAGATGATTGATTGGTTGTAGCCTGAGAGAAAAATACTGTACAGCAGCTAAGTGTTTGTTGTACAAAGGAAAGTTCAATAAAGTACTTGGGAGATTTGATGGGAGTTTGGTTGAGATTTGTTGGATTTGTTGTTCAAACTCTGAAGCATCCTCACTTAACTTTAAACCATTCCTCTTAGGAGAGGAGCTACAGGCTAGAGAAAAGCTTATAGCAGCTGCACCTGCAGACCGAGTCTGATGAATACTTAGCAAGGAAGGATCAACTTCATTGACCTTCGAGGGTGACTTTATGGGTGAATATAATAAAAACAAATGAAGTCATACCATCATCATTAAGTATAATTATAGGCCTAGTTGTTTGTAATGATATCATCGATGTGGAAAAATGGACTCAGAGTGAACCAAAATGACTGTGTAATAGTAGGAGGCTTGTTCAGATTGATGTCGTTTGAGGATTTTAACCGACCCCTCCACATTTTGCTGTGCCAAAATTAATACAAGTGTCGACATTAAAGGAGCTATTGTAAGTTTTGCTATTGCTACATAGAATACATTAGCATTAACAACTGCTTACTTACCAGCCTTGGCAATAGCTTCAGGCCATCGTTGCGTTTAAAAGACAAGAGGTTACCATAACCCCTCTGAGCAGCGCTACTTCTTCAGGCCAGACTGGACAATACAGTGACTCAGAAAGTGTATCAGGAAGTGACAAGACGGTCCAACCGGGCCAGGGCCAGCTGGTCATCCTAACTTCAGTAGAAGAAAAGAAGTGACAGAAATATAAGCAAAACAGGAGGGTTGCTTTAACAACTGAAGACAGCTCTTGGCAAGTGAAGTAGTGAAGTTTCATGCTGGACTCACATTTCTCCCTGACTGGTAAACAGCTGTTAATGCTAACGTAGCTATAATGCTATATAATATAATATAATATAATACAATATAATATAATAGCAAAGTTTAAATCTGAACTGTCATCGCTTTTTGTTTGAGGAAACATACACTGCGATGATATGAATGGCAGACATTGCTTGGAGACATAATGTCAACTATTGTGGAGCGCTACAGACTGGAGCACATGATGACCTCATATAAACTACAAATGTGCACACAGGACATATTTTTCCCCTTCTTCAACAAGCTCATATCGGTTATGTACTGTTGGCAGTTTAAGATGTCTGTCCTTTCACATCATAAATTATTTGGACGAATCCATAGTGCTGTTAAGTTAGCACTAATTCCCACTAGATGTTTTTTTTTTTGTTGTTCATATTATTTCAACATCTGCAGAGTTACTAGCGACTCCCACACACGCTGTCTTTGATTTATGGGTCCAGTTGTGGAGTTGGTAAATGACCATACTTTAAAGGCTCAACCCAGCAGGTTGTCCTGCAACCATGACACTCTTTACATTACATTACACCACAGTTACCCCTTGATTCAAATCATGACACAGTAACTACCTTATAGAGTAACAAAGTGACTCTTCAAATCAGAGATGGGAGTACAGTTAATAACGTCTACAGCTTGATCACTGCCTGTGAGGCCATTGATATTGAATTGATACAACAAACTATTCTTAGTGATGGACCGTGCATTTACTCAAGTCAAATCTTAAGGTACTTCTACTCCACTATGTTTCAGAGGGAAATAGTACTTTTAGTTTAACAACATTTATCTGACTTAAGTTAATAGGTACTTTGCAGATTCAAATTATTAATGCAAAATGTAATGGTCAAATAAACTATGTCTTATGAGAGTAAGCAAATAAAATAGTTAAAATTAACCCCACCTTTGCCAGCTGCAACATTACAATGATGGGCACATTAATGCATCAATGATTATAATCCAATAATATGATACATATTGTTCCAAAACAGGTCATTCAATGATTACTTTTGGTACTTAAAGTATATTTTTGATGCTAAGATGTACTTGTGTAATTGATACTTTTATTTTTTTAACTTTGCTAAAACGGGGTACACAGCATGACCTGGAAGCTGGAAGACACTACACCTGACAACCTGTCATCATGACACCTGCTAACCCCCATCCATTTCAACCCCATCACCCCACATACACTCACACTAAAACCCACGGTTCCTGCTCTTTTTGCGTTACCATGGAGACTGAGCAGTAGCCCTCTCCGTGGACAGAATTTAAAAAAAAAAAGACAGTCCCACCCTTGGCATTGCACCGTCGCACAGGCTCACACGCACACACAAACACATCTGCATCAGTTGCCTGGACAAACACAAAATCGCTCACACAGGATCATTGTCAACCTTCACATGTACACAGACACACACAAAGTGCTGTTCAGTGATTATTCCCTGAGGGGTCAGAAGGTCACAAGAATGGCAGTGAACAGAGCTGAAACTATCAGTTCCCTCACCTTCACCCTCCACCCCGACCCCCGGGGACACGCCGTGACAGAGTGTTTTGTGTTTGAACAGTCTACAGACCGTGTATGGTGCAACTAAGCCTCCATACATGACCACTCAGCACAAGCCGTGTCTGATTTTACACCTCATTACCCCTTCACTCACACATACATACTGTAGACAATATATGTTCAAATATACCAGCAAATGGATACAGATGAAGAGGTAAACATGTTCTGGACACTACACATGCATCAGTTCTGTAAGTGGAGATGTCCTATCACCAATGTTAAGGCTTTTTGGGCTTGTGCAATTTCTAGAAAGTTTATACAATTATGTTATTACTATTTCATAGGGCTGTGCGATGGTTAAATCATTATAATGGTAATAATGTATCTCCCAATATAGCAAATGTAGAGCTGACAATTTAGTCAGGTAATTTGATCAGTCAAACGAATCAATAATGAATCACTGTTATATGTATGAGAATAATTAGGCTAATGTTTAGAGTTTAAAGTAATAAACTGTGTTCCACCTGTATGCATTACATAAGACCAAACACTTTATCAACTAACTTTGTTTTTAAACACAGCTCTCTCCTTGTCATTAATATGAAAAACCCAAATTTGCACAAACATATGGAAAGTTGATAAACCATAGTGCTGTCACAGCCAGCACAGCCCTACTAGTTTATAGTGAAAGTGACAAAGAAACTATATTATTGGCCAGTCAAGTGTAGCTGACACCATATCCGTTAAATAAGTCAGTATTGGAGCAGTTAAAGATTCAGTGGTGCTTCAATAGCAAAAAATATATAAAAGTAAACATGCAGAAATTCAAACGTGAAAACACCTTTTAGCATATTTATTAGTACATTTTTAGTATATTTTTTTGTTTAGTGTGTTTGCAATGGAGCATTATTAATCTGGATCATTATAGAAAAGAGCTCAATTGACACGTATGAAATGAAGTATAATCCCTGTTATTTATGTCTGTGTTTATACAGCCGTTAAATTGTGCAACATTTTGCAAACCAAGTAAATACTCTGGAACATATCACCTTATAATGTGAGCAGAATGACAAATCAGAAGGCTGCTTTGTCAAAGTCACACACATACCTACACACACACCTGAATATATTATAAACACAGTGACACAAATAATTACAGAAAATATGGAAATGCACACAGGATACCTCGCAAACAGTTTGTCACACGGCAGACACAGACAAACCATTAATCCTATTAAACTGAACTACAGCCTAGAGAAGATGTGTGCACGTGTGTGTGTTTATATACTGCTGCAGCACACACACACACACCTCTCCTGCTGGTAATAACGCCCCCCATGACTTTACATCAACCAAATCCTAGCGACTTCCTGCGTCACCGCTGACAAAGGATGCAAATTCACTTGACATTATGCAAAAACACATGCAGAGAGAGAAAGATAGAGAGACAGGCTGGGAGTGCTGGGCGTGGACTTTTCTCCTCAGTATATTTGAAACTCGCCCAAACAACCCAAAAAAGATCTGGGCCAGACAGACAAGAGGAGGAGGGGAGGGAGCCTGGTTGTCATAGATGAATAGCTGGACTTGAATGTGCGCGTCTGTGCCACTGTGAATGAAACGCAGATTTATGCAGTGAATACAATGATAGCAGGCAACTGTCACGTAACACACCCCTCTAATCTGTACTGTAACCGCGTTTGTAGTAAAACACCGAACTGTATGATTTCCATTCATTATGTAAACAGGACGCTGGCCTTTCAGCAACAGCTGGCAGATGTGCTCCCTGCATGTATTAAGCTTACACAATCACGCATGCATGTCATTTGTTTACATAAAGAGCTACACACATTTCATCTGAATAAACATCAATACTTGACTTTAACGACAAGCCATCTCAATGAATAAAGAAAAAAATCAACTGCAGATTGGATCTTTAACTGTACAGAAAACAATAAGGCAAATTTAGAGAAAAGGCAAAGGAGAAAGTGTCAATCAACTTAATTGTTTGACAACATCTATTTATGAATACTGAAGTGCGGTCTGTGTGCCGTACAAAATGCAGGTCAGGGTTCACAACCAGACTCCAATCTGTGGTTAAGTTTATGCAGCAAATGCACTTTGGCTAAAGTAAGAAAAAGACTGTGGTGGTTTCAGTTAAATTGTAACAAAAATCTTAATTTAAGAACCATTTTAAAAGCACAACAAAAACAGAAAGATGCATATTATAAAGTGGTGGGCTGAGGGGTAAGAACAGCAATTATGAGAAACGCCTTGAAACTCTACAACTGTGTAATAACTGATGGACACAATGTTGGATATTTGATTTTGAAGGAAAACTGTATTTTTGAGCTTCTACCTTTAATCTGTAAAACCTGAGTTACACAGAGCTTAGACTGCTTGTGTAAATTCAATGTAATGTGTTTTCCTGAAGCAAGCAAAAATGCACTTTCAACTTGCATCTCTCTGTCCAAGTCCATGTTGATAATGCAAGGGAAAAAAAATCCCATCAACATCACTGTCATACCTGTCCAGGAAGGGATTATACACTTCATTTCACATGTCAATTGGTTTCCTTCCTGTAATGATCCAGATTAATAAGACTCGACTACACATACAAACTATACTATCTAAATGCCAAGTCTCTGCAGCAAGTCTGAGAGCAGAACAATGTGTTTTCATCCTGTGCTTCCTTGCTTAGCCATTCCGGCCCGTTATCATCGCTCTGCTTGCTTTCCAAATGCTTCCAGCTTGCTGCCAGGGCACCATCATCCTGAACAGTCATTAACACCTCCTATAGAGCAGCAGACACTCAATGACTGTGCAGTGTCCTACAGACAACCTTTGCACGTCCTCTCTGTTTAACTTACAGGCTTGTTTCTACAAGCACGTTTAATTCGTTTGACGTCATTCTAATTTACTAAATTTCCCACAAGCCGACCCTGTGTCATACTGTTCACGCACAAAAGGAATTATGGTCTCTAAGAAAAGAACTGGACTGTTGACAAGCAGCATTATAGTGACAAAAAAAACCAAATAAACATTTCAAGCTAGCGCAAGTTGACTATGAAGAGACATGAAGGGTTTTTTAGTCATTCACGACCCCACCCCCCGAATTAAAATAACAGGAGGAAAGGTCAACAAGGAGAGACTGTAGATCAGAAGAGACAAGGATGGAGAATGCGATCAGAGTTCAAGTAGACACTCCTTCCTCACCAACATCAAAGGCAATTAGTAATTTGCAAAGCAAATCATGATAAAGCAAGCTGATTCCTACCATTAGACGCTGGTACACAGCTTGCGTTTAGTGTAGTATAGTGTATGCCTCATTTAAAAAAAAAAAAAAGCATAGACATTTTGAAATGAAAGGGCTGAAGGTGTTTAAATGCAGAGATTCACCGATAAAGTAAAGTATTTGGAACATAAACGTGTGCATAGTTTACTCTTAATTTTCCGAATACATGCACCGTTAGTCAGTTCTCATTTATGACCAGATATGTTAGTAGGATCAAACACTTGAACACTGATTTACTGCTGTTTCAGCTTTGGGTTTTTATATGCAGACCTGCAGCATATATTTGAACCATCAGTGCTGGTGCTGAATTGTAAGTTAACAGCCCAGATGTGGCTCAAACAAAGAGTTTGAGAGAACACAACATATTTATTATGAAGAGGGCGACATGTGTGACTGGAATAATATAAAGTTTATACTGATACTGACACAGATTTTTTGGGGTTAATTCTTTTGGATTCTTTTTGTGCATTGCCATACTACATACAACAACTCTACATATTAAGGAACTGACTAATTCTTCTCGGAGCTGCAGCAAGTGCTATAAACCATGGGGTTCGATGGTGTCGTAGCAGCTCAGATGACTCAGGCACATGCTGTGTACCCAACCAATCTGGCATGCAACCTTTGTCACATGTGATCACGCCTCCCACCCATCTTTCCTGTCTGTCTCTTCTGTCAACTACGAAAGACAGAGAAAAACAAGTGCAAAGAGGCTACGAGCGAGGCAGAATAACAATGACACCACAATGAAATTTCTTCATGCAGTAGCATTACAGTAGCGTATCACTCACTGTGAGATAGATGAGCATGAAGGAAGCAGGGGAAGAGCAAGAAATACATAAGCCGCCACCACCCAGTCCCTCCTGGCCACGGTAAATTCTATATTCCTCTATTGATTTCAATTAAGATAACTGTTATTAGGCAACATGCACGACATGAAGTCGATGAAAAGTTCGAGCACATGTAGTGCACTGATGGATTGGAGTGAAAAGCGGTCGAGTGAAGGGAGCCCATTGTTCCTGAGAGGGCTGGAGGTGGAAAGGGAAGGAAATAGAGTGAGAAAGAGGGAGATTACATGAAATATCCTCTTAGCTCCGCTGCACAGTAGCAGCAGGTAATGTGTTTGAGAGTGGCAATCAGTTTCCAAAACTCTCTAGCAGTCTAAGTGAAGCCTAGGAGCCAAGTGGAAAAAGAGACAAGACTTTTACCTATAAATCCCCTCACTTAATGTCTCTACAGTCTCTTGTTCAAAAAGGAAAATTAAGGAGTTGTTTGTTTTTTGTACATATGAATCTGTTTGTTTTGCACATCACTGACGTCAGGCGAAACGTTTTACATAAAATTAGGAATTCCTGGCAACTTTATAGATCTGCAAATGTATTCACTTAAAAACTTTAACTATACACAATTTAAGTCTTTACGCTTGGGTTTTTCTTCCTGTACATGTGTAGAAATATCTTTGTGAGGATGTGTGAATAATGGATGCATCATGCAGCAGAGGGGGGAAAAAAAAGGCCCATGTTTCCTTTGAATTAGTCATGACTACAATGCAGACTGCACTCTGCTGCCACTGACACATGAACAGCAGAGGAATAAGGAAGGAGTCGACCGCAAGAAAATACAGGGGTGAGAAGAAAAAGGGAGCGATGTGCATAACACGAAGAGAAGGGAGCGGAGGAGGAGTGTCGTGAAGAATGAGCAGAAAGGAGAGGAAAAGAAGATTGAAAGGATTTAATTATCCCAATCAGTTGTGGCAGAGTAAACACTCAGGGCACAGGCCAAACAAGTCTGGTTAAGAGCAGACAAACACACACTGGCGTAAAGTAAGAATATACACACACACACACACACACACACACACACACAAGAAGTGACACACTAATAGCAGCTTGCTATAACATTTGCAAAGTGTTTAACAATCAAACAACTAAACATCACTATCAGTGCCAGTATAATAAAAGAATATGAGACAGGGAATCACAAAATGGGAGGCAAAGTTGTTTTAAAGGGATAGTCTGACATTTTGGGAAATATGTTTTTTCACTTTCTAGCCTTGTTTCTTATCTTGTTTTTTTTCCTTTTTTTAATGGAATAGAATGTGATTTTTTTATGCCTTTTAAATAGAGCGACAATATAGAGAGGACCCTAACCTCTAACCCTTTCGGGGAGAAGTTGATGGGAAATGATATACAACAAAGGTCCCTGGCCAGACACGAACCAAGGTTTTATGGTCAGTGCTGTAACCCAAACACTGCCGGGGTTCACAGTCTTGTTTGTTTGTATAAGAAAATGTGAAACTATTCCTCTAAGACATCTTCCACTTAGATTTTTATCTAATCTAAAATTCACAAAAATGAGTGAAAAACTTAAGTCAATAGTCAGTACAGTCTCAACCACTTTTGGTCTTTAGCTCATTAGAAAAGCAGAGAGGACTCAGTGCGAGGATCTCCACACAGGCTGCAAAAGGTTAAGCTCTGAGATGTAGCTAAGAGCCAGATCCAGCTTAGCCAAAGAAAAAATCTGTAAAAACCAAGCCTTGAAGAAACAGAAAAAAAGATGGGCCAAAATGTTGCGGTGTGATCCCGTGATGTGCATGTATTTATTCATCAGGACTCCGGTGGCAGGAGTCTGCACAGAAGGAGTCAAAGTTCAGCTTGGTAAGCGAGATGCAAGAGGCGTACATTACAGGAATCAAAGCAGAATATTAGTAAAACTGACAGCTTTTGACATTATCATATTTGACTTACAGGCACGCACGCACGCACGCACGCACGCACGCACGCAGTGCAGGACATGCCACAAATTCCCTCTGACTGTCTCTTTTGGGTGCCAATGAGTTCAGCTAAGAAACTTCAGAACGCTATTGAGGCACTCATGAAAAATGAACTGATGTTACGTGGTGATAAAAAGAAAGTGACTGAATTAGAATTACTGCCTCTCAGTTTTATGCCTCCTCCAACCAGTCAAGTTGCAGTTTACATCCATGTCAGTCCAGACTCGTATGTAGTAAAGACTTAATATTTAATAAAAGGTATTAAATGTATTTTTGATTTGTGACATAGGGATATATAAATGAAATCGATTTAATTGAGTTCATTGTGAGATACGAAGAACAGTCAAATTCCTTGTATGTGTTCATACGCTCGGTCAATAAAGCTGATTCTGATAGAACAAACAGTTGTAGCCACGTCAGTAGACAATGCTTCAAATATGGATGTTGCTACAAAGAAGCTGCAACTTCTAAAAAGTGGATGCTTCACACACATATCTTCAATCCGGCAGCACAGACGATCTATACAGTCTCTACAGTGTCATCAATTCAGTTTCCAACCAACTGTGAAAAAAGGTCACAATGTCCTCTTTTATGCCTGAGTTATGGCGTTGAAGAATAGCCAGAAAAGTGTCTTTGTGAAGTTGACCTTTGGGATACAAAATGTCATCACTTAATTTTATCCTATTAAACATTTTTGTTAAATTGTGTCACAATTAGCGTATGAATTCTTGAGTTAGGGCCAAAGATGTGTTTTGTGAGGTCACAGTGACTTTGACTTTTGACAACCCAAATCTAATCAGTTCATGCTTGAGTCCAAGTGAACATTTGTGCTAAATTTCCCTCGAGGTGTTCCTGAGATGTCTTGTTCACGATGATGGGACAGTTGCTGTTTATGACATGTTATGGTTATGGATATTTGAGGGCCTTTCCATAGTGTCTCACATTAGAATACACAATATACCTAACATAGAACAATATAGATGAAGGTTTGGTTTTATTCTGTTAACAAAAGTAAATACATACTATAATACATGCTACATTTGAAATGGATGAAAACACTTTTCTTCTACAAAGTGTTCACTAACACAGTTAAAAGGTTTTGTGAGGCCGTACAATTACACGTTTGTTACTGCAGCAGTATTTGTTTCTAAACCGATGCCTATCGCCGGTCACATTGGAGCTATCAATGATAGTAGTATAACAAATCTTTTCATTAACTTGCTAGCCATGAGGCATGACGGACTCAATTAAAATTTGTCTTACACTGTCTGAAGCTGAAGATTATGAGGCCACCCGAAAGGAATTTCAAGAAAAGGAATTTAAAAGTCAACAACAAAAAAGGGGAAACTTTCTTTGTTCTCCATGGATTTCATGTAAATGTATTTCATGTGTATGTGACAGTGTTTGCATTTGTTTCTATTGTCCGCTGCTTTGTCGTCTGATCAGTGGTTCATGGCTCCACTGTGGTTCTGTACGATTGACTTTCAAATGCCAGGCTCATTGGCTCAAAGCTCTGTGCCTCCTGGAATAATCTGAAAAGGTTACATATGAGAGTGGAAACAAAGACTGGGAGGACTCCTGGAAGATGTGCAGTCAATGAGCTAATGGGGGCATTAACAAGGCAAGAAGACAGAGATAAAGAGAGAACAACAAACAGTTGCACGGAAAATAAAAAGAGACCAGAGCAGAGAGTCACGATAAAGGTCTTCAGATGAACTGTCCCCTTTTCTAATTCACAGAGAATGTTACTTTAGTCTATGTTCCAACCAATAAATCAACATTCAATAAAACTTTGGGAATAATATAATTAGTGTTTATAAGGCAAGATGAGATTCTCCTGACATACATGCTATTAGAGGCCCATGATAAGATTGTACAATTTGATGGTTGATTCCCACTGGACATGGACACAGAAACAATGGTGTCTGCATTCTTGGCAACTCTGGGATAATCGAGTTGTTGTGCACACTACATAACCGCTGGAGGAGACACATTGGCTCAAGTTAGACATTAGCCTCTTTCCAAAGACTGAGCTCACAGAGGTGTGGCCATTGGAGGGCTGATGTCTTGTGGGCTCCATCCCATGATGAGATAAGCTATAGCCAAACAGAGACCAAAACTAATGTTAGGTATATTTGGGCAGCTTTTATTAACTCTGGGGTCTAAATAGCCAACAGAGTGACATGTCAGTAGTAACTACTGTCCCAAACTATGACATTTCACATCAAGTTGTTAGATGTATAAGTAGATAAGGATATGTCCACAAATTCAGACAAAAATGTTTTATTTTTCAACTTAATTTGAAGGAGCTGTTGTATTGGGACATATTTGTCAGCCCATAATGGCATATGCAGCCTTTCTGTGAATGTAGTGGGGTAGACAGAGAAGGGAGAAAGAGGAAAAGTAGGAGATTAATTAGAAAAAGAAAGATATAGAGAGAACAAAAGAAAACTTGTTGGATTTTCTAGGCCACATACTCTGAAATATTATTCCAGCCAGCCATTTGTCATGCCAATTAAAACTATGGTGGTGTGTGTGTGTGTGTGTGTGTGTGTGTGTGTGTGTGTGTGTGTGTGTGTGTGTGTGTGTGTGTGTGTGTGTGTGTGTGCAATATTCACTGCTCCACTGGAATGTGTTCCTCATTAACTTCTCTATGAAGCTCCAAATATACTTTCCTAATCTATATATTTTCCTCCCTACCATCAATCTGTGTACACTTTCGGTGTGTATTTGTGTGTGTGTGTGTTTGTCTCTGTGTACAGTGTGCCTCTATAAGAGTGTGTTTATCTGTATGTATGACATGTATTTATGTGCGTGTGTGTTTCCACTGCCCCCCCCCTCCGGAATGTTTTCCCATATGAAGTCTCTCCCACATGCCAGTGAGTTATGATGTTTCCATCAAGGACTACAGTAGACAGAAAGGCCCCTTCCTGGCCGTACTGAGCTGGCCTTGGCACGTCCACTCTGTCCACAGATCCAGTTTAAGAGATATGTGGCCAGTAGGTTGATGTTTTATTACAGTTTTGTGTTGTAAACCAGGGTGTGTGTGCCGGAATTGGCTGTGTTGATGAAGCCATATGTCTTTAAGTTCTGTGTGTTGTGCGACATTCCTCCGAAAACCATCATTGAATTTTTCTTCTGTTCGGTTTGGCCCAGACGGGATGGCCTTTGGTGCCCTCGCTCGTCGATGATGACCACTGTCGTTGACAGTGAGCGGCCCCACAAGCCTTGCAGGTTTTGGAGATGCTCTCACCCAGTCATTTGAACCCATTTCGAGAACCGACTGTTCACTTACTGAGTCATTTACCCCACACCTTGACATGCGCCATTGACAAAGTAATCAACATTATTCGCTTCACCTGTGAGTGGTCATAATGTTTTGGGATATTGGTGCATGCCTTAGTAAGTTTTTATGGCTATTATGCAAACAGCTGCCTTTGAACACATGAAGCCGACATAATGATCCCTCTGGAATAGTGATTCTGCTGGAAACATAGGTCTAATATTCACTCTTGTTTTAGCTCTGTTTTGGTCTCTATGAAATGTCTATAAAATAAAATTTGGAGCCAATGCATCAAATAGATATTAAGAAATTTCAATGGATTAATGAAAACTTTGACCTGCTGGTGGCACTAGATGAAAAATCAGGGGCTCCTCGAAGTCACCACAATTTATCCTGAGGGGAACATGAATACGCGTACCAAGTTTCATCACAATCTATCAAATACTGTTGAGATATTTCACTCAGAACTATAAATATCAATCTCGTGGCAGTACTAGAGGAAAAGTCGTGGTGACTACTAAGTCACTATGATTCATCCTATGAATGTCCATCCAATCAGTAGGTGAGCTATTTCAGTCTGAACCAAAGTGGATGTCCGACCGACCAACATTACCATCTCTATAGCCATGCCGCTAAAAACATTGATTAGCTTTTAAGAATTAACAAAAATAATTAACGAATATGAACACTTGCTGCACATTTTTAAATCAGGGAGTTTGGTTCATCTCTTTCTACAAGATTCAACTCTTTGTAATAGTGGTGAATAAAAAAAGGCTCAGAGAAAACACAGCATTCATCTTTGTGTCTCCCCTGGTTGTAGTTACGATGAACCAGATCTGTGAATGTGTGATTTACTGCTGTTATTATTAGCAACTCAAATATTATCTATGGAGCCTGCCAGGTTTGTTTTTGTAGCCTAAAAAAGTGGTAGCTGTAAGATAAATTCACTTACACTGCATCAGGAAAATGAGTGGAAAATCAAAGTTGTTATTTGAAAATCTTGCAGCACATGGCAGCTATTATTGTTATTAGGAAGAACCTCTGAGAGAAATGGCTGTAAAAAGGGTAGTGGGATGTTCGTGCATTGTGAAATGACTACGGTAAACGGAATCAAGTTCTCTGTGAAATACTGCTTTTGTCACTAAAAGCTAAGGTAACAGTCCTCTAACAAACACAAAGGCCATTTTCATCAGACTTTTGGCCGTCGGAAGATCTACCTGATCAGGGATGATAATGCCAAAATGATCCTGTTGTCTGTTTATTGTTTGGCTCAGCTACAGTGCACTATACTAAGTGATAACAGACAATTAGTATCCATCAAAAGGCTAGGGAATCTAAAAGGAAAAAGGAAAAATCAAAACAATGATACAGAAAAAGTTATGCCTCCATTTTTCCCCACAGAGGATGGTGCAGCACATTAACATGAATAGATGGTTGCTCAATTTGCTGTTCTTTACTCTCTAGTTCCTCTTACTATTTGCAAAAATAAATCTGTACAAGTCAATAATGGCCAACTAAAGGGCTGCCAGCACCTCTGGTTAGAATACGAATACCCATTTTAGCCACTCATGTTTTGAGGGCGTCAGGGTCATTAAAGGAGTCAGACCAGTATATGAAAAGGCCTTTCACAGTTTGCATGTGTATAAATCAATGTGACACTAACTAAACAAGCGCTGCTGGAGAGCCAGGATAATGAACAGAGATGGACTGGAGGCAAACTGAGTCTTAATCATGGGACAGACATGATGGAGAGAGGGTGGGAGGGGAGAAGGCAGCTGGAAAACGACATGAAAGGCAGACAGAATAGAGGCAGTTAAAAAGGTTAGACAGAGCAGACCTGCGGGGCAAATGTTGTTTCTTAACATTCATTTCAACCTTTTTAGGGTCCAGAGAGCTTTAACAATGTTTACCATTCGACTAACATTATGTCATCTGCTCTCATGAGTTAAACCCCTTTAAAACGGCATACTTCTCAGTAACAGTCTGTTCATATGTGAGAAGTCTTTGGCCTCTAGAGGCTGTGGAAAACACACAAGGCCCAAGACTAGACAGATATTCAGAGGCAGCAGTATTTCCCAGCCTTTATCCCTGACTGAAACATGAATATCAGCACAAACAAACAGTTTCCCGTAGGGACCCGAGGTTTAGGATCGGTCAGTGAGAAGTGGGACACTTGCAAATTTGAGACTAGCCCTGGGTGATCTGACAAAATTAACACACCGATGGGTACTCAGTCACCGGATGCACACTGTCTGCACATAGAAACAGGAGAGAGAAAGGAGAGAGCGGGAGAGAGGGTGACTTTTGAATATGAACATGGTGCCAATAATTCACTGCCAACATCCCAGCATGGATAAACACTGGCCACATGCCACTGTGTGACCCTCAGGTCTCCATTATTTAACAGACACACACACACATGCAGCAAAAGAGCAGTCAGAGGCAAACGCCTAAACACATTAGTGCAAACATTACTTACTGTACATGGATGATATAGAATGATCACACACGCGCGCACACACACACACACACACACACACACACACACACACACACACACACACACACACGACACCTGTAGATGGGGCGAACAGACGAAAGGGTCAGACAGCCACTATCCAAAATGCTCCAAAAAATACTTTGTCCTTTTGGTGGTCATCTGACAATACTGACTCAGTGAAAGCAGCAATGTGCAGGACAAAGATAACAAACTGTTTAAGTGAATAACATTTACTCTAAAGATATGTTCCAAAATTAAAGTTTAAATCAATAGAAGTTCCAGGAATGGAAAAAAGCTTCCAAGGATAAACTTCCTCTGGCAATGAGCCAAGGATACTGTAAATAACTGCTAAATCTCACAATCTCACCATTTCAAAATTAGCAAAATAATAATGTATAAACTCCAGTATATCCATTATTTCCTCTATTTTTCCCTCCATATAATCTTCCTGCTTTACTGTGTCTCTCTCACACAGACTTGAACATACACACAAACAATGCACCCAAATCCTTTCACTCCCAAGCACAAACTAATACTAAACCATTCAGCGTCTCTACGAGTCCAATTTTATTCACATCAGTGTTCATGCACACATAAGCACACACACACACGCACCGCATCTCACATTGCATATCACAAAGTGTGTGGGTGGTGGTTTCCCCATAGGCCTGTGGTGACAATGAGTCAAGGAGACAGGGGACGTGCACATACACAGAAATCACAAGCACAGATGGATGTACCGTACATGCACCATGTCACACACTCTGCTGCGAAAAAACATATACACACATTCCTACACTCACTCTGCACTGATGAATACAAAAAACTGATGTGCAGGAACAAGCAGTGACGAATGTGACAATGTTGAAAACAAGGACTCAGAAGAGGTGGATAAAGATGACGACAACGACGATGATGATGAAAAATGTGACAATGTGTGAATGTGTTGCAGCACAGAGAATCTTATTGTACCAGAAGATAGTGATTCAGACTGGGTGCCATGGAGCCAGACAGTCAACAGACACCATTTCCCTGTTGAGCTGATGAACTCTGTGTGAAAAATCTAACGATTAATCTCCTACCCAAATCGTGTTACCATCAGTATTATGGGTAATCCAAGAAGTACTCCTCTTTTTTTTTTTATCAAATCAGATGATTGCACTGCATAATTATACTATGATTTGTAGTTTTTACAGTGTAAATGTATTGTGTTTAATCACTGGAAAAGTGAGCTGAACTCAAAACATGGGGACAATTTAGTCTGCTGGCACACAGGGGCAGCTGTAGCCGTGTGTTTATTGGCCATAGCTTTGCACTATAGTTTCATTTGGCAGCTTCCATCTTGTGGTTTTCAAACACCATTGATATTTCTAAGACGACTTTTCACCAAAATCCATCCCCTACTCTTTCCTCAAGCTATGTGCAAGTAAACGCAAATTCTTTTTCACATAGCTGTAACTCTGATGCTTTTGTTTCAACAAACTAGAACTCTCAACTAGAAAGGCACTCAGAAGAGCGCATACTTCCACCAAGGCCAAAAAGTCCTACATGTCTGTCTAGCTCTTTTAATAGAAAATAAAAGGAAAAAGGAAGTAGTCTGATAACAAAGTCATAGATCTCAACACCATAAGTATGTCTGATTTTTCACAATAGGATCTGTGCATTATTTTCAGAGAAACTGACAAAAATCGCACAATGTTCACAAATTAGTAACATTAGTCACAATGGTAAGGAAAGTGATTAAAAAAAAAAAAAAAATTCCTGGATCTGCCCATTTAAACAGATCTATAAAATTTAGCGAATCCCGCCCTGACACATGGCCCATCCCTCATCCAAGTTTGGTGCAAATCACAATCTGCAGCCTGGAAAATGACCATAACGTTGAATCGACATCCCTCTAAAACAGTTTTGACGATTTTAGCTGCACAGCTCACTTTTCAGAATTTCTGAAGCCTCATCCACACGTATATGGGTGTTCAATAAAACGGGACTTTTTCCTCCTCAGTCAGAAAAAAAATCTCTGTTCACATGATGCAAAATCATTTGTGTTGAAATGATGATTAACAATCTTGCACCTGTTTTGTTGACAAAATAAACAGTTTACTGGGTCATCACAAGTCTGTGTTTAATTTGTGCTCAGCTGAAACAACTTCTGAATAACTTCTGCTACAATAACTTCAGCTCCCTGATGCAGCTAGTCTGTGTTCATTCGATAAGATAAAGCACAATGCAGCTCTGGCTCACTTCTGCGTCGCTGCACATTGTTGCCAGCTGAAAAAAAATAAAAAAATTAAGATGCTGCCACAATTCCTTTCAGTCAGTGTGACAGACAGCAATCAAGTGGAGAATAATCGCTACTTCTCTCCTACAGCGGACAGAAGGGGAAAAGGCAGAGAGGAAATGTACTGTTGCTTTCTGCTTGATTCAGCTCATACAAATGGTGCTTTAGAGCTCTTGTTATTAATGAATGCCTGCGCGCCTCTGAAAGGGCCAAAAAGAATATACAGCTGGTACTTCTCACACATACAGGCACGGACACACACGATCATGAGTGGTAGATTAATGACACAGCTGTATTTTCTCTAAGAAGGTCACAGTATTAATGACAAAACTTCACAGTTGAAGCTGCCCTAAGAAGAATAGTATGAACAAATGCACGGTCCTTCCACACATAAGATAACCTCACAAATTTCATTACAAATGTCACATCATCATCATCATCATCATCATCATCATCATCAGGGGCAAAAGATGGCAAGAAGAGATCGGGGATGGGGTTGTGGAAAGACGAGCATGAGCGGGGGGAAGAGGAAGAGGAAGAGGAGGAGGAGGAGGAGGAGGAGGAGGATGGAGGAGGAAAAGGGATGAGCATTGAATATAATGAAGACGAATGGGCTTCCTGATGGTTCCTGAATGCTAGTGCTAAAGGCCACATGTTTTCCAGAGACCCCAGGACAAGTGCCTGCAGGTCTACAGTGGCAACAAATGTTGATTCGTGGGGCCAAGTAATTCAGATCAATATAAACTAATCACTGTGTTACATATCATGAGGACTGCCTATCTATCTATCAGCCTATTTTTACATTATAAAGAAATTTTAATTAGCTTAAATGAAACTGAAGCTATTTTCAAAATTTGTATCAGAGTCAAATAAATTTAAAAAAAACATTTGGCGTGAAGCAAATTCAACCATGTACCTTGAAGCCATCTTAAAATCATCTTTTACATGTCTGCATGAATGTGCTGTTCACCATAATCTTGTTCCTGTTGATAAAAAACATGTTTTTTTTCAAATATTCAGAGGCAAAAGTGTTTAGAGATTTGTTTCAGAAATCCTGAAATCCTTTTAAATAAGGGAAAAGAGGAACCTTATGTTCACTTGCAAATTGCTGAAGCATTGTTATCACCCTTTTTAAAAAGTAACCTTTTCAGAGAATGAAAGCCTTTATCTTATTTTATAATCATGCAGTGCAATTACTATCTTAGTGTTCATTTTTCAGTTTATTGTCGTTTCTCCGTTTCTCATTCTCCCACGGTTTTTTATACCCAATGATGTGTATTCAGATGTGTGTTTGCACCACAGCTGGTCCAATCTGTAATGAATATGGGAAATAAGTGAAACACACAGACACATATTCATGGAGAGCATTAACGTAGGAACAGTGGGGCTGGCGTATCAATTTGGACTTTCATAACATACTGAAATTGTGAATTTCATCCAGCAGCTGCAAGAGTTAATCATCTGACAAACTACTCTTTATGCTTTACCAGTGAACCAAAGGAAATATACAGTATGTTACACACTTTTATCATAACCAGTCTACACAAGGGGAAAATGCATTTAAAGGCACTGCTGCCTTTGTAGACCATATACAAGGGAGTACAAAAGGGGCAATGGGGGGGATGACAAGCAATACAACTCATCAGTTAAATTCAAACTGACAGCAGTGTAAGTACATGGTACAGTATGTTCTTTACGGTAGCTTAAAGCAACCACCAGGACATCCCAGGGGAACAAGCGCCTACTTTCCCATCAGCCCTTCACCACTGCATGCATGCAAACTTAAACACCACTTCAGCTAATTAAGCATTCAAGTTGCTAACACGCGTGTGTGTGTCAACATCAGGGAGTTTTTCCTCTTTTTAAACATTTCACTGGCTCTTCATGTGGATATTTTTTTAATCCCTTATGATGCTTTAATAAGAATGCATATAGAAGTAAACCTACATCCAGGACAAGTAATGTAATTACATAGCAATTATGAAATTAACATGAGCAATCTCAGAAATTAATAAGCCATGTGTGTTATGTGCTGCAAACATGGAAAAGGGTGTGAAACATGTCACCCATAACTTGTCTCAAGATTTCATCCCTTTAAACCCAAATCCCGGCCAAGATAATCACATACAGACATGTTAACACGCACAGAGGCATGCACACACATACACAACCCTGAGCACTCATACTCCTTCACCCATCCGTAATAGTTAACTTTCTGCTCGGCTGGTTCAGTACAGGGAGACAGAAGAGCGAGATGGAGGGTGCTGAATTGAGTCATGCAGCATGAGAGAATGAAGTGGAGGAGGAGGAGAGGGAGGGGGGTAGTCTGGTTACAGACCTCTGAATCACCGCCCACATCACCAAAATTATCAGTGACTCAAAAAGGACTGATGCTGCTCTTGTGAACGGCTGTTTTATATGGTTGAAAAAACAACCGAGCCAATCACAGCCTTTGTGGGCGGGATAAATGCAAGTGATGTTAGAAAGATGTGGCAGGTTGAGACACACCGGGAACTATAATGCTTTCAAATGGAGCTTGGCCATTGACCAAGTCATTCACCAAATGGTTTAGTCAGTTTATTTTTACCTACTGTGGGAGATTAAGTCATATGAACACTAGTACTAGTCCAGTGAAAATTACAACAGACATCATCATGGTGTCCTGGTGGCTTAGATACGCAGCATCTGCAGTTCGAGATCGGATCGGCTTTTGTTGCACATCATTCCTGATCACTCTCCCACAGCATTTCATGTCAACTTTCTCTGATAAAGAAAAGAGAGAAACATGTTCATACATCCTATTTTCAAAAATGTTGTGTTCATAACAAGGAAAGACTATTCTTATAAATATAAAATACCACTTTATTATCTCTTTTCAGTTTATTAGTGACAGTAGAGAGATGATTGGAAATGTTGGAGAGCTACATGCAACATGTTCCCCCTCCTGGACACTGCAGGTGCCCCATCTCACAGCTTTAAAAAAAAAAAAAAAAAATCTCCAACATAGATTTTGTATGAACAATATTGTGACGAGTGCATATGATAAAAAAGTTTTTCATCTTTCAGAGCTTCAGAAGGTCCGTTTTCCTGCACATTACACTGCACGTCATGTAAGGATATGCTGGTTGTGCTTCCACCATTTGCTACTGTATCCATCATGTCCCAGCACATCCGATTGTTTTATTCACTTTAGGTTAATTGCATGTTTCTTGAAAACGAACAAAAGAAACGTAAGAAAATAGCTGACTTAAACTAGGAGCAGGGCTAACAAGTTAGCTAACATGAATAGGTAGCTTGCAAATATTAGCCAGCCAGTCAGTTACAATCTCTGTGCTAAAAGCTAATGAAAACACTAGCAAAGTCACACAGGCACAGGCTTCAAAAGATCCTCCATGAATTACTAACACCCTCTCCTGTGTCTAGTGTCTAATACAGACTGGAATAATGGTCATGGAAATCTGTAGCCCTTTCTAAACATGGGCGATGTAACACTGCTGGTTTCTTGTAGCTGTTAAAGTGATGGCTTTTTGTGAGTCAGATATAGATGTCTTTATGTTAAGCTTTATTCAGCCACAATGCCTGTGCTGCATCGTGCGACATGCCGTGTTGAAAGAGATGGGGAAATGTTACTAGGTCTGGCAACAAAGAGCGCGGTCATGACTTTTATGTGAAAGTGACTCGGTGCTTATTCAGATATTCAGACGGGAGACCAACATGTTAAATCAGATTAACAGAACGGAGGTGTGTGGCGGAAAAGGGCTTCTGACTTTACCTTGTCATTTCTCTGTAGGGAACCATGTCCTCTCTGTAAACATATCCAACCACCTCAGAAAATAACTGACAAATGGCAGAGTTTTTAAAGACATTTATATATAGATACCACTAACTCAACCTAAAATGTGTTCATAGGCACAAAAACAGTTCATAGGGGCAGATAGTGACCCAGTGCCCAAGATTCCCACACAGTTGCAAGACATTATGTAATTGCCACACACACACGCACACACACACACACACACAAAGTGAACGGGCTGTGGAAACGGGCTGTAGAAAACAGAAGTAACTCTTGACACAAATGAGATGAAAGCGCTCTTAGTGTTTTTACAGTGGAGGGGCTACATTTATAACACAATATCATAATATATACATTTTATGATAGATGTTTGATCCATTTGCTGTAATGAAATTATCTCTTTTGTGTCTCCGTTTGTCTCCCTGTCTCTTACTCAAGTGAGCAGTTGGCGTAAACACACCAGCTGCGGCAGTGACAATTATCGTGTCAAGTCTTCCCTGACGTTCATAGAAAGATGATTTTGGGTGAGTCACAGAGGCGAGTGGAGAAAGAAACAAATCAATAGCAGACAGAGCGCTGGATACACTAGTGTAGCAAGATGGATATTTAAGTTGACATTTAAGCTAAGGTAAATAATCCTCTGTGTAGAGCGACCTCTATTTGTTTTTGCCAGGGCTGACTCCACTGTGGTAAATGAGGTCTGTTTTTCGGTTTATCCATCTCCCTCTTTCTATATACACAACGTGTGCATTTCCTTCCCTCCACCTCTTTATCTGTCCCTCTAATCTTCTTCGGTGTCTCTTCGCCCCCCTGAAAGCATCTGATGGACGTCAACACACAGGAGGAAGCAAAGTTCAGTATAGCCCTGTTGTCTAATAGCTGCAGATAAAAAATAAAAATAAAAAAAACAGCCTGAAGTGTTTACATTTCACAGATATGTAGGTGTGATAGTCTTTAGTGTGTTAGGTAATGTTTAACAGTTACATGGAGTACATTTACATTTAATTACAAGATTAACTTCAACGACAAGATGTTTCCTTTTGTCCTTTCCATTTTTCCCCTCCTCTCCCTTCTTCTTATTCCCACAGCAGTTGCTTACTTCCCTACAATCTCCCCCTCTCTCCCCTTAATGTGCTTTTTGTGTGAGTGGAAAACAGAGCAGTCATACGCCTCAGCCGGCCATCAAACATTTACATCATGTGGTGCTTTGGAGTGCAAAAGAGAGAAAGACAGTGGAGAGAGACACAGAAAGGAAAAAGGAGAGGGATGTCTACAAAACAAAAAAAAAGGAAAGAAGACAGACAGTCATACAAAAAAAAGAAGCGGACTGAAAGAGGAGAACTTCGGTAAAGACACACACAGACAGACAAAGAGTGTAAAAGACAGAGACAGACAGAGAAAGAAACAGGAGGACAGCTGAACTGCTCTAACAGAAGAATCATTGTCTGAGTGCCAGTAGGTCAGGAGTTCACCAGCCACTGGTCCACAACAGGGCCAAGTAATGCTACCATGAGTAATAGCAAGAATGGAATTTATAATTGATTACACAAGAGTTTGGAAAACTTGCTTCATGTTCTGGATTCAGTAGAATTTCATTTAGAGCTCAAGACAGTGAAAATGTCCAATTCTTGAACAGATCAAAGATAAAATAGGGATGGGGAGACAGCAAAAACCTGTTGGGCTGGATCATCTTAATAATATTGACTGGAGAGAGTGACACAGCAGCTTTTTCTCATCTTGTGAAGGGGAAAATGTTTGAGGTTAGTGAGTAGACAATAAATCAGATAATGCATCTGTGAAATGTCTCTGTTATATTTAAAAAAAATAATAATAATTTGAGCCAGACTATGACAGATACAGGTTTTTGAGTATATGATAACAAAGAATAATCTTTCTAAGCCACTTGTTCCCACCTGTGATGAATCTAAAAGGTTTCAGAACATGATTAATGATATAGAAAAGATGACAAAACATAGTTCTGCTGCACACCTTTTCTGACCTTGGTGATTTGCCTTTAATTGTTGCTTTTTCTTGTAAAATACTTCAAGCATCTGAATGTTACATTACAAATCAGTGGTGGCACTATTCCAACCAGTCCTCCAAATGAAAAAAACAAAGGTTGTTGGTCTGTGCCCTCTAAACCCACCCGCTTTTTTTTTTTTTTTTTTTTAAACCATTACAACTAATTACTGTAGAAAAATAATTCTGTTTCATCATGTGACGATGCTATGGTTGAAGTGTGGTTACGTTTAGGGAAAGGGAAAGATCATGGTTTGATTTAAAATACCTACTTTGTAAAACCTGAACTAACCATTATTATTTAACCAGTTGGGAGTAGTGGAAACACATTGTTGAACACAGCTGACATATCATCACCTTATGGCGAAATTATTAGCAAAACCTTGCTTATACACAAGTTGCAGAGCGACATTTGGTTCCTGGCCAGCTGGTGAATGTAAGTCCAATATTCATTCTCTTTTACCTCAGTTTTTAGTCTCTACCAACTCTTCAGGGAGATAGCTGCTTTTTCAGCTGCTAAATGCTCTTCTGTGTTCACCAGCTAACTGTTGTAACTATTTGATGTTGAGCAGGTAGTGTACAGTGGGTGTTCACAGCTTTTCATCTGTAAACAGCGGCCAAAATCGAGAGCGGTCGGAGTGAACCAAAACCAAAACAGCAAAGTGGCAGAATAGATCATTAAAAATTAGCTCAATTAAAGCCCCTTTAAACACAACAACATTGAGTATTAATATACCAATGACAGATATAAAATGGTATCAAACTATTTCCTAATGCTGCATCCTTAATATAACAACTTAAATATTCTTACTAGTTCACAATAAGTGAAAAAGTAATAGAGCTAGATAAACAAAAAAATGTGTATAGAAAAGCAACTGACATTTGTTTTTGTGACAGTAAAAAAAAGATTCTTAAAATTTTATCATATACTTGAGTTGTCCAAGAAACTCTAATGATGATCAGTGATGATTAATGCAGTGCTAAATTCTGGAGAACTTATAAAAACCATTTATCCAACAGTAAAAAGGCCTGACCTACACATAACAGTAATTCATAATCCTCTCCCAAGGTCTAGCACAGGTGGGGAGACAATTAGGCCAGAAAGAGTCTGTGGCCAGTAATACCCTGAAGGATTCCCAGGAAAGGTATATATATATATATATAGCAGAAAGGGATAATGATATTTTGGGGCACTAAACAGTGTATTAAATGAAATGGGATAAAGCAAAGAGTGCCGTGATTAATCTTGTAATCCCTCTGATTACTCATCTATATTTTTACCTATAACCTAATATGTACCTTATTAAAAAAGAAAGTAGAAAAAAAAGCATAAAACACCTGGTCCTTGTTTGCAGGTGCCAGTATCTCCTTTATTTTCTTGCTGGCCTAAATGTCATGCCTATCCATCTGGAGATGACTGTGGATTTTTCCCTTTGGGTTCCTTCTGGCTGTGTCTACTCTGCCCCCCCCCCCTCTCTAAATTTCCATTTTTAGCTTTTTACCTGTCACTCTTCAAGCATTACAGTGACTGAGCAGCTACAGCTCGGTGTCTCGCTCAAGGACACTTTATCATGAACATGGCTGTTAATGGGCTGGACTGCCAGTTAATGGCTGTAATGGGTGTTGTCATGTCCTTTGATCAAGCCCATATTCTGTGAGAATGTGAGAGCAAACAAGGGAAAGGGCACTACTGATATCTTTAATGATATCTAAATGAAGCAATTTTCGTTGTTTTTCTTCTCGCATTTTCCCCTCTGTGCTAACCCAACCCCCACAAATCTCTCTCTTTGTACAGAAATAGGCTATACAACGAGAGAGAGACGAGATAAACAGACCTGAGCCCCCATGTCTGAGGAGAGAGGCAAAGGTAGAACAAGAAGAGAGAGAGAATAAACCATTTATAAATGCAATATTTGCATCCGAAAACATCCATATGTACACACATTTGGATATAGTGTCAAATGATGTATGCAGTCTCACATAGACACGGTTATGATATATATGCCACAAACACACACACAGAAAAACACACATACGCACATATTATCTCTTTTCCATCACACATACAGGAGCAGATCCATATCTGAACTCATTTCCTTTTCCTCCTGTCCCACAAGAGACTGATTTTTTGTTTTTTGTTTTTTGGACCCACCCGATGCAAGCAGTGACAAGCCTGCTTTATCATGGTACCACAAATGTGTATACATGTAACCCATCAACCCCATATTAATGGGCAGATGCCAACTCCTCCTTTCACAGATGATGGCTTTCACCTTCACAAGCCTCACATTTAGAAAACAAAACACTACTACTGCCTAATGTGAACAAATTTATCAGCTGTTTTCATGAAGGACAAAAGTCACCTTGAAGCTTTTCTAGTCAAATCACAGCAGCTCTTTTCCCTCGCCTCTAATCCATACATTGCATAACATAGCAAACCCTCCCTTCACATCTTGTATAGTGCCTAAATGCTGCAAAAACTCGGGCCGTGGGTGGGGGATGGGGCGCAAACTGATGCGAAGTAGCTAAGGAAATCATTATTAATAGTACGGAACATGGGGTTTATGAAAAGTAAAACATGAATATATCAGTTTTTGACATTATTATCTTGTGTAATTGAGAAAATCAGACTTGCAGTCCTTGAGCTTCTAGGAATTGTGCCAAGAGAAATAACATCAATGTGAATGACACAACAAAATCAAATTATGTATTGTGTGATGCTGTAATACATTTGTCATTCTGTGTTGAGCTTGTCTTACGTTATGTAGACATCCATTTGTTCATTGGGGTTGTGAACCAAAAAGGTTAAGAACCACCAGGTTACATAATGCGCCTAACACTCCCTCCACATCACTGCAGCCATCCAAAACAAGGACTGATCCGCACATGCACGCACACGCACGCACGCACGCACACACACACACACATACACACACACACACACAAATTTTACCCAGGTACCCGGCAGAGATACACTACATCAAAATGGAGGGCAGGGGAGTCTGCTGAATATGATTTTATTCTATTATGTAATGGTCTAACCCAGTCACAAATCACCAGACAGCAGCCCTATCATACATATTTGACCCCACTCATGATCATAAAACTCACACTTCCCATAAAATTGTTTTACCTTTGAGGGATCAAGCTTTTTTTTCTCCCCATCCACCTCATTTTCTCACCTTCCCTGGGATTTTTTTTTCTCCCCCCCCCCCCCCCCCCATTGATTGTCTGTTTAACCCATGTACAGTACCTCTCCTCATACATGACTGTCCTACTCCCAGCTCTCACCCTTTTTCCTTCTCCTGGTTTTTTTTTTGTCTCTTACCATCCACTCTTCCTTGCCGTCACTCTTAATATCCCCTTTTCCCAATTCCCCATCAGTTTAACCCCATTATGTCTCTTTTGTTTCTTCTTTCCACTCCCTATCTTATCTTCCTCCACTTTCATCCGTTACCACATTCCCTGCACGCACATTTTTCCCCCTCGAGTCCCTTTTCTGTTTGTCTCAGCCCTGTTTTTCCCCTGCTCTCCCTACTTTATTTTTTCCACTGACCAACCCCCCCCCCCGCCCTACCAGGTATGAGCCACAGTGAAGCGTCGCCTCTGTCGGATGCTCTTGTTGACCATCAGCTTGCGGAAGAGCCGCGGGGAGCTTCTCGGGGACAGTTTGGGGGACGTGGCGCCCCTCTTCCCACCGACCACACCTGGCATCTTGGGAGGCTCCAGCTCCAGGTGCATGTGCTCCTTGAATGTCCGAATGCAGGAGTCCATCTCAACGCTCAGCTCGTTGGACGACATCCCTGCAGGCTGGGTTCAGTTCCGTGTGTCCTCTGTCAAATTCTGCCACTTTCTGTACAAATTCAGTCCCACCAGCCGGTCATGTACAGCTGATTTCTGCCTTATCCAGACACAGGGAAGTTTAAACTGTGCTAAAACCTTGTAGTGGAAAAATTGAATCTACCTCAAACACAAACATTCACACAGGAAAAGGCCAGATTACACATTTGTTGTTTGTGTTGCCTCTATGCTTTCTGTCATTCCCCCTTTCCCCCCGTTCTTCGGGGTTTTAGGGATTAGCCAGCCAGCAGTCGTGCCCTCTCCCTCTTTCTCGCTCTCTCTCCTTTTGGCTCATACACCGTGCTTTCCTGCTGGTCTTCTGTTCATCAGAGGCTCTTAGAGGAGCTTTACCCACAGCAGGGTCACATACAGCTCCTTCCAGGACAGAAGAATTCCTCTTTTCAACACTGCTTCTCTCCCATCTCTCTCCTGGTCTTGCTATCAGCAAAGTGCACACCCCGGTGCTCTATCACTCTCCCTCCTTGTCCCCGTGTCCCTCTGTCTCTCTGGCACAGTTGGTGCCTGCTAAATGCACACCTCAGTACCAGCTCTTTCTCTTAGTCCATCAAGGCAGCTTGATGTTGGAGGATCTCCCTTATGAAAGATTCAGAAGGGCTGAAAACTGCTCTCTGCCTCCTCCTGTCTTGCTCTCCCTCCATCCATCACTGCATGACTGACCTCCTCTCTCTGCAAACAACCCCCACCTCTTCCAAAGGCACTCCCGGTGTAGCACAGAATGACTCCCCACTACGCCGAGCCTCTAGTCAGATTTCCCTTCACCTCGCCGGTCAGAGCAGCGAGCAGAGCACAGCACAGCATGCGGGCAAATGCTTCACTTGCTGTTTCATTCAGAATATACACAAGGAGCTGAGAGCAGGCACGCAGTGAGCGCAAGCCACGCCTCCCCTGCTTAGGATTGGCTGGTGGCTGTAGTGACGACAGGCAGGCAGGCACAGTAACAGGTTGTCAGTTTTATTATTTATTTTTTGTTTAGCCGGGATTTGTGGTAATGTTGCTGATGATGTTGTGACCTTTAGTGGGCAAGGCAACTGGTGAGTGCAGGCCAAGAAAAAAAAGGCAATTTGGAAAGGAGATAAAGGCAAACAGTTTAATGGGCATTAGTGAGCAGAAACATACACACTGCTCAAAGGTCAACTGATTCAAATAAACACTCTATAGCATGCATTCATACCAGCGAATAAAAGTCCTGTTGCAATAAGACAGCAACCACATATTAAGTCACTACACAAACTATATTCTATCAGAAAGAAAAGAAAAGAAAAGAAAAGAAAAGAAAAGAACAGTCATTCCAGATACATATCCACGCACAAAAGGGCTACTCTGGGTGATGAAAAGAAGACAGAGAAAAAAAAACAGAGGCAATGCCCTGAAGGTAAAGAGACTGAGAAGAAAAAATCCAAAAGGAACATCAGAAGAGGCAGAATGGCAGCGTGACGAGTATTGAAAATGTGAGCCCTTGCCCGTCTGCTCGGCGGACTGATTTGTTTAGGTTGTGAGTCATTGTGAGCCATAGAAGCATGGAGTGCTTTCTCACTAAATGCTTGCCAATAAACCATTTGAAAATAATCTTTCCAAGCTTGTATATAAAAGAGAACATACTTGTAGTAATATGAGGCATCATAGGAGCACAGCAGGCTAGTGTGTGTTGTTAGAGGTTTAAAATCAGCCAATGATGCATGGCAGTCCCTGGCTCGCCCGTCCCCCACCCCAGCCCGTCTATCCTACTTCACCACAAATAATCAAAACAAGCTAAACTAATGCTTGACATAGCAAACACAGGACATAGTTAAAAATAACTGACCCGTATGGGTCTTACTGAATAATGCATCCCAGTAGCATCCAATAGGTGAACTAGTTGTAGAATCATATACTGTAGATGTGCAGTAGTGCTGTCTTCTAAATTCTGCCCAACCCAACTAAGTCTCTACAGCCATGCTAGCTTCTGTGTGAGGCTGTACTTTTGCACAGCAGTGCTATGAGCTAAATGCTACCATCAGCAAGCTAACATGCTCAAAATAACAATGCTAACATGCCAAGTTATAAGAGGTACTGTATAACATTTATCATGATCACCAACTTAGTTTAGCATATTAGCATGTTTACATTTGCAATTATCAGTAAAGGCAAAGTACAGCTGAGGCAAGTGTTCAGTCATAAACCATTGGACAAATACAATTTTGAGCTGAGGATGGTGCTGGATGAAATGTTAAGAGAATACCAAGGCTTGACAATGGAAGCACGTACCAAATGTTATGGCAATTCATTCAATAGTTATAGTCAATAGCTCGGTAATGCAAAATCTGTCTGGTGGAACTAAAGGAAAAATGTATTGATCCCCTGACTTTCCCACTAATGCCACCAGCAAGTCAATTTTTTTCACTTAAGTGAATCCATGATGAACCTACTGGGTCATCTGGGCACCATGAATGTCTGTACAAACTTTTGTGAAAGTACATCTTGTACATTCTCTACAAAATAAGATGACAATCCTTCAAATAGTTGTTGACATATTCCAGCCAAATCTTGGACGGACTGATTGACTGGCCAACAGACACTGCCATCCCTGAAGCCATGCCATCAGCATGGTTAAAAAGCACTTCATAAAACTGAAAAAGAAAGACTGAATTATCTGTTTTTCCATCTGCCTGTCATTTCTTTGTGAACCCAGTGCTGCTACTGAAGACTTTATTGAAGAAATAAAGAAAAACACCTACACAAAAATCTTATAAAAATATTTTAGCTGACTCTTGAAGCTCAGTGAGGTGTCTGCACTGAAAAGGAGATGACAAAAGATGAATGACAAAGCATAAATGAGACAGAGAGACAACCAATGCCAGCAAGCCATTTTAAGAGATTCCAGATTGGAAGAGATTGAATTAGAGAGTGACCGTGCCAATTCATTCCACATTAAACTGTGGTTTTTACATCCTTGAGGGCTTGAGTGAAAGCTCACAATGCACGGTCACAGCACAGACAGAGCTGAGATGTCCCTGCAGCCAACCATAAAGGAGCTCTGCCGGCTCTTCACTGCCGTGTTATTTCCTTGATCGAGCAGACCTCAATAATGATATCAGTGGGGATGGAAACTTATAAAAACGCTGCATTCTTTTTAGATCTGGGCCATTAAAGGTCTTAGGTCCTGAAATGATTAGTCAATTATTGAATTGACAGAAAAGTAATTGACAACAATTTGAATTATTGATTAATCATTTAAGTCAATTACCATAAATAAGAGACTAAAGCCATGGTAAAGGCTCTGAGAGGCGCACCTTTGCTTTGAGTTAAATGCTACAGTTAGGATGCTTACATGTTCCCAGTGACAATGCTTACATGCTGATGTTTACCATGAATAATGTTCATATCTCATTTAAGTATGTTAGCATGCTCATTAGCACTAAAATGAACATGATTGAATTGATTACATCCAATATCAAATTTTCTCTTCTTATACCTTGACCTTTCTGAATGAGTACAGGGTTAAAAAAGTATCCATCCCTGCCCCACAGGCCCACCTGTCACTTTCTATAATTTCACGACATGCAAGAAAGACGCCTCAGCCTGCCCCATTTTCCCTCAGTCTCTGGTCTCCCGCAGTGAGACCCTGAGCAGGGCGACCAGAACATTTTTTTTGTGTGTGTGTGTGTGTGTGTGTGTGTGTGTGTGTGTGTGTGTGTGTGTGTGTGTGTGTGTGTGTGATTGTGATTGTGTGTGTGTGTGTGTGTGTGTCAGATGGAGGTGATCGGGCTGTGTGTGATGAGTTTAGGTCTTGAGATGAGAGCCCTCAATGTAGCATCTCTGGTTACATAAAATTCTCTCTGCCTTATTCCCTCTTACACACACCGTCTCGCAGATAAGTGAGAAACAATCCTGCATTGTGGCCCAGATTTACAGACCTGTATTCATTCACTATGGTTCGTGGGAAACTGAGGCAGATTGAAGTGCCAAGGACAAACGCTGTGCATTATTAATTCATATGAATTACATCCCTGTGATCAATCCAAATATAAATAAAGGATAAAAGGTCATAGAAAAGGAAAATGAGCAGAGTGAAAAGAAGGCAGAGAACAATAGCAAATGGGATACAGGTGGTTTGAGGAGAAATCCGTATTATGATTTGAAGGTGACCTTGTTAAGATTCTTTCTATGTGCAAAAAAATGTGATCTGCGACAAATTTCTCCCTGGGATGTTTGAATATACTGTAGCATGAAGACAGTCATCCCATTAAATAACATCCCTGTCAACTCACAGTCTAACGAACTAAACTGCTCTGAGCGTCAGGTTTAAGTCACACTCACACATGTGGGAACTGCCATGCAACATAAACTGACAACCACAAGAGCAGGGTATGATAAATATGACAGATTTTTTTTTTTTTACCTCTGACATGGAACCAAAACTCTCCCAAAGCTGATGAAACTGTGGGGAACATGACGGCTCATTTTGAGGATTTAGCATAAAGCTGGGTCTTATTTGGCCATCCTTGTTCCATTGGCTAAGCTGTATAATCATGCAAAATGATGTTCAAATATGAGCTCCATGTTGAGTATTGGTGTTTTTTTGGAGTCGAGGGGAGTAGCATTTGCCCTCAACATAGACCGAGATTGGTGTTGCAACAAGAGCCCCACCTATTCAGAAAAAAAGATTATATAATTTAAAATGTACTTAGCAAAGTTATTAAAAAGCTACACAAAGCAGCATGAACAAGTCAAACCTCCACAATTAGCCTTTGTTTACTTCCACATATTTACTGACGTAATTACTTGTTTTGATCTTAATCTGCTGATATTCAAAGTTCTTTAACAATTAAGTCCAAAGGGTGGGGGGTGAATACTTTTTTTATACGCACCGTATGGCGGAAAGCTAAATAGCCGAAACTACACATGAACACAAACGTAATCTTGACGCATGATTCGTCTCCTTTAGTCTGTGTGCGTGCTAAAATGAAAAATGCTTGATCCAATTTCTGCTCACTGGCTCTGTGGATTACTCACACCCACATGAAAGCCGTCTGGAACACCAGCAGAGAGGGCAGCGCTCGACAACACGCCACACAAAGAAAGTACACAGAGTGCAGACAAGCCATAATCTGGCCAGTGTCGTCCTGACTGTGAAAAAAACATCCAGATATAGTTTCAATTCACTTTTGGAGAGGCAGCCAAAATGGCAAATGCCATTCTTAGTGGGAAATTATATTATTATACTCCACTGAGAGCACTGGTCTGGGCTTCAAATAGATAAATCAGTACAAGGATTCTGCAGAGACCTGTGCACATCCCAAGTATTCTGTCAAGCAACTTTGAAATAACATCTAACAGTTGTGAGAAACAGACACTATTGTGCAAAAGAGCATTTTCATAGGATTTAATTGCAACACTTGCAAAGATATAATTTTCTCAATGTGTACTCCTCTCTCTCCTCTATTATTACACTGGCTCGGGGTATTTTGGTACGTTTTTCTGGCATTTGGGACTAGTAGAAAATAAAAGTAAATGAAATCAGGCAAAAGCTGTGGTCACCAAAATTAGCTTGACGAAATTTACTCTTGTATGGTGGCCAAAAGGAAGGGCTGCAGGAAATAGCATGGACATTAGTCGATTAATCGAATACTCGATCAACAGAAAATTAATCAGAAAAAATGTATAATTAATCAATCATTTCAGTCATTTTTTTCCAAAGGTTTCTAGTTTCACTTTCTACATTGAGAAGCTTTCCCGCTTTTCTGTTTTACAGCATTGTAAACTGGATATCTGTGCAATTAAACACTTCATCAAAATATATTCAACAGATGAATCGATCAAGAAAACAATGGCTTGTTGCAGCCCCAATGAACAGAGCTGTAAATAAACTGCTGGAGTATCATTGTATCATTTCAACTGTTAAGACATTGGAGTGCCTCGCAATTTCACATTAAGTTCGATCACATTTGATCTCCGAGAGAGACCGGTCAATTCATGACCAGAAGCAAATGCCCGTTCCATTAAGAAATTAATGGAAAACTTCCACATAAGGTTCTTACTAACACACAGCCATCCATAGGCCATCAGCCACTGTTGAGCTGCTGTAAAGTGTCATAGCGTTGCTAAGGGTGGCCTCATCTGCTGCCATTCAACCACTAAAACATAATGAAAATTCCACAATCAAGGGCCATTGTTAGTGGCAACATTTTATCAAACATCTAAATGTTTATTCCAACCATATGCAATAATTGTAAAAGTTTAAAGAGATTGATAGTGTCATGAAAATAGTAGGGTAGTTTGTTTTGTTTGTTATATGAGGCAAAAATACTGCAGCTTGTCCGCAGCCACCTCTCAAAAGACATTAAGTGATGTGATAAAGCACAAAGCATTTGATAATAGTTCTTTGAGCTCAGCGAGCCCTGTCACCACCCTAATATATACCAGCCATCTTTGTATTGATTGTGATGACCTCTCATCACCTGATTACGACAATCTGGATGAAGTGAACCTGGCGATTGTTCATCAGTCATCAAAGTCTGATTGCATGTGCGCATGCACTATAAATGCATCCGCTGGCTTTCATTCAGCACACACATACAGTATATAGTACTTTGACTAGGTGCTGACTTTGGATCATTAACACTCAAGACTTTCGGTTTGCACAGGCTTTCCTCCATCTGCGGCACAAGCACACCCACACACAGATGCACAATTTTAACAATAAATTTGTGAGCGATTCTCAGCTCTGAAGCAATTGTGTATATCAGCAGGAAAAATAATTGAATCCCAAAATAACTTCTTGCTCCCTCCTCCTCTTTCCAAACATTGGTGGCAGCACTTAAATAAGTACATGAAGAAAGAGTGGGGATGGAGAGGAGAGGTGGTGCTGATGACTTGTGCTTAAATTGTTTTACAGACAAACAACAGGCACATCTACTGACTTAAGGCTTCACTGGGGAGGAGAGTAATCAGACTTGAGGACCTTCAGGAGGTTCTGCTGACCCTGACGTTCAGCAGCAGTGACGCCTGAAGGGGACATATAGTAGTGTGATGGCTTTTAAAAGAGAGGAGGGCAAGGAGGGGAGAAGCACATTGGGGAACATGTCTGCCTCTAGCACCAGGGTGACTGACGACTGACACACACCTCACCTGCTATAAAGTCTGCGGTTGCCTGAGCGACCTTTTACGGCCACCAATAAACTCACTGTTAACAGAGAGAAATGGAAGTCATCAAAAGATCCTATAAACAATAACGAAAATGCAACATATGTGTTCAGACGGGAAACACATTATAGGAGAAAAGAACAACATGAAGTGTCTTATTAAGGTCTTGAAGCACCAGTAGACTCCAGGACAGCAAGTATCACTGCTCCTTGGCGTAGATCCTTCAAGTCTCTGTGCCCCTCTGGAGTGATTTCTTCAAAAATATATTCCCTCATTTGATGTTTTGATGATGATGGTGAAGAGAGCTGTGTAACACATCTCCCACAGGTGTCAACTTGGGTCGAGATCAGGTGAACAAAAAGGCCGTAGGAAATGATTCATATCATTTTTTCACCCTGTGTGCACGCATCTGCATTTATGTTTCTCCGCTTATCTATTTAGCTTTTTCCTTTACTCTGTCACCAGTCTGTATGTGTAAACGTGAGTGTGCAAGTCCATCCAGTCAACCATTATCACACTGCCCTCTTCTGGTAGACGTTGAGAAGTTGCAGCTCCTCAAACATTCCAGTGATTTCTCTGTTTGATCTCAGGAGTTTAATGCTATTTTGTCAACAAAAACTGCAGAAAAATAAATTATTTTTCATTTTTCTTCTCAGTGTGGCAACTTACATGACTTTTGTTTATTTCCTTATTAAGTCCTTAAGAGATGGAAGAAACAGGCAAAGCAATATTGTATAGAACTCCAACAATTAATCTATTTATCAATAATTTGATCAGCAATGACACTAGATAACTAATTTCATAACCGATTGTCATTCTTCAAGCAACAACACCGCCAAATGTTCGCTGTTGTGACTTTTCTTTTCTTTTCTTTTCTTTGTAGTTTACTATATGTAAACTACAAAGAAAAGTCACAACAGCGAACATTTGCTTTTTGAACAGTTGGTGCAAATAAATCAGTACATTTGAAGACATCACGTTGAGCAATTATAACAAACCTTTTCTAAACTATTTTCTGAACATTTTTGGACAAAACAATGAATCAATCAATCGAGAAAATAACCATAACCAACTATGATTTTGCAAACCCAATGTTTGAAGATAGACAAGCTGAAGGCATTTCCCTGTCTTTGACCCTCGCACAGCAAGAACACAGGAGGAACCTAGAGCAGTGATTCCTGACATGGGGCTCAGAAAACCCGGTTGCATCACAAGATAAGTTTGAGGATTAACAAGATAGTAAAGGAGTAGAAATCTGTGACACAAAATATAGTTTTTTGGGGGGTTTTGTCAAATATTTGCTTTATTCTTGTGAAATTCAAGAGTGTATGACTTCTATTACTCAAATACACTGAGAAAGGAACATATGAAGTTTGATACAGCAGGTCACAAGTAAGAAATACTTAAAAGGCTGAAAACCAGTGGGCTGGAGCGAACCTGTCACACACTGTGTGTCAGCCATACCGAAAATGTAAATGTAAAAATGCTTTCTGACAGCAACATCCAGCAACACCCTGCCCTACATAACCTACAATATTGCTTGCAGTTACACAGGAAACAGACACACACGTGTGTACAGTGCACGTAAACACACATACACTAATGTGCAGTGCCAATCAGGGCTGATTAGCACTCGCCCTTCCAACAGCCCTTATTCATCTAACTGAAAGGAATGAAACACTTGGCAACTCCTTTTAAAGTGTTCCTCCACTCATCACTCACACACACCCTCTCACACAAACACACACACAAACAGGAGTACGGGGCCAATCAGGACTGATTAACGAGTTAAGTAAAAGTATATCTGAATTTGACACGACTGGACAACTGGCTGCCCGCCAAGAACTGGCCACTTGCTGTCTGTGTTTGTGCATGTGTTACCTGAAACTGCACATTGAACCTGTTGCTGTGAACATGTGCCCAGTGTGTGTGTGTGTGTGTGTGTGTGTGAACGCACAACTGTGTCTGAAGGCATGGTGCATAAATAATGAAACAAGGCAGTGTCATTTCCAAAGGGCTCAATGCAATATGACAGATCAGTCACTGATGCAGAGAGGTATTCTAACAAGATTTCTCAGTGCTCAGTGTGACTGGAGGAACCCATGGTTTGCTTTAACATAACTGTGTCTTCAATGATTAGCAGTTCAAATTGCATTTAATTAACCTTTGAGCACCATAACTCACTTCAAAAGGTGTGAAAAAAACAAACATGTTTACCTATCAGTTTAATGCCATACACGCATTCTTCTTCATTTCACCCAAGAAGGAGCATGTTTAAAAAGACTGATATGTGCCCAGGACATGCCAGAGGTCACATTTCAGATAAAGAGAAAAGAACTACATCATCAGCACGAAGCAGATATGATATCCTCAGATTCCCAAAATTGGACAAGAGATTCTGAATAATCACAAACAGAGTTGGTGACAAGGCAGAACCTTGGATCAAAAAAATAAAATATACTGGACAGGCACAGCACTCATCCACTGTACAAGAACCAGATGGTTCACAACAATGGCCCCAGCACCCAGAATTCCCACACCGACCCCCCAATAACACCTAGAGAGACATGGTCATAAGCAGAGGTGTAGTGGTTCATATACACAAGTATATGGTGTATACTCACCTCTGAGCAGGGGGATTTACTTACATATACCTACAGCTACAACTACAGATACATATCATGTAACATTCTTTTATGTTCAGTTATCTGTGGCGGTTACTGTGAATGGGAAACTTTTGTTCCCTGGCTTCAGTCTTCAGGGTAGTGCCTCTCCACGGGAAACATACAAATCTGCACCAAGCCTGGAGTGAGGTGCTGCCTGAAGGACAAACAAATGATGCTCCACAGCAATCAGGTAGAGCCTTCTTTCTAGCACTGACAGTTTATAAGCCGTTCCTGACCTCTTTGTAATGACAAAGAAATTTATCAACACAACAATATCAAGCACCTTCAGCATCTCAAGGTGAGTCTCTGCCCTGATGCTCTGCCTCTGTGGAACTTCTTCTCTTTTTTCTTTTACATCTTTAGCAACATCTACTACAAAGCTGTGCAAGGCCTCCCCTGACTCTTTGCCCTCTCCTCAAAAATTGTATCTCACAGAGATTCTTTCACCACATGACCACTTCCCCAATCAAAGTCAGCTCCTCCCTGCTGAGGACAGCCTGGTCAGGTCCTGCCTTCCATTTCTGAGTTGCCTGACACTTTGCAAGGACCTGAGTGAGGCCTTTCTCCCTTAATTCCTCTCACACATGGATTTTTGTTTCCACAACTATGGAGTGTGCACGCCTTCTGACCTCCTGACACCAGTCTCCTGATTCAGGAGGCCAGCGAAGCCCGATAGATCTTCTTCTTGAAGTATGTCTGTTTTAACTATTTAAAGATTTTTTTTTAAATTGTATACACACGGTTTGTTCTGTTCCAACCTTGTCTTCTACTTTACAGTCCACTCACCATTCAGGTTCAACCGGCGTGATGTCTATCCTGGGAGGGGCTCCAAACGGCAGGGATGTTGGCCTGGCCATAATCTCCTCATCAGGCGTCCGCGACCTTTCCCCCTGACGCCATGACAACGGGGGCAGCTGTAAGTTGCCTGACAAACGGCGTCGGCCCCGGCGCAGGTCGACACCCAGTGTGCAGGACGGAGACGTAAAAGACTCACTGAGGCAACAATCTGGAGGCTCTTTGCTGTCCTGACAACAGAAAGAAAGGGATGACGGAGAGAATAAGTGAGTGACATGAGAGTATGAACTTCAAACAGAGAAGGAAAAGTAAAACAGGACAGGAAATAGATAATGACAGGAACAGTGTAAAACTCAATTCATCAAATAATCCTTCTCTTCAATTCAAAGTAAATGCTGTGTTTAATTGCTGAAGCCACAGCCCCCCCCCCCCACTTAGTAAGCTGTTTGCCCACTAAGGGGCGCCACGGGCCCGTTCTTGACAGATGTTACATACAGTGGACTACAAACACCCCTCTCTCACTTATGTGTACAAGATCTTCATTCACACTACCTTCATTCATACAGCCTTTATTCTCGATAACCCCAGCCTTTTACCAGTGACCTCACATCAGGATGCAAAAAAACATCACAAAACCCAAATTTGAAACTGTGAGAAAATGACCAGAAATCATCCATAGGGCTGAAATAAAACTGTTTTAAAATTATTATGATTTTATCACAATAAAAAAAAACACTGGAGGTGTTTACAGTACAGTATTAAAGCATGAATCCCACATCATTCTGAGATTTTTCATCTTTCATCATCTCTTGTGCTGTCTGTAGCAAACTGATTGCTTGGCATAAACAACCATGTTTATTCCTCAGCTGCAGTCTGCATTTACATGCAAGACTGAAGAGCATGATAGACCTTGACAAGTGCTAATGAGCAAGAGACACAGGGAGAAATGGAACATGTGTTTGCATGTGAGCATAGAAATAAAAACAATGGAAGTCTGCATTAAAGGACGAGTTAGTGGAAGTTGAACCTCCCACCTCTGGCAAGACACAGCAATGAAAATTTACTCTGTGAGCTTCTGTCTGTTTTTGTCACTCTGTCTCTGTTGTCAAATCACTTTGTGTTTATAGTTCTTAAGGCCATAATTATCGAGCATCTCGTAGACACTTTTTACAAAATCATGCTGAGTTTGACAATGACTGAAAATACCTCTTCTGCACGCTCAACAGTTCCCTCCTTTTATTCAAAATCACACTTTCTATAATCAATGCATTTCCCTTTTTCCACGGTTCTGGTCCGATCTGGTAAATTCCTTCTTTTCCTAAGGCTTACCCCAACCTGCTCATAACCTTCCCATCAAATACAGCATTAGTTAGTTCTTTATCTCGGGGTTCTCAGGTTTGATGTAGGTGCTGTTACAAGCTAAAATACATAAACTTTTTTTTTTTTTAAAAAGCACCTGGCTGCACCTCATCATGTTCTCAGCAACAAATAGAGGCATGCAGGGAATTAACCTGCACCTGTGACATGGAGAGGATTTTAACCATTGTCATGGACACACCAAATTACTCTGTACCATAGACGCAAAATGAAAAGTCTTCAAGAACCTGAAGCACATCTGGTTGCAGTTGCGATCCAGCCAAAAACTAAAAGGCATAATCATTACTTTAATTTCTATGGTGGAGTGTTGTTCAAACAGTGATGTAGAGATGAAATGCTAAATTAATCAAAATTAATCAGCAGCCACTGATAATAATAATAATATTTTATAGATGAAATAATTGATTGAGACAATAATCTGCAGATTGTTTGATAATGAAAATAAGTGTCAGTTCCAGCCGTACAGTGATTGTTGTTGCAAAAGAAGAACCTTCTCTCCTTGTTGATGGTGTGTGTAGTAAGCACTGCACATCAAATAACTCATGTCTGACTGAGGGTGAATAGAGTATTTTTACTCCTGGTCCTGTGATGTTACTGTAAAAGTCTAGTCAGAGTCAGCAGTAGTGCCACGTAAAAATGAATGACCAAATCATTTGTATTGGATCTTTTTTTGGGCTTGATATCTACTGGGTCTCCTGTAGTAAGTATTCCTTCCAGTAAATATAGCCTCCCACTCTGAGTCCCACAGCTCTTCTTGGCTAGTTGCCTTCACCCACCTACTTGTTACTTCTGTGCAACTACACACTGCCAGTGATCGTGATGGAAGCATTACAATCTCTTTTCATTGTTACTTTATACACTATGAGTTATTGTGACAAAGAACTGGCTTAATTTAGGCTGTGTGGGTGGTGACTTGTGTTTCCCTTCGGGCTTCTTGTAGCCCAACAAACTCAGACTGTTCAATCATTTCAAATGGCAGAGAAGTATAATGATAGACTGGACTCAACTTGCATACTGGAAATACCAGATAGCACATTCGAGGTCACCATACTCAATGGTCGCCTCCAGCCATTCATTGCAGATTACAATTTAGTCTTGCAGACTGTTACTACAGATGTTTTTCCAGTGTGTTGAATAAAAACCCAAATTATTGTGTTTCACAGTTGTTTTCTTCTGCTTCGTTTTGGTTGTTCATCCACACACAGAAAACTGGAATTTTACTCTGCACAGTGGTTGTACTTAATGCTGGAAATACAGTTTGCCTCGGTGAGTGCAACCACCCAGCAGTTCAGTCAGGTATCCAAAAACCATTACACTCATCGCTTGACTCATCATTTCAGTTTTTGATATCAAATTCTTGTACTTGTGTAAGCACTGTAGGTAAGTGCTGTGTAGTCCTGTGTACTGAACTGTTTTTCTTCTGCCTTTGCAGTACAGTATGACACTGATATTTGTTGTCTGCCATATGTGGATGATGTCTTTGACAGTCTTTGTTGTGAATGTTTTTATTGTCCATGTCCAATAGCTGTGCCCATATTGAAAATGCATTTATCTCTGGGATGATAAAGTTAATCAATCAGTCACTGCAGCCTGCAGGTACTTTCCATACTGAAGCCAAGAATACTGGAAAGGTATCCATTAAGTTCTCATTTTGCTCATTGTGTAGCATAAGTCTGCATGTGCAAAAACTTTAAGCTTAGAGACACTTATATACATACAATGCAGCATTATTCCTCATATGCCACCAACAATAACTGCACGACCTATTAGCGTATCCTGTCCTCTAGTGGCCCTAACTAGCACAACAACAAGACTCAAACTAAAACTCAGAAGTTATCAATTCACGTACTAACTTGATGCACACCACGTGCAGATTTGTATAGATTTTAATTTTCCCAGCACCAGCCTGCATTTTAACTTTTATATATATATATATATATATATATATATATCTTTTCTTTTATAGACAAACTTTAAGCAGGATTTCTAGGAATGATTCTGACAGGCTTGATGAATAGTTGCACTATGAATTACTACTTGCTTAAACGTCAGTAATAACTAAAATAATCCATTATTCTCACTCATTCCTTGTCTTGAAGGTGAAGAAGACCTTGTTCTGAGAAAACAACTGAGAGAGAAATCAGCTTTGTTCAGACATGTTTAGAAATATGCACATGGCAACAATCAAAAGGTAGGAGCATTATGTAATGAAATACAAAGGAGTAAATAATGATATTGAAATAAACAATTGGCTCATCTGTGGTGCCCTCTGTAAGTATTGAAAAAAGAACAAGAAACAGGAAAAAAAGAGAAAGTAAAGCATTGCTTTCCGACGGTGTTCAGAGATATTTGCCTGGAGAGCTGGAGAGTCATGAGTAAGAAGGAAGAGACAACACTACTTTTTCTATGATAGCTCTGAAGGGAGATAGTGCGGTGGAAAGGCAAGGACAAAGTGAGATATGGGAGTGATAAGAACTGCACTGCAGAGCAGAGAGGACAGAGAAAAGAGGGAAGGAGGCTGGTGATATTAGATAAGAGAAGGCTAACAGAAAGATCACACACAACACAGAAGAAATAGCAGCAGTGTGAAGGACACATGTATAAAACACACACAGAGCATAATATCAAGGCACTCATATCATATCAAATCATATCAGATGATGCTCTTAACAGTGATGACTGCACCTGGTAGCCTGCCAATGCCTGAGCCCCTGTAACTCTTACAATGACTGATGTGATAACAGTCTCCATATGTTCAAGGTTTATGTCATGGACTAATTTGAATCTCGATAAACCGCACGATAGTGCGAGTTGCTCTGGATACATGTGCCAACACATATTGTAGTTCCGTAACACATGAATCATAGTCTGTTACAGGAAGAACGCTTTACTCTCAAGGACACTATGAGGGCAAATCTTTATGTAAATTTCATTAATTTCCATTTTCCTTTACATAAAACCATCCTCTTTTTCTTCATTTCTTTCACAAGATCACGAGGTGGCATAACATTTGATCGACTGAGAGAAAAAAAAGGGACAGAGCTGTGAATTGAAACTTCTAAGCAATTCAACTGGTCTGACTCATCAGACAGCTTTTTAATCACTTTCTATTTTCAAAGACAAGAAAGGTCCAGAAAGTCATGGATACAGTTAATTAATGCAGAGGAGTAATTGCAACTTCAGACTTTTGCATATCTTTTTTAGTTTTAAGGTTTATAGTTTTAAACTGGTGACTTACTATAATTCAGTGCACCATTTAAACTTAATGAAGGCCTTACCTAGTGAAGTCTTTGATGATGTGTCAATTGGTTGCTAGGAAACTCCTCTAGCATCTTCCAATCAAAAATAACCAACTACTTAAACAGGAGATCATTGTAGCATCATGAGTTACATCATATATTTAAATGTAAAGGTGTGTTCAGACAGAAAGCAAGAACAATTTTCACATGGCATCACTCCAACGAATTTGATTGCTAGAAACACAAATATTTGTGTTGATTCAACTCAAACATCCAAAGTACTTTCTGTAAGCTATCAACAGACGCACCAACTATGCATCCCTGTCTCCTACATTAAAACAGAAATTTATATACAACAAAATGTAACAGCTACTACATTTTGTAGAAAATAGCATTATTCAACGTTTTTTATGGTTATGTTTTAGGCACTCACAGCACTTGGTTAAGGTTAGAGGAAGAGCACGGTTTTATACAAAAAGAGATCACAGAAACTTCAGACACATCATGTTTATTTGCATTTATACAAATCCAGTCTTTCCCTAACCTTAACAAAAGTGTTTTTGTTTTCTTAACCTAACCGTAGACGGGACTGTGGAATCCCAGTCTCTGGTGTAACAGTCTTGTGCTTTGTACGCCTGCCATTCACCCCCCGGTGAGTGTGTTGCCATTAATAAATGTTGCACTTGCACTGTTCATTCATTAAAAAAGAAAAAAAAACCATCCCTCTGGACATGATCCAGCCAGCGATTATGTTGCCGCTACCACCACATAACTGACAAAAAGGTTTATTAGTTTATGAGTGTAGTTTTGAAGAGACAGGGTCGCCCTGTGCATTTGTGTGGCAGCTTCTGACTGAACTAAGAACTGATCAGATACTTAAGTTCTTCCAGTCATTTCCATCCAGTCTCTCTCCATCTTTCCACACACACAAAGCAGATATAACTTTCTTCAAGTCAATTCGTGCCACCCTAGATGAAATTGCATCTGATCCTCTTTGACTTTATATGCAATTGCATGACATTTAAAAGTTGCCTTGGTTTAGTGAAACAAGCATCATATATTAAACCTAACCAATCCTTTGTAATTCTAAGTATACACAAAGAAAGGAACATATATATTTCAGAATTTGTAGTATTTGTGAAATTTTGGGGGGGAGAGGGAAATCAAACTTTCAATCTTTGTGTATCTTACTGGTATAGCATTTTGTAATATTATATTTTTATTTTTGCGAAATTTAATTTCTAGTCTTCCCAATTTATATCATTATAAAACTGGATTTCAATTGTCAGGTGTCAGGTCAGGTATGTTGACCATAGTCTTTGACTTTTTTCAATCTATACAGTTCATGTTAGAAAACTACAATTTTGGAAGTTAGTAGGTGTAAATATTTGGTAACATCTAATGTCAGTGTAATTACAAGTTTCTGTAGTGAAACCCATTTTAGTTTAATGATCCATAGATCTAAACACAAACACTGTAAACAATGTAGAAGAAAAAAGAGAAAGAATATATTATATAGACCGGTACAATTTAATGTAATCTGATCCATTATTCCTGATGTTCAGCTTTTGTTGACACACTGCCATAGATGATTCACCTCTGTGGTCATTTTCAAAGCTCAGCTCTGGGATGGTTTTCAATCAAATAAACTGGAAGGTCTTTCTAATATTTTGTCCAACAGTAGACAAATACTTTAGTCTAGACTTCTCACCACTCTTCTGAAAAAAGTAAACGATATATAGGAGACAGATGAATCTGAAATAATTTTGCACAGTAAAATCTGAGACAAGACTGTTGCCAAGTCTTCTCATTCCTCCCACGTACTCTACCTGCTATCCTTCAGCTGCTGTGATGAGAGTGTGTATGCGGGGTGTGTATCTGTGGGGCAGGAGCAGGATGGGTCAGGTGCATAAGTCCATTAGCCCATTTGCAGCACTACACTCATGGCCTCTCTGTCTTCCTGGGACCACTAAGTACTGAGACTGTGACATACTCATTAGTCTCACACACACACATACACATATGAGAACAACGTCTGTTCACCTCCTTATGCACTTCATTCACACACACCAAAACACACAGTCCCAGTAGCCAGGTCACAAGGCCTAAGCTGCTGGATGAGATTAATAGAGAGATGATAATGTACCTTTGCTGTCTTTTCAAATCTAAATTTATACCAGATCATGAGGCACACATCAGTCACAGCCTTTTGAGACTGTCCTCAGCGGAGAAATGTCAGCATTGGTCATTTGTTCAAACAGTAACCTTCAGCAACCTTTTGCTGTCATGTGATTTATGACTGTCCTGTACAGAAAAGCAAACAGCACAGGTTGAAAGTCCTCTGTGTTTAGAATAAGAAACAAAGCAAGGAGCCTTTATACTCACGTTTCTTAATTGGGACGTTCAGAGAATGTCAGGGGGGTGTCAAGGGGCTCTTGGGGGGGGCACTTGCTTATGGTGGGTTTATACCAAAGATTCATGAGGAAATGAGTTGAAATTTGCAGCCACTTGCAAAAGTATGTGGTCTGCAACATTAAAACAAGCCAGTTTACACCAATGCTACTAGTGTCATTTCCATAGCCATAACTCTTGTTGTTATCAAATTAACAAGAGGGATATTCTGCTGTCGGACTTCCCGTGAAAGTAACTAAGTGTTTAGCATCCAGATACACAATATAACACTATTAAAATGAATTGGCTTTATCGGTATGACTGCGTGCAATAAAAAGTTGCCAAAGCATATTAAGACAAAATATACAATTACAATACAATTGACCACAGCAGAGCCAGCAGCTGGCTTGATTACAGCTGAGATAGTGGAGTTTACACTGCTGCAATTTTTCTCTGCAGCGTTATAAAACAGTTTTGTCTAGAGGTGAACTTTAAAGTCTTATTAAACATCTTCAGTGATTCTATTAATTAAATTTAACAGGATCACTTTGCCTGAAATAGAACAAAACAATGTCAAACCAAACTCCATTCAAAAATCTGCTAAATAAATTCTACCCTATTTAATACCACAAAGTTACATGCTGTATAATATGTGACATATAGACCTGTATATGCATTATAAATATTGTAGGTGTCTGAGCCTCTTTCCTATGACCGCCTCCTCATTTACATCAACCACCTGAGGATGGTTAAGAATAAAAATGGAGATCCACTTCAAGGACCTCCTGGACCTCGATGTTCCCATCTGGGCAGCGTAGCCCTTCCAGCTACACTTGACTGAATGCGAGCCTGCTATTCAGGAGCATCGTCTCAAAATCCAGTGCAACAACGAGCCCCAGGCCACTTTCCTCACCTATGACTGGGGCAGCATGTGGTTCAAATTTGCCCAGCTTTATCCGTTACCTAGCGTTAACCTTTGGGAAAAGTCCAGGCTGCTGCTTCTTGGTTTTCCAACAACATAGTTGACCAGGGATTCAGGCCAGGTCCTTCACATGCAGTCCAACCACTTGGACTTGATGGCCTCAAGTGCACTACTAGCTGAAACAAACTTCTCTGCAACCCACAGTGTAAAACTGGCAGAGAACCACTGAGAACAGGGCTCACATTTTAATGCAATTTCACTAATTTCCTTTGAAAGTTAATATAAATTATTTTGTCTTTTTTTTTTTCTTGGTACACAGCTCTTATTTTCCATAGTAACAATCAATAAGAATGCTTCCTGTTTGACATTTCTGATTGGCTGTAGCTGTGATCAATGATGACATCTAAGTTTGAATTTCAAAAGTTTCTAACCGTTGCATAAATATAATTTCTATTCACGACTTTTTTGCTCCATGGGAAACTAATGATACTACTGTTCACTTAAATCAAATTTTGTTATTTGGCATTCAATTACATGCTTTTTTAATGATATAACAAAAAAAAATCATAACAATAGGAGGAATGTCATAAGAGTATAAATACATAATAAAAATAATAATCAATAATAATAGGCTAATCATAAACTTCAGCTGATATACATACATACATACATACATACATACATACTCACACACATCTCAGGGCACCCTTGACTGGCATCTTTCCCATTTTTCACCCGCCCCCACCAACTGCACTCTCACCATTTTGATACCAAGGCAACAAAGCAACAGGGAGGAAATGAAGAGATGAGCTGAGAAAACAACACCTGCTTCCCATCAGTTACAGAGAGGGAGGTAATGGAGAGCAGGAGAGGGAATACAGAGAGGGCTGATGGTAAGGAACAGGGAGAGAAAAAGGTCTGACACAGGGGAAAGTAAGTGAGAGGACAAGAGCAAGAGAGGAGGGAACAGCTGGGCCAGGGTATGAGAGGGAGGACTTGCAGAGAAGGTTGAGTAAAGCAGAAAGAAAGTGAGGGGAGGCAGGATAGCTGGAGAGAATGAAAGTAAGATTAGAGAAAGTGGGAGAATGAGCGAGGGAGGGGAGCAACTGAAAGAGACTGATTAGTATTGTATGAAATAAGACATATTCACCTACAGCTGAGCAGAGCTTCCAGCAACATGCACATGCATGATTGATAGCTAGCTAGCAAGATAGCCAGATTTATTTATCCCCTAGGGGAAATTCATATGTCCATTAGCTCATTGTTGATGATAATAAAAAACAGTTAACAACAGATTAGTCCACTTCCTTTTGCTGAGGTGTTATATAGCATGATGGCAGTGGGCACAAAGGCTCTCCTGAACCTCTCTGTTCTGCAGTGCAGTGAGATGAGATGTTTGCTGCAGCTGTAGCTGCTTCTCTGTCCTGCCAAAATGTTGTGGAGAGGATGGTTGGTATTGTCCAAGATAGCCGCAATCTTACATTGCATGTGTCTCTCAACAACAGTCCTGAGTGAGTCCACTTACTGATAAAACATGTGCAGCATTTCACTGCAGATGTCAAAGGACCTGAGCTTCCTAAGGAAAAAGAGCCGACTCTACCCCTTCCGGTAGATGGCATCTGTGTTCAAGGACCAGTCCAGTTAACTGTCCAGGTACACACCTAGGTATTTATAAGTGTGCACCACCTCAATGTCTCTTATATTGTACATATCAAGCATTTTCTACACACAGATGAATAGAAACACCCACCTGCCAATGCAGGCAAGGCAAAAAAAAAAACACTAAAAGCATATATGCATAAATGAGCCTCCTTCAAATACATTCATGGGTTGTTTTAATATATTTGTTTCATACATTTCTGTGCTCTCAGTGTGAGTGTGTTACATACAGTGGGGCTTCAGAAAGAATTGAGACCCCTTCACTTTTTGCTTACTGTGTTGCAGATTTAATTTTAATAAATCTGCAACAACAAAAAAAAAAAATCTAAAAACATGTTTTCACTTTCTCATTATGGGTTGAGTGTAGATTGATCTGAGAATAAGGTTATCTATTTCACATTAAATCTTCAATGCAACAAGCTGTACGAAAAGGGATGGGATCTGAAGGAGCCACTGTAGAGCTGCACTGAAAATGTCTTCTTCAGACTGGCAACCTTGTATTTTTGTAATTATGTTAATGGCTTCAAGTGAGCCAGAGTTTTTAAAATGAATCAACAGATTTAGGCTTTACATTGTTTTCATGCAATAACAGAGCGAGTGTTGTTGTATTTGAATAAAAGGCCATTTCAGGACTAATAACATTCAGTTCAATTTCTAGTCTGGTAAAAGGAATGAAATATTCCCCTGAGGTTGATTGAAGAACAGGATATTAATAAAACTGTTTGGTGAATTATTATCTCTCCTTTCATTCTTTTATCATCATCTCTTCTTTATCACTGTGAAATAGCCTGATCCCTGTGTCTCAGACGAGATAAAATAAATTGCCTACTTTCCCTCTCTCTATAGCAAAATGCGTGACGTGTGATAAATTTAGTTTGTCGGAGGGCTGAGCACAAAAACACGTTTGGTGTAATATGCTGAAGGCCATATTCAAGAGATTTCAGCTTCATTTATTTAGTGTGCATGTACAGAGAGGTTATTGGAGAGACAGGGAAGACTGGGAAGATGTAACAAAAGGAACAGATTGAGATCCAGACTGAATCCATGTTCATGTTTTTTCATTTCTAAGAATAATCCCCTGCCCTCCTCAGAAGAAGCCACTTATCTTTTTTATTCCATTAATGCTTAACTCTATGGTAAACACATGAATTTTACAGATTAATAAATCTCAAGCCTAATTGAAACATTCATTAATCAGACATTCTTCCAACATTTTCTGCTTCTCTCCCTCTTGCATATCTTAACCACTGAAACCCAATTACACATTAAGTGGTGTAGAGCTCAAATAATCAGTCCATTACTTGGTTAGTAAATCAACAGAATGTTAATAGGCTACAACTTTGATGATTCAAGATTTGTTTAATATATTGAATTTTAAGATCAATTAAGCCATAATGTGCTGGGTATAGCTCCTAAAATGTGAATTTTGTGTGTGTATTGGCCTCTCTGCTTATACACGATTTTGTAGGGTGAGTTGGAAAAAACAAACTATCTAAATATTTTTTTATTGGGCTTTAGTAACATTTTTCACTATTTTCTGGCAAGAAATTCAAAAATAATGTACATATTAATAAATAATTCAAGTATTCATTCATCCCAGCCCTAGTCCATTAAAAATAGGACACTGATTGTGGGTTAAAAGACAGTTCATGTGGTGGGTATTTAGAACAGACTGGTTCCAAAATCATTTTAAAAAAATGCTTTTTGAATAGGGATTCCAACAGTAATCTGCAATTATTCAGACAATCGACTGATCATTTTTGCAGTTTTTTAAGGATAAATGCCAAACATTTGTTGGTTCCAGATTCTAAAATGTGAGGATTTGCAGCTTTTCTGTCTCATATTTGATAGTAAACTGAATATCTTCAGGACACTTAATGACACAAAATAAGACATTTGAAAACCTCACCTCAGGCTCTGGGAAACATGGGCATTTATTCATTTATTCATTAATAATCATTTGTTGAAAATTTTGAAATTTTAGTCATCAAGATCACTAACTGATTTAGTTGTGAGATGGATCAAACAGGATTTCAAAAACCATATGTATTTCAAAGGATACACATGGATTATGTGAAATACGACGTCCTATTTTTCGAGTGCATAAGACTGGCTTCATAATAAGTGGACATTCATAGTATGACAAAGCATGAGCTCAAAACAATGCAAGGTGACAGACTGACAGATGAGGTGCCAGAGGTCAAAGTTCATATAATCCCAAGGTGCATGGGAGAGAAGAGTTACTGTTGCTGTGGTAACCAGCATCAGTCCTCCTGACCAGACACAAAAGAGAGACATAGAGAGGGCGGAGGAATATTACAGTGTTGACGGGAAGAAGGGAGAGAGAAAACTGTTTGACTGTTGCTGTCGCTGGCAAAGATTCAACCCTCAGCTTCCAAGCTCTCTAAATGGAGAATGAACAGCTGTTCAGTTTGACCCGTGCTCCCTGTAAATACGAACTCAACTGCCAGAGTGACAGAGAGACAGAAAAAGAGAGAGAGCGTATGAGTGTGCTATAGAATGACAGAAGGAGAGATGGAAGCTAAAAGATGTGAGAGAAACTAACAAGGAGGGGCAGGAAGAGATATTAAGAGTCAGAGAGGAGGAAAAAATACAGAAAGAACAGAGGAAAGGACTGATGACAAGTCCTAAAAACAAACAACATAAACCATGTAATTTGTCCTTGCCTATCAAAATGAGCATGACCCTGTCACAGGGACAACATTGCTTGTCAGTGCCTTCCAGAACTGTTACATGTAGTTATTACAAACATGATTCATTCAAGTTTTCTCATCTGCACTTCTTCTAAGGTTTAGTTTAGGCACATAAATCAGGTTTAAAGAAACATTTAGGGGAATAAAATGTATCACTTTCTTTCCAAGGTCAAACTGTTAGATTGACAACACTCTCATGTCTGTGTGTTGAACTATGGAGCTGGAGATGGGAGGGGACAGTCATGTTTGTCAAAAAATTGTTCTTTACATTTCTGCTGATGTGCAAATCAAACAAACAAGATAAAACGTGTCAATTACTGAGCTTAAGACTTTAGTTGTGACTTTTACAAAGAGCCAGCTTCCAGGCTAGCTGTTTCCCCCTATTGTCAGTCCTTATGCTAAGCTAGGCTAATCACCTCCGGTTTTCAGTAGTGATATGCGTGTGGTGTCGGTCCTCTTAACTCTCAGAAATAGAGTGAATGCATATTTCCAAATATGCTGAACATCTGTTAATAAATTAAGGCAAAGATTTTTGTTGTTGTTCTAGTTAGCCACTGATATTGATATAACTTCATATTTATCTATCTGATATATGATAGCTATTTTGATCAAAATGCAACATTAGATAACTTATCACACTTCAAACGTGTATTTTCAGTCAGCATAGTTAAAGGGGCTACTTGAAGTTTTTTTTTCTTCCACCAAACATGGTTTCTTGCCTTTATTATTAGTGATTAAACATTTTCATGCTAAAAGGTCTTTACCCTTATATAAAACAGAACTTATAAAAAATAAGACTAGATAACTACACACACTTTGTTTGAACAAAATTTTGAATTCAAATTCAAAAATGTTCACTGAACTGTTGACATTAATCAGGAGAGACAATGAGGTTTAAAGGTTAAAGTACAGCTACAATCTCAGATGGATGTTTTACAGGGCATGGGTGGACTTGATGAGAATAATGTGTGCAAAGACACTTCCTACAAAACCGATTTTAATTTAATAAGTAAAAGGTTGGATGACTGCTCGCAGCACCTGACAGCATAGGCGATTATGGAGATACAGCATGGAAACACACTTGCATAAAAATGCAAAGTCACATACAATTGGTGGTGTGCATTCAAGCGCACTCACAGACAAGCACTGGAGTAGATCCACATACTCACAGACAGAGATGGAGAGTCAGAGCTGATCAGATCAGAGCTGGTTAGCTGTGATCTGCATGGGAATAAGGTCATCAGGTCTGTAGGGTGCAGAGGCATTATTTAATCTATCCACCCTTCAGCACACCACAGTCCCAAAACACACACACACACACACACACACACACACACACACACACACACACAAGACAGACAGGAGTGGACCCAAAGATCCAGTCCTTGTGCATACTGCATATTAATCACCTGCACATACTGTACATCCTCACCACACACAAATACAACACACCAAACTAATCCTATCCAAATGTCAGCTTCATGATGGGCCAAATCATTAACACAAACACGCACTGGCTCATCTGCACACGCTTACACCACTCAAATCTAATCCTAGCTAAGCATCACCAGCTAAACCAAATCCCTTCTGTTAGAGCTGAAATCCAATAACAATGTCCTACCTCAGCACACTTAACTTCATTGATTCAGAAAACACTTAATGCTTTCACTGAAACATATACTGTAAACACACAGGCTTTCTTTTCTTACAACACATGGTTAAACGCATATACATGAAGCCAGTGCAGCCATTCAGAAAAACGCCATAAGTTAAGGGGCTTTACACACCATTCATCCATCCATTAACTATACCTGCTTTTCAAAACACTGCTTCCAGTCTCTACGCTAAGCAAAACAGCATACTGAACACACAGACATAAAAGAGGTTATCAATCTTCTCAACTAATTCTCAGACTGAAAGCAAATAAACATATTCCCATGGATGTTGAATATTTCCTTAAAGTGTACATGAATAATCTATTTGTCAGTGTTTGTAAAGACACATACTAGTCTTCTCTCTAAGAGGAAATGAACATGTTTCAGTGTTGATTTGTACCAATGGACAGTTCAATAGTCTAACAATGCATGTGTTCACAAATTTCAAAACCTGTTTTTAGATAAGTAGAATATCCCTTCTCTCTTGCCCCTCTCAACAGGAAGGTAAAAGTGTAGGCTGAAATCCACAGAAGTGCCTCCTGGAGCTGGTAAGAAATTGATGTCAAGTACACCAGAGCCAGCCCGGTATTTCAGTGTCAAAGCCTTTTGTGAAAGGTCTTTCTTGTGATAAAAGAAACCCAATACAACTGCAAAATGATGTTTTGGGCTCTGTAGGGGATATCAGTGTGCCATCATAAATTTACAGAACCGTCTTAAAAGATGACACCATACTCCACCTAGGCCCTAAACTACATTTGATCTCTGAAGTCTGCTTCTACACTTCCAAAGCACAGAGCAGATACTCAGCTGATTCATTTGCTCTTTAATCTCACGTTTATCCTCCTTTTGAATAACACTGTGTTGCATCTACCATTACATATAATTATAATCATTTAAGTATTGTTAAGCTGATTATTATTATACCTACATGCAGGGTCTCAAATACATATCACCCTTCTCCAAAACTCTTCCTCATGTGATGTTGCTGACAATGACATTGATGGGGTCGACCGGCTCAGGTGCGGTGGGCACCTCAGACACCAAAAAATGTGGGATGTGTTGATTTGAGGAGTGCAGTCCACGGTGATCACAGCTGAGACTGCCCCATGCTAGGCAAGCTCCCTCCCTAAGGGCCAAGGAGCCGTTCTGGGAACAGTCTGGCCTTATTTTTATTTTTTCTTTGTTTCTGATCCAGTGGTTGAAAAACAAACTGGTGAGTCACTGTAGTGGATGTATTTTTTTGGCTGAAAACTTAACAATAGCACATCCTCAAGAAAAGGAGGTGAGAAAAGTGTGAAACAGTCACGGAGTAGAAAGAGGTAGAGAGGTAATTAAATGAGAGAAGGTACTTATTCAAACGAAGAAATTACACAATGTTCCGAGTAACATGGAGAGAGAAATAGAGCGAGTCAGAGAAGGACTGAGTAATGCACACCCACACTTTGTGCTACAGACTATTTGAGCAATAGTACCAAACACCCACAGCAACTGTGAGGTGCACCTGCATGTTTCTGTCCATACAGTACGTGAATGGACAATAAACAAGTGTGGCAGAAATGAGCTGCCCCAACCCCTGTCTCATACAAATGAATGTAATTGATTTGCAAAATAAAATTACATTGAGTTCAGATGCAGACAGGCAGATGAGTGATAAAAGCATGCGACTTTGACAATGGAGCATTGAATTTGCATTTTATATATCTAGCCACTATTGATTTTTTTTCTTTTTTTTTTTTTTACAGATCTTAAAAAAGTGCAATACAATTGGTGTGAACATTTGCCTTCATATTTGTTTAGTTAGAACCTTCATGTCAGGAAAAAACATTTAATTGTTAAAATACTGATTGTAGCCACTTTCAGGGACAAGTAATAGAAAAACAAGTGATAAAAAAAGTTAAGACATAGGTGCAGGATATATTGTGCTGATGTGCAAAATGCGACACACAATATCTGCAAACACTAGTACCTGTGGAGTTTAGACGTCACATCACTTCACATACTTTACTAAGACCTGTGAACCAGATTGGAGGGAGAAGAGAGAAAGATCAGAAACAGAAACAAGAGAAGAGCAGAGCACACAACGGAAGCTAAAGAGCCAACAAAAGAGAAACTTTGGGCTAGAGAAACACGATGGAGGAGGAAGAGAGAGCCAGGCAAGGCACAGAGAAAAGCTGTCAAAACACTGGGAGACTGACAAAGAGAGGAAGGACTGTGCACTGTGAAGAAAGTATACCATCCTATATCCCCTGTGTATGTGAAGAACCCGCTGCACTTTCCTTTGTCCTGACGCACAGTCACAGCGTACACTGGAAACATGAAGCGAGCTGATTTTGTCAGTTGAATGTCTCATAATTGTCAATGATCTCCACTGTTCCAAAATAAATCTCTCCGTCACGGAGTTTCTGTGTGTGCTCCTCAGTGTTTATATCTCCCTCTCATTGTCTGTGACTGTGATACTACAACTATAATTAATGAATATTTTAATACGATGAAACCCATCTCCAGTGATTACATGTGCTGTCAAAAGCTGTTTGATAGATGTCTAGTACATACAGTTATTTCACTGATGAGATTTTTGGGGGATGTTATGACTTACATTGTTGGGAGACACTGTGAGAACACTCCTGCTTTTCCTCATCTTTCCTCGAGTATCTCCCTCGCTGTCCAACCACAACAGCTTCACATGCACACCTGGAAAACACAAATATAGAAAAGGGTTATGTGTCTTGTCTTCTCATCTCTTGCAATGAAGACTGAGTAAAAGGTGGTCCATGATTATCTTAAATAACCCAGGACATTTTTTTTTTTTTTTTTTTTTTTTTTTTTTACATAGACACAATCCTGTTGAGTTCTTGCCACTTTTTCAATGCTGGACATTTTAACCTTCACCCTTATTTATTAACTAAACCTAATTCTAAATATTTGCCCAATCCAAGTAAGATTTCTTTTAGGGCTATTTTTACAATCTTCTTTTGTGAAATATACACAATCAATACTTTTTGGCTTGTGTTTCTATGAGACAGACTAGAGCAAAGCAGTCAAAATAAAACTATGACATCAATATTGCTCCACTGGGGGACATTCAGTAAGTGGTACATCAACATGATAACACTGCTGTACGGCGCAGTGAAATCTCGCATGATGTACCGCCATGTGATAATGTGGAAGATATTCTTAAAGGCCCCATAAAAATAACAGACAGAGAGAGGTTTGCCAGCTACCCGGGTTACATGATCACTCCCATATGGAACTCATTTTTGTTTTATGTCCCTTTCCTATGACTCCCCAGAGCCAGCACAAAAATACATCTCAGTTATCAGGGTTTGATTGGTGCTGCTCCATTGGTACTTTGAGAGCAATTAGATTTGCACCAACAATATAGAAATATGGGTAAGAAAGCAGAGACACAAAATCAACAATAATCATTATTTATAAAGCACTTTTCAAAACTCATGTTACAAAGTGCTTCATACATGGCAATTAATTAAAAGTAACGTTCACTGGAATACTTGTTGGTAATGTAAGATCGGCCAGAATGAAATGGGTAAAACAAGTTCTAGTAATATTGGATAAAAGAAATAAACAGACAATTCAGATAAAATCCAGAGTACAGATTTAAAAGATGATAAGGACACAGCCAGCCTTATTTCCTCAGGCAGATTGTTGTCTCCTCTAGTTTTAAACCAGGACTCTGCAACAGACTAAAGACTTTTGAGCGTGGATTTTAAGCTACTTAAAGCACTCATGTGGGACTAAAGTATCAGAAACACAGCCTGGAGCGAGGCCACAAAGAGACTTAAAGTTATAAGATCTTAAAATCAATGTCAAACTAGAGATGCAGGGGTTCACACCAGCTGCGATGTCCATCAACATGTTGACGTTCTGGCCAATGAGTAGGCCTACTCAGTAATTATTACTACTTATTACAAGACAATTCAACGTTCATTTTGGTCTCAGCTACATTCCTGTACAGTTTCATGACTGCACCTTGCATGGTTGTGACGCTATTGCAGGGTGACAACATTTGCCTACAGAAATATAAATACCTGCCAAAGTACTCAGAACCACCTCTGTGGTAATTCCCGCTACAGTAGGTGTCTCCAGGCCACATTTTGCCATAACACACACGCACGGTTAAAACAATACCAGCTACACTACTGTGCCTGGTAAATGTACCCTACTGGGAGCCGGTGGAAGAACGCGTGTGATGTGGTCAAGAATATTAGTTCAAGAACAAAAGATTAAAAGGATAATGCAAAACAAATTTTCATCCACTTTTGTTTGTAGTTTTATGGTAGTTTTATAAAGTATATGATATTTTTGTTTAGAACTGAAATGGGAAGTGTAATATTAGGATGTTAAAAACTATCAACAGCTGTCTGGCAGGCTGGATGGATGAATGCACAAATTACACTGTCAAATGGCTGATAAGTGATGGTGACAACAGGAGACATGCTGTACCATCCCCTTGTTATAATAAAGGAAAGATGGCAACTCTAATTTAGTGTATTCAAGGTAACTTAAAACAAACTTCAACTAATAGATAGGCCTATAGCACTGAAAACTACAAAGCAGAGGAAATGGACAGGCAGGAAAATAAGAAAAGAAAGAAGAAACCCTGAACCCTTTATCCTTGAATACAACCATTCATGCTAAGATTTACACAAATGGGCAAATCAAAGTTGCCAGTTAACCCTAATAAACAAACTACAAAACAATCAAATAAGACATTTGAAGTGATCACTTTGCTTTGTTATCACAAGGCATTTTTTCTTATTATGTGACCTCGCAGACCAGACAAGACAAGACATCGATGATATAAGCAGCATATTAATAAAAGTAATCATTATTTGCAGCCTTCTTGCCTTTCGTAATAGCAACCTGAATGGCTGAGTTAACATAAATAATACCATAAACCACTCAGGGAGTAAAAAATACAGTATTTCTTTTAACATTTTGCAGACTTCAAGACAACACTGCACATCACAGTGATGCCTACAAAAGTAAAATGTACAATACAACTGTTTCCTTCCTGGTATAGCAGCAGTAGTTTATGCAGAAGCAGCTGAGGATGACAGCTTCAAGAATAAGACGGTATGTCAAATGTGAATGTTGAAGAATTACTCAAATAGCCTGTCTGAACTGGGTCACAGATTACGAATTACACAAATGAATACTTAATATCACAAATTGACAGTGCTGCCATCTTTCTTATTTTCTTTCTAATAGCCCCAAATTACAGTGAGCAGTCTCTGTTTTTAACACACATCATTTGAAATACGTTACGTAATAAGATTACACAACCTTAATTGAAAAACACTGCTAATGTCGACTAAGTGTACAGAACAAATTGGGGACACATATGAGAAAACACACGCACTGCAAACTGCTATAGAAAAAAAAACATAGTGAACATATTAAATCAGGCCAAAGAATAATAAGCATTCTAATCCAAACACAAATTGTAAATGATCATATATGTATTTATAGTGGTGTGTGTTTGTGTACATATGTGAATGAACACAAACCAAACAGCATCTCCCTGACGTGCTCCTCTGCTCTTCTGATGTCTGATGCTCATCTGTTTTGAAATAGTATTTCCAATCTCACTAAGCTTTATTAGTTGTCTATGTTGCCATGGCAAATTATACTTTTTCTTAGTGTCATTTTTCCTCTCAATAACATGTCCTAATGAAACAGCGAGCTAATGAGACCTGAAGCAGCCTTAATGGTTCAGCACACTTTAATTCCCCCCATGCTAATCATTCAAAAGCAGCAGACAAGATTGACTAAGCAACCGTTGAGCCTCTCTCTAATGAACCAATTCAGTCAGTCGCTAAAAGGCCCTAAGAACTTGTATGTTGCTCCTGTGACCCAGGAGGATCTCTTTTTTTCTTCCCAATATATGAAGAGAGAGGGAAGTGAGCATTAACACTGGCAAAAGAGGATACAGAGGGAGGGCCAGGCAGGAAAAGAAGATGAATGACAACAGTGAGGAGACCGTTTTGGGGAGGATAGGCAAAATTAAATGAGGAGGGGCTGGAGAATGAGATGGAGTGGGAGACGGAGAAAGAGAAACAGAAACAGAGCTACAAGCAAGCAATCAGATAGGGTTTAATGAAATAAAAAGAAAAAGCTGGAGGTAAAGAAAGACATGTTGAAAAATGAATTATGAATTTGGGAGGCAGAGTAAGAGGGAGGGAGAGTCAGCCAGGAAGATTAGATGAAGCCCTTGTGTTTAAAGAATAGTTTGACATTTTGGGAAATAATTCACCTGCTTGCTCAGAGTTAAATGAGACGATCAATAGCAGTCATGTCTGTATGGTAAATATATAGGTAAAGTAGGCAGTTGGCTAGTTTAGATTAGTACAAAGACTGGAAACAGGGAGAAAATGCTAGCTTGTGTCTCCTTTATCAGCACCTCTATATAGTGCAACAATAAACATGTTTAATCAGACAAAAACCAAGAGTAAAAAAAACAATTTGTTTGCTTTTGGGTTAATTAGACAAAAGTCTTTGTGGTCAAGAAACAGTCTGGGTATCGAGTGGTATGGTTTTTCTTAGTCATATTTACATTAAAACAGAAAAGTCTAGTGCTGTACGTTGGTCAGCGCTGTATTTACCAGACCACCTTCCTGATGGTGCTGTATTAAGCAGAACCATCTTAGCACCTCCTAGCGTGCTAATGTTGCCAGCAGTAGATCACTATGTTTCAGAGACTTAAACACTGTTTTTGTAACAAATCGTGTAGTCTTCCAGTCTCAATATGGGACCAATCAAATTTAAATACATTTTACCACAGCCTTGTGAGTGCATTGGGCGTTGCAACACAATACATGCATAATAATGGAGGAGGTACATGCAAAAGCTGTTTTAGTTGCATGAATACACCTTGAGGGGCTTTCAGACTGCGAGCTGCCTGACAACATTAATATTCTGTGTTTTGATTAGCATTTTGTACAGCACAGGTCACTGAAAGTAAACTTAGTCACAGCTCAATAGCATAGGTTGTAGCTGAAAACAGAGGAAATGGCTAGCATAATGACACGATTAATAAAAATTTTGCTAACTAGAATCATAACATTGTTTATTATCCCGGACTGGATAATCAGACTTTGAGGCTGATGTTGCTCCAATAACATTTCTCTATTGATCTGTCTGTTCTCTGCTGGTGGAGAGGTGAATCATTAATTGAACTCAGACACCAGTAAAAATCAACTCCTGTATCAGTTTCCTTGCTGTGGTTTCTGTGGTTACTGTGGTTACATAGCAAGCTGAAAAAAGTTGAACCATCATCAACAACAAATGCAATTGGCAGCCATGCCCTGGCTCTCTTTGCCACTGACCTCACATTGACAACAATGGAGGTGGTGACAGCAACCACTCACTGTCTGAAAGTGTATTTTGAACTATTGCTGTACTAAGCTGCAGTCAGACAGGGTAAGGTTGCCATTTGGAGATGACATATGTACTCTGTTACATGATAAGAAATCAAATGGTAAAGGACAGTTCATGCCCTTGAAGCAGATGGACATCTTTCAGCTTGAACAGGCAGGACAACATTGAAGCCCAGAGGAGGCACTGCTATTACATAAAAACACCTCCATCACACCACCGTAATGCCATGAAAGAACAGTAAAAACTATCAAAGCACATTTAGTATTACTCTTACAAGCATGGGCAGTAGAGATGGGTATCGATAAGATATATTATTATTTATTTATCGATACCACTTATCAATCCAACACTTTAACAGTTCTCTTATCGGTACTTTTTGTAAGGAAAAAACTAAACAAATTAAGAACAGAATTAACGTTGCTTATTTTCTCATATGTATTCAATTAACATTAACCTAGGATTATTCAGAGTATTCATATGAATATAATATATATGAATTTAAGACCACACCCATAACAATCAGCTGGCTAATGGTTAATTTTCATCATTCACCCATCTTCGTATTATGTAGTTAACTCTGTGTGTGGGCTTGGGTTTCGGTACCCATCCCTAATGCGCACAATTGTTTCTGGCCCACTACAAGAGCTCAATACTACTCAATACAACTTCAATAGATAAATGTTTATTAAAATGTACTTTCACAATGTAATTTGTCTAACTTTCACAGAAAAGCAGACACGTAACATTAACTGTTGGCTGCAATTATCAATATTTTCCACAAGGTAATTCCCAGGATAACTCAAGGGCATGTGTACAAACTCTTTGCAGTTGTAGCAAAGTTGCTGACAATGAGTAATCATGGTTCTCAAAAGGCTTGGATGAAGCGTAATTGCGGATTTATGAACCTCGCTTTCTTTTGAGCCCAAGTTTTATACGATAACAGACATGTTTTAGGAAATGAGAATTGCTAATGCATTTGTTGGAATTACTGTATCTTCAGGGGTTCCCCTTTGCTTCAGGAGCATGACACATGATGCACAAATACTAGCTTCCATTCCAACACAAGACTTAATTGCTGTAAATGCATTTTTTAAGATGCGCTTTCATATTATTTAGTTGGTCATTTGTTGAGCTAATTAAGCTGAGCGTTTGAATGACATCAATTTGGTAATTCATTAAAAAAATGTCTTACATATATATTTCATAGTGGAAATCATCAGTAGTAAGGATTCTCTGTAGGGATGACAATCAGATCCACTTATCACCATTAGCAGATAATTAGTGGGTACAGAGGAAATTTGTGTTTCAGAGCAGATCTGAAAATTGTGCTCAGCAGCACAGATGTAGAAAGCAGTTTATGAACACAGATTAGCACTGTAACCTCAGGGGATGAACGCAATGGTAGTGTGTCTGTCTGTCTGTCTGTCTGTCTGTTCTGTCTGTCTGTGAATGCGTGCACGCGTGTTTTGAGGCATTCTAATTAGCATTACTTTTGCCTAATTAACAGTATAAGAACAGACAGGTGTGAAGACAGAAGACAAGCAAACACACAAACATTACGAAAAATGTTAAGCTTCAAGAAAACAAATGCATGCATGCTCTCTGCATGAAATCTATTTAAAAAGCATGACCCCATGCAACAATTGTAGTTGGGTAGAATAGTCCTGTGACCTTCCCTTTGGTTTACAATCTAACTGAGAATGTGGCAGAGGTGGTAACACTGAGCACCACATAGCAAACTTTACAGAGCAATTTTCTACAGCAAAAACCTATTGTGAACCCTGCAGCTAGTTCTTAATGCACACTTTCCTCATACTGGGTAGGACCAACAGTCCCAACGCTGCATGGTTTCAACATCGTCCCTACAACTACTAATCTGCATTAGCAAATATGTTTCATGCCTCCTGGGTTATGTTTATTTTTAATGAACACAATAAGAAGACCTTTATACTGAACACATCTGAAAGCTGTACATTCCAAACATAAAATCTTCATACCGAATGTATCTGAAAAATGTACAGTCAGTACATTTAATTAGTTTCCCCTAATCCCAGCTCCTGGCAACTCAAGTCCAATAAATGTTTTATGGTAATGTTTAGATAAGTTATTTAAGTTCGTTGAGTAGGCTATGTCACACTTCCTGAACTGGGAAAAAAAACTGTCAGTGAACATAATCCAGGCAGACATTATATTTCCCGAAAATATACTGGCAAAGCACATTAGAAGTATTTAAACACAATATCTAGGATACATGGTGAGGGACATGGATTTAATATTGTGTTGGAAATGTTCCATTGATATTCTGGTTGATATCATCATGCAGTTTGTGTGTATTTTTTGTCTGTGTGGAGGCCACTGTTATGAGTCCATATGTATAAAGAGTGTGGCCATAAAAAGATGCATCTGGTTAGCACAACTGTAGCATTAAAATGATAACCAATTGGTATTTAGTGGCCTAAAGTGCATCATGAAAACATTCCATATGCTATTACATAATACAAGATGAAGTTATGTTTTTGTTTATTGTACAATCTGAGAAGTGACTGAACGTTTTGACCCTGTCATCAGCTCAGTATACAAGCTGCAGCCCCACGATTCACTGCTTGAAAGAGCAGACTGTTTACTGGCAGGTGCATGTACAGTAATATAGCGCCTACTAAGTGCAATATCTTACTGTGCAAAATAGAGATGCTTTATTCATTTCTATCTAAGTGTTGCTTGACTGCACGATAAATATTTACTCTCTCAAAGCAGTCAGTCAATGAATCATACACAGTATTACCTGAAAAGCTCACCCAATTCTGCAGAGAGCAGTTCACAGGTATTTAATTTCAAATGTCATGGAGGGAGACAATTTAGTAGTACCACTGAGACGTTATTGGTAGGTGGCTTCAACGGAGCATGTCATGTATCAGCCTAATAAAGTAGAGATAACAAGCACTCTGTCCGTCTGTCCTGTCGACTGGCTGGCTCAGAGAGACTCTTGACAGAGGAAGAGGAACACGCTGTCTACTTCTCAGTCTACCCATCTTCTGGTCCACATTTCTATAACCTGATTTTATGTTGTAGCCAGAAACTGTCTGCTTGTCAACTTGGGTCTGTTAAACTTTCAGCTCTTGTTGAATTAATCTGAAGGCTGAAAAGCCTGGGTACAAGATTTATATGGCCTAGTGTGGCAGGGGACAAATCAGTGTGTGACAACAAGCACGAATGGTTGAAAGACTCTTGTGATATTTTTTGAAAGAGAATTAGTGTTCCACTAAAAATCCAAGGTGGAAATGAAGGCAGTCTAATGCTACAGGAGTGTGCATGGTGCAACCAACAGGAACAAGAAGCATCCAGCCTGTCTGCATTAGTTCATTAATTCGTTATGATCTGTCATGCTCTTGCATCATGCCAGCAGACGAAAGGGATGCAACAGAAAACATGAAATGTGGGGAACAAATGCAACTCTAATGAAATTCAAAACCCATCTCTTGATCACGTTTTCACCCCCCCCCCAAACAGAGTCCTTTAAGATTTTGTATTTGCCATTACAGAGCCTAACCCAGTATTTGCTTTTATTGCATTTCTGTAATTGTTTCATACATAAGCTACTACAGCTGCAAAGTGCACAGAGGCTTTTGAAGAGATATGTTATTTCTGCTACTGTATGCATTGTATGATTAAAAGGGTGAATCAGCCTTAAACTATATGAACTATGTGAACATTGTGACATTGTCTGCCGTTTGAGATTGCAGAATGACGTACAAGGACAGAGAGGACGAGAAAGTACGATGATAACATGCTTAGATAGCAGGATGTGCAGCTAAGATGCTGGGTTCGGTCGGGCTGTGCGAGAAGAGGGGGAGTGATATGGGAGTGATGAGAATGTGAGAATGTGTATAAGAGTGAGTGACTGAAACAAGGGAGGGCTGCACTCTGCTTAGACAGGCGAGAGGAGAGCAGTGTGAGTCCAGAGCTCTGTAAGCAATCTCAAACTTCTATGCTTGGCTATACTTGTAATAAATTAGACGTGTTGAACTTTAAATCTGTGTCCTGCATACTTCATCAAACGAACACGTGAGTCCGGTTTTGCTGCGAAATAATAGTGGACTCAACACTTTCTATCATAAAAGAACATGACTGGTTTTGGAGTGCGATTTCTGATAATGGCTGAAAATAACCAGAGCGCTCCACTTGCTCAAAATTTTTTACTCCATGTTTTTGATCCTCATACTGTAGGTCTTATGCCACTACAAATCATTTCAACAAAATCCTGAGGATTGTTGAGTATCCTATATTATTGGTCTTATATTAATGCATACTTGGATATTAAAATACTTGGAACACCCTTAATACACTATCTAATCCTCGACAGATTCTGAATCCTGTCAAATCCTGTGGCAAATTTCAACAGTGAAAACTCACTCTTTACATGAAAGCTTTGGATTTGTAAAAGCCAATCCTTAATACAAATATAAAGGTAAGAGGTCATCCTCACTTGTGAAAAAAATCAAATACAGTATTGCACATATCTATTAAATACTTGTTGGAAGGATTATTAATTCAAATCAATTTTATTTACATATAGCCAAATCGTATCATATGTTACCTCTATTTAAAATGTGTAACAGATAAGTTTTTTTCTCTCCCTGCTTGTTAAATAAATCTGTTTTTGTATTTTGTTTGATATCGGGAGCTCTGTTTCAGCAGAGCTAAAACGCTTTCTTCTTTAATATTACTTAGCCCACTGTGCTGTGACTTATCACACAAGCCAAAAACATTATCTTTATATCAGGTAGTACAGTTAGCAACTCTCATAAAAAGGTTCAGTGTTACTTCAACTGCTGACTATATTTCAATATTGGAACACTACTGGTAACTGAATCTCTAGCTGACACAGAGCAGCTTGGCAGTAGTTCAGCACTTAAAAGGACAATTCAGTTTTTTTTTCTTACATACAGTAATTTTAGTTACTGGCCTGGTAGTAGTACTGATGCATGGACTTTAGTTCGGGCTGTTGTCATCTTGTGATCAGTGATATCAGACATCTAACAGCTTGTCAGACAGAAATGAACCATTTTAAAGTGCAACACTGCACTTGACTGCCTGCCTGCTACAGAATATGCCATTTTTAAAATTCCATTTTTTTTTTCTTCCCAGACATCTGTAACAAAGAACTACTTTATATGCTGTGTATACAGCTGTGGCACGTCAGTGCAAGATGCTTTAACTAGCATGTGAATGTCCAGTTCAATAATCAGACCCATCAGATAAGTCCATACACTGATTCATCAGCCTGCCAGGTTACAGGACCAACTATCATCTTTATCATATTTTGACTGAAGGGAATGTATTTGTGCACAATGCTATAACTCACTTTTCACAAAAATTCTTTATTAAAATGCTTCGACTTAAACTAAAGATGACTCACAGAAGACATTAATGCACAGACAGGAGCAAGGAAAGAGATGTTATTAACTGGAGTTGTAAATGTGACACCCTCAGACATCACCATTTCAGAAAGATCCATTTAAAAAAAAGCTGTTATCCACCTACTGAAATAGTCAAATAGTTGGGAGTCCCTACAGGATATTTGGGTCAGCGCCACACCGGGTAATCACGGGCCAGCTGTATAATTTACCGCCCTCATACTGGAGGCCTCCAGCTTGTTTTTCTCACCACAGACAACATAAAATTGGCCGCAATCATAGGCATTAAACTGGCATAAAATCTACTCTGTGACTATAATTAATGAAATATCTCAACTAGCCCACATCATGTTACAATACAACTACAGGTGTACTATTCAAAACATCATCAGGGTGGCTTTGTATATCAATTTATTCCTGATCTATGGACACATCATGGCATGTCTGAGTTGGTCACTCTAAGCTGCTGCTGCTGTGTCACTGCTGATCCTGTCCCCTAGGCTGAAATAACAGTGGCACATCCGCTGCATGAGACCTTGTGTTGACTCTGGAGTCACAAAAAAGTAAAGTGATCAACTATCAGATCAATTCCACTAAATTTTTCTGTGCTATGGCTCCTCTGGTGTTCTTCACAGTCAAAAGACATTCAGGTCAGGTGAACAGGAGACTCAATTGCACATAAGTAAAAACACAAGTGTGTTTGTCTATCTGTGTTACCTGGTGTCCGTTAACTGCACTGCAGCAAACAGTCCAGAGCCATGCTAGCAGCTCTCTAAGGCTGTGCAATTTATGATAGCATCACCATGCTAACATGCTGATTTTTAAATAGGTATAATGTTCACCATGTTAACCCTCTTAGTTTAGCTTATTAGCATACTAACTCTTTTTAATGAGCATTAAACGCAAAGGTTTTAAGTTGAAGTTAATGGGGCGTCATTGGTTGCAAGTATTTGGTCATGAACCAAAGTAGTGGACAAGTTATAATTTTGACCGGATGATGCCACTGGACGAAAAATCAGAGGATCACCAAAGTCACCAAACACCTCATCCCAAGGTAAAGATTAATGTCTGTACCAAATTTCAAGGCAATCTGTCCAGTAATTGCTGAGATAGTTCAGTTTGGAACAGGAGGGTAGAATGACCAACATTTCCATCCCTAGAAACAGCTCAGCTTATATGACTAAAAACACAAGGGGCTACAGTGATGATGAAATACCATCCAGGAAGTCCAGTTTGGTTAACTTATCCATTAGTTCAGAGGCTTAGCAGAGGCCAAAACAGAGTGATTCATGAGGCAAGATTTTACTCTGGAACATTATCACTGTGGGAATCATTTCATCCTCCATCACAGCAGTCCCCAGGTCAACAGTACAAAAACACTGCTCACGTTACAAAGTAATCAACCAGGAGAGTTTTCATCTAAGATGGCAATAACAAATATAACACCACTAGGAACTCGTTAAGACGGACATCAGTGCCCCCCCCCCCACACACACACACACACACACACACACACACACCATTGAACATCACAACCTGTGCTAGGGAAACATCACACTTTTTATCCCAAATTTTGCCCATCTCCCAAGAATTCATGACACACTCAAAATGCTTTATAGAGGACGGCTATATGAGAAACTCTGTTATCACATCATTCTGCAGCCTACAGCCTCTGAAAGCCTCCCACTTGAGAATAGTGTAGAGGAGGAAGTGTATCAGAGTGAGAGGTCAGAGCTGTGGAAATAGATTCATTGCTCCTACGTTTTCTACATGAGTAGTTTTTCACCTTATTTTTTCCCCCAATCCCAGGTTTCAATGTATCATATGACTAATCTTGATAAAACAGACTGATCATTAATTTATTTCAGCCTCCTTTGCAATGCTTAGCAGAAACTTGTGAGGGCTCCAGAAATCTGACTTTAAAATACACATTCCTTTAAAAAAAAAAATAATAATAAGATACCATTTATTAAATTCCCCCATGCAAATTCTAGTTCGTAAACCAGCTTTACATCTACACTAATGATCAATGCTTTATGTGCTGGCACAGACCAGTCCGCTTTGTCTGGGGACTTCACAGTCCTCCTCACAGAGACCATCAGTGTGGGACAGAAAATTGGCACCCAGGGAGTCTCTTTTCTCCATATTTCCCTTTCAGTCGCTCTCGTCTCTTCTGTCATGAATATTGTCATTTCATGCACACACACAGACACAGTTTGTGTGTGTGTACATCTGCCTGGCAACTCCTGCTTGTCCAAGTCTTGGGAAATCACAAAGTTAGTGCTTTTTCCTAAGTTTTTGTTGAGACAATTGAAAACCCTGATTTGCCCAGCATCCCTTATTTATAAGCAGTGTGATTCTAATGAAGGAGGGAGCAGTCAGAGAGGGGCTGCACTCCTGATGCGTATGTACTGGAGAGCGTAAACACTCTGAGCTGGGACTTCATACCAGCTGTGTTCATTAAAAAAAAAAACAAACAAGAAAATGGAGGTGGATGGAGAAGCAGAGGGTTTATATTCTCAAAAAGAGGACAGTTAATGTTTAGTTCATGTTAAACAAATAACTCAAATAAATAAATGAAATCATCAAGCACTGCTCCAACCTACAGTTACAAACACAGGTGTACAAATAAAGCCTGATAGACTGAAATGATGAACCAGAAACCCCAAAGAAAGACACAAATAATGACTTTTGATACAACAAAGCAGAGTCTTTGTACTTCTACTACCCCATTTCTCTCCCCACGCACTTGGTTCTAAGCTGGTAAGCACTACGTATACCATTTTCACACACGATTATTGTGTTTGACATGGGACTATGTAAATGAATCAAACCGCATTTGACCCACTCATACCAGACTGATGTCACAGGTTAATCCCCTCGTTGTCACTGTTGACAGAAGTCCACAGCTGTAATTCCATACACATCATTGCTCAACCACAGAATTACAACACAACTTCTCTAATCTGAACGACCATATACATTGTGAACATTTTGCTGATAAGTTCAGTTTCAGTGTATTTGTGGTGGTGGAAAGAGCTGCAGCAGCAAAAGGCATGAGTGTGATCGTCAGAGTAACAGTGAGGAAGTGTCATGTTATGATGATGTCCACGATGTACACCTGAAGGAATATGATTGGGTGCTGCTAGCTACACAGCTGTGAATGAGCCACTCATTGTAAAGCATAATGCAATCAGCTGGAGCCAATCAGCCCATGCAAGCACCACGTCAGTAACTAAACGCTGCTCTTCATTTCTCCCACATCATTATGTTAGTCTGACTGGGTTATCAACTGTCGACTTTGAGGCTGTCAATATTTGTTGCAATTCACCAGTATTGATTGCCAAAGGATTACATCAAGTAAGAGGAGAATATTGATCAGCTCCCAGGTCACTTAGACTCCTCCTGCCTTGATGTACTGAGGACCCTCTTGACACAAACATAGAAGACTGATTTTTTTCATAGCAGTAAATCTAAAAACATTAAAAGGAGGTTCTCTTCCATTTAGGTGTGCTACAAAGCCACAGCAGTGGGCCAGTTCACACAATGCCAGGGCTTGGCAGTAGCACACCTAAATGGAATACAGTATTAATTTTTAGTGACACGGCGGCATGGCTCTAAATAACAAAGTTGTCCATCTTTCAGTCGTCTACTACTTAAGTCCACACAAATATCTCAATACCTACTGGATATACAAACATTCGTGATCCCCAGAGGAGGAAGTCCACTGACCTTTTATCTGGTGCTATTAGCAGGTCAATTAGACGAATAGTTTGATTTATGACCAAATGCCTTCAAAACTAATGGCATCCCTATGAGCCTGGCAAACTGGCATGAATTGAAATGTTTAACATGATAAACAATACCTTGCTCGACATCACCATGATAGCATTTTCAACATGAGCATGTTAGCATGATAATGTTAGGATTCAGTTCAACGTACCACTGTGCCTAAGTACAGCCTCAAAGAGCCACAACGGCTGTAGATTTGTTATTAATTACACTTGTGTTGAGAGGCAGGTCTGTCAGCACTCATCCACAGCAGCACATATTTATACAATTACAGCAAATACAGATGGCAGGTGAGCCCAATGAAAATGTAACAACCCAAACCTCCTGCAGACGATATAGGAGAGAATATATGTTTGGTCTTAATTTGAAAAACAATCTCTTCGTTGTTGATGTACTTTTCTTAAAAGGCACCTCTTAATATTTGTGAACACCGCCCAAGCTAGATCTGTATTATGTCACTCAGTAGTGTATTTTACACAGAAAATCATTCCCAATCCTATCCTTTAATCTACTCATCAGTTTCAGCTCCTGCTTCTCTTGAACATGAAGACATGAGCTTACTGCATGTTAATTACTCTCAGTTATCAAGATCATCTTTTATTCGCTATTCATTTCTGTCAGCTCCAGCTTTGTGAGGGTAATGCTCTTTCAGAGTCACTGAGAGAGAGGAAGGAGAGGGCTTCCCTTTGTTTATTCACTAATCAAATTAATAAGAAAGATTACTGATGTTGGATTATGATATTCACTGTCAGAGTCAGGGATACAGACAGAGAAGAGCAGAGAGAAAGTAAGACCACAAAAAAAAAAAGAAGATCAAACTGAGAAAAATTCATTTAACACACCACCAAATAGGTGTCATTCTTGGATGGACCACCCACAGTTTGTGACCTACAACAAAATAACATTGTACAGGCTAGAATGCAGAATTTGAGCAGTACAATGAAAAAGACATCAAACAGCTGCAGCCTTTTAACCGAGTTGAAGTAGGACACATTTTCCAGAACATTTATAGCTGCCTTTTTGGTGAATGCATGGAATGGGGGGGTTGGAGTTTAGAGTGGCCTGCTTCAAACAACCAAATCAAATTCTCATTTTAAAAAATCATACAGCATGAGCAGATCTTGCCTTTGTCAGCCGCAGTGTACAAGATAGTTGGGCAATCTTAGCAAGTCCTAGAACAGCTCCAGAAAGCTCAAGAACAGCCACACAAGTGACTGAATGAGGTGACAATGTTTTGTCAACTACTGTTTTCAGCTTTCAAGCCAACATGTACAAGAAGTCTGGGGGAAAAAATGGAAATTTGAGCAACTCTACAATTACATAATAACTGAGCAGACTGCATCTGTTGATAAGGATTATGTGACATGCTAGAAAGCTCAAGAACAGCTAATGAATCTTGGGATGTGACTTTTCTTCTTAGTTGTACAAACACTCTGGTGTTGAGGCAAGATTAGGACCATCTCACATGCAGAATTCACCTGTGGCTGCTCATTTCTTGTCACATCATTTGCAATCAAGCCTTCCAAACACTTGAGATATTTTTTATCTCAATCGTATTTGTGCACAAAGAATGACATCTCTACACATGTGCACTGCATCTTCGTCTCTCTTGCTTCTAACTATGCAAGCAGTACACCTATAATCATGGGTTATGAGAAGAATATCCTCCTCTGTGTTTTATGTCATAATATATAAAAATGTGTCTCCAAGTGTGTTGATATGACTCATCAGAATGCAATTTCAGCAAGACCTTGCAGAATAAAAGTGTTTAGATGTTAAGGTATTGACAGGTTAATGATAAATGGGAATACTTTTGTCCACTCTGTACTTGAAAGCAAAAACCCAATTATCATGAATGTGCTTTGACTGTCATTGCTGCAATTACAGTTGCCTGTCAACCTCTTACTCCCTACTTCTTTCTCAAATCTTCACTCAAACTAATGCATGTGCACACACGGCTGTTGTTGCTCTTCCCACTGATCCGCATATCCACCATTAAATATCAATTCCATTTAGCTCATACAGCTGTGGGCATTATCCTGTCATGTCTCTATCGACCAGACAAGTGAAAGCCCTCTTAAAGCTGCCCAGTGAAGATGATGCAATGGTGGCTGGATAGATGTGGAGATTTATAAACGGTTGGCTATAAGAAGAATAAATTGAAGGTCTTTTGTTAAACAAAGACAATGGTGACAAACAGGGACACTGGAATGACAGGCTGTCTAAACTGGAAAGTGGATTGCCTTCCTCAATTGCGTTTACACCATTTGAAGAAGAAAACTATTAAGCAATAACTATGCATAAGGCAGCAGACAAACCACCAAGATTTGGCTAGCTGAGAGTATGTGTCAACTGCATTCAATTTAGTCTTTAATCTGTCATTTTTGGCTTAATCTCAAATGTTTGTGACTGCCTGACAAGAGTTGAGTGATCATAGTTCCACCATTAGTCAGCTGATTGTCACGTGACTGAGTTGGAGTTTCCCTATTGACAATTGGCAGAAACAGTTTCTATTAGGGGGCGTTTACAGCCTGTAGCGTTGTCAACATAATGCATTTGTCGTTAGATTAAAGACTTTTTTCTTTTCAAAAAAACACCTGGTGACAAAACTAGTGACTTTTTGGAAAAACCTTGGCTACTTTGAAGAGAGTTGCCAGTAATGCCCTCTCTCACATCTTCTCTGTTGAGTGAATGGAACAAGAGCAGCATTTTGTTACCCAGACAAACGATCTGCACTGTGTGAAAGACAAAATAAGCAAGCTGTTACTGCTGTTACTAGCTAGCCTGTTACTGGTGAACCAATGAAGTTAGTGACATCTATTTCTACGGTTTCTATTAGGGGCCATTGGCTGTATTTCTTCTGTACCTTACTACTCAACAATATTATTACAGGATCTTAATCCACCTGGCCTAGTTGTTTTTGGCTGCGCTTCCTCTGGTTCATTGTTGCTCTGTCATGTTCCTTCCAGCCCCTTTGTACCTGGCATTGCTGCTCCCGCTGTGCCACCTGTGGTGAAGTAGCCCTGGTTATTCCTGGCTGCCTAACCCCTGATCCTGCTGTGCTTCCCTCTACATCTCTTGGCCCTGCTGATTCTGGTGCCATTGTCCCTAAGGCTACTGTTTATACAACCACTATTCTCAGCATAACTGCCACTCTGCAACTGGCTATGCCTGGCTTCTTCATGCCTGGCACCATCAGATGTGTCCCTGCTGTTCCTGGTTCTGTTGGGTACTCTTAGCATTAACATCCTCTTTCCAGTTGCTTTGACATCGTGATTGTTGACAGTTAAGAACAGAATGAATCCCAGTACTGCACTGGGTGTACTGAAGTTAAAACAACACCAAGTCAAATGTATATGATGACTAAATGTCACTAGACCAGTGATTCCCAACCTGTGGACTACGGCCCTCTGGTGGGCTGCAAAGGTATTGCAAGTGGGCTGCCAAGTCATTTGCAAAATGGTACAGTTCTGTTCAGTTTTAAATGTTTTAAAACAGATAAATCTTTAAAAACATTTTTTGAAATCTCCTTTCATTGTTTTTGTTTTGTTTTGTTTTTGGTATTTCTGTTTTTCCCGGTGATGAGCCGATGATAGGAACTTTAATGTTGTCGCCAACCGGACCACTTTGCCTCACATCCATGGCAAACACTGGAGAATCAAAATGGATAGCTGGTTAGCAACAGGAAGAATTATAGTTAAGAGACAGATGGTCAATCGACATGTGATCTTCCCTGTCAAGCAAAAAAGAAAAAGTTGACGCGCCTTTCCGATTTAAGTGATTAGACGCAGGCGTTTTTTCTGGACGCAAAGTTTGAACTGGCACATCGCTTCAGTGATCTTGAGTGGTTGGTGGTTGGTTAAGTTGGGTTACCTGGCTGATATTTTCAGCCACTTAAATGGACTTAACCTTGGCCTCCAGGGAACTGCAGTGAACATGTTCAATGTCCAGAATGAAGTCGAAGCGACCATTAGAAAACTGGAGCTGTGGGTTCCACTATGCAACATCAGCTGTCTCATTAGGTGAGTCAACATATTGTTGGCCTATTGTTGAACCACTGCAGCTCCATAATTATTCATAAGTAAGGGTGCAATGTTTTAATTTTGCTTTGTTGCAGTTGTTGCTTTACTTATTTAAATATTTTTCTTCTGCTTATGCCTACACGCTGAATTTACAGTATAATCACACAGAATTTGTGCCTGTTTGTAGGCTTATCGATTTTGATATAAAACATGTAATTTTTCGTGAAACAGCTGTGGATACGTGTCGGGGATGAAAGCCCCTGTATGAACCAGCCGTGGATGTTGCATATAGCGCAAAAGAGCAAACCCATACTGACTCTATCGGGTGAGTGGGAGGGAAATTGACATGAAATGTACAGTTGTTTTGAAAACCATGCTGTTTTCATATTGTTTGCAGTTTTATAAAAAGCCACAAGTAAGAGTGCAATGTTTTAATTTTGTTTCTTTGCAATAATGGCTGTTGCTTGTATTTAAGTTTTGTCTGGCTATGCCACCTACATTGGTTTTATGTTTGTTTATAGGTCTATCGATTTATTTCTCATTTGTTGAATGATACCGTTGTATAATTTGTAATTCGTTAATCAGCCTATTTTTTACAAACCCCTTTTTATGTAGTGCTGATGGACAGCTCCTTGAATTAATGCTGAAAGTGTCCAACATGTTTCGCATGCTGTGTTAGTGACTGTGGAGCTTCCGACATGTTTCCCCTGCTTTCCACGGCATGTTTGCCCATTATTATTACAATAAAAAGTGCTCTGAGAACCTGACATTTGCAAGTGGGCCATGAGTTGGAAAAGGTTGGGAACCCCTGTACTAGATGATGTCATAAGCTATTCAGTATTTTCATGACGCCATTCCATTTTATATGCATTCTGTCTAGTGCCAGCCGGACTCAGCCCTTTATCTGCTTGCTTCTCTCCTACTCTCTGTGCTCACATGTACAATATTTGAGTCATCATTCAAGTGATCTAAACATGGCTAACACTTACAGAGGCCAAAAAGATACTCATGGATCATGTAGTCACAAAGTTAATAAAATAAAATCAGTTCATTAATGATTACACAAACCAATCTAGAAAGCTTCTCGAACCATATCAATGTTACACTGACAGCAGCATAACTTTATTTTTGTACTTTGCTTGGATGAAGCTTATCGTTTATGCTCATGGGAAATTAAAAGATCTGACAGCACCATGAAACATGTTTAACTTTACTAACCAGATGCAAATACACGACCGTTTTTTTATAGTCTATACATCGTAATCTTGAGAGCTGTTTTTTTATGTCAGTACATGCTCTATGGCCCTGCCAGGTGATGAAAGATTGTGGAATGATAATGACATTTCTCTCGTCTACTCTATTAGTACTTGATGTAAGTAGTTAATTTTCCCTTTTACTGCCACAGACGTATTATTGTGTTATTTCATTCGATAGAACAGGAATCCTCAGAGATTGATGATGGCTGTCACACATAAATAATCAGCGCGCACACAAACAGAAACACACTGCCTCTAAAAGTGTAACAGTACCTTGAGGCCAAACAGCACATGCATCAACAGTACACATCAACAGCCCACACGTTAGACACAATGTATGTAGAGGATATTAACATCACGCAGAACATCACACAGAACACCAGGAAAGATTCTCTCCTGGGGCTTCATGTACCAAACTTTGCATAGCTTTGACATTACACATGCAGAAAAAACACCACAGACGTACACCCACAGCAAACACATGATGGTTACAAAACACAAGCCATCGCAGATTTGTGTACATGTAAACAAATCTAATATCATCACCTTGTAAACTCCCAAAAAGAGGGATAATTGGCTGTTGGCATGCTCCACATTTGCCTGTTTGTATTTGATTTCAAGCAGCTCTTTGAGTGAGGGACATTTAGAAAGTACATCCCCTGTCTGGGTGATCTGCCAAGAATATGTAACTGACTTACAGAAAAAGCCAGGACAAATATAGTGATGGTGACACTCAAGAAAATACCAGTATAAATAGGTCTTGAAAACCACATATATTGGCTTTGACTACTCCTTATTTACTTGCAAAAAACATAAGGAGAACAAGTAGCACATCAAGAGCCTGAGAAACTGACCTGTCACCTGACCTTTAATTATATCCCCTATGAGAGCAGAACTGAGCCCTGCCATTGTGTTGCACATTCAAATAATCCATATTGCAATTAAATGACGATGGTGGGATTGGCTGAGTGACAGACTAGGGGGTAGGGGCTGCACAGAAAGAAAAACTGTGCTGTGGAACATGTTATTTAGTATAAATTGAGTACAGAGCTAAATATCACGAGGAAAGGAGTGGTGGCAGCCTGCTGGGCAATGATCTGTCAAAGGACGTACTGAAAAAGACATGAGAAAGACGAATTCTTCCTCTACCTCAACAGCAACCAACGAGGCACAGTAACTAAAGCTTCTCTATGGCCCACAGCATTTAATGTACACCTTTAGGGTGTGAAAATATGCAGCCAGACAAGATGTAGTCAGCAAATCTTTGTTCCTGCGATGTCACAATACAGTGCAGCTTCAAAGATGCTAAGTGTGCAGATGAAGGAGTGTGAGTAATAAGTTGGTGCTAAAAAGAACATACAGTATATCTAGAAATTCTTCCCTGGAGGTCACCGCGCAAAGTCTTGTATCTCTAGTATCTGTTAACGTCACAATGCCAACCCAAAATTAATTTTATTGAAGTGTGGCAGGGTTCAATAAGCATTCACTCATATCATTTCAAGGATGTGTGATTGACAATCTCGTCCTTCACTCCTGACATCAACACAAACCATTTCTACACCTGAATGGAGTGAATTTACCACTCACTGAGCCATCAATGGTCGTCGTGTATGATTTTCAACCTTGAAAAGCATAGCAGGTGATCAGAAAGATCACAAACCTAACTACTGAATTTTATTGACGAACACACTCGAGGCTAGAAATAGGCCATGACAGGCGCACTCTTGACCTTGAGGTTAGGGAGTCAACCATGAACCATCATGTTGCATGCCATTTCTCATTTCTCTTCTGTCAGCTATCCAATGAAAGCACAAACAGCACCAAAAAGAAAGAGATAGGCCATACAGTTACAGAAGCAATACAGACAGCAGTTGAATACTAGTTCACAAGGTTTGAGCGTTTCGATATTCCTTGAGTCACATAAGTACTCAACAATCCCCCTGATATGTATTGATGGACGAAAGCAGGTCTCAGGGGATGTTCTCCAGACTTACTGTGAATGTAACCACAAAAAGGTGTACAACAACAAAATGTGTGTCTGACGTAGCAAGGCTATTTACTGACTACTGTATAAAAGGTGATTCATGACCTTGGAAATAGGTCAGCTAGGTCTGGATAGAAATGGATTGTAGAGCCACAGACCTAATCAAAAAGTACTACTGGAGTATGTGCACTGACTCACGATGGGTTAAAACCTGCTAGAACTATTTCCATTGTGTTGCCACCCTGCGCTGGCCATCTCTCTCACCATCTACACAATAAAAAAACATTAAAACGTGAGTGCCCACTCTCTTTAAAATAATCAATAAATAAATAAAACATCTCCGAATGGCAGCTGAAAAGAGGCACCAATGGGTTTTCATCAGTGCCTGAAAGGTTCATTTTTTGTTGTCATGAGATTTCTACAGAATAGCAATGCGGTATGGTCAATAGTAATTGTGCTCATATGGTACAATGTACTCACTTAATGAGTGAATGAATAGTACGTGATTCTAAGCAGGCTGACTGAGACATTACTGAATGTACAATTACTCTCATGAACAGTTTTTTTAATGCATTCAAAGTGCCCACATTATGGAATGCTCAATTACAATCTCAACAGGGGTCAGTGTAACCAATTTCAGCCCCATAATGATACCAATTAAATATTTGTAAATAGCACAAGTCAATCTTGACAGTCAGAGTTAGACGTAATTGTTCACATGCAGCAGGAGTGAATGTGCTGGTGCCTCTCCACTAAGAGCTCTGCTCACAGATCAATGGGTTTCCACATTTAAACATGGAGTGCAAGCCAACAGATCGATAGACTCTGAGTTTTGGATGGAACAAGTGGTATGGAAGAACGATGTTACACAGTTCTGTCCTCCAGTGACGACACGACAGCAAGACAAAGAAAGAGAGAAAGACTGAGGACGTGGAAGGTATGCGAGCAGAGGCATGGAGGAATTATAAAATGCAGCGGAGTCAAAGGCGTGAATAGAGGTAGGGAAAACATGGGGAAAGTATCAGGGTTATCTATAGGGTGACGAATGAGAGAGAGAGAGAGAGATATAGGAGAGATAAAGGGTGACTTGAGAGAGAGACAGAAATGAGGAAAGCAGAGAAAGCCACTGGAGAAAAGAAACACGCCTGCCAGCTAACCCATCAGCAGATGATTTGTGTTTGTTCACAGTTACGATCACAGAGCAGGATACCCTGCTGGTTTGGATCTGTCACTACTGGGAGTCCCCGCACCGCCTTTCCAACCTGCAAGGAATTCCCATTGTACCAAGTCTCCATTCTAATTCATGATCACACTTTTAATTGCAGATTTAAAAAATGCAAACAATGCAACACTGCCTCTTGGCATGCAGTGTCTGTTCATTGAATGATAAGACCATAAGATCTGAAATGTCTTGGTACATTTAACTTGTCAGTCAGGATGAAAAACAGTGTGACAAGAAAGCTGCTGTTCTCTGCAAAATTGGAATTCAAGTTGTCAAGTTGTCAGTGACAGACAGACGTTTGGACAGCTCTCTGAATTTGGTAAAATAGGAATCGTCTAGTAAAAAAATGGATTCGGTTCAATAATCACAAGGTTCAAGGGTAGGAACTGGACAGCTAGAAACTGAAGACAGGGTTCTGATAGCTGCACCTGTTTCAGAAAAATAATATAATGGAGTTGTTTAAAGCAGGTCAGGTCAACACTGTATGACTATCAGGCAGCATCCATATGGCTGGTGTGTCTCCTCCAGGGGCTAATGAGCACTTTCCTGCAAGGTATTACTGAGGTAGCTGTAGATGACATTTATAACAATACTGCTGATGGGAAGATGACACCAACATGTCTAATGTAAATCATGGCAGTTACGCTAATGGGCAGGTGCAGTGTTAACCTTTAAAGCCCATATACAACCATTCACTTAAAAAATAAAAGTAACATGCCATATACCCTAACCAGTGAAAGTGCAAGACAAATTTATGACATTAAATGGTAAAATTTAGACTTAAAAACACTCTCAAATCAATATGTGAGAGTTATAAAAAATATATTGAATTCAAGACTGTAGGCCTATTAGATTTTCCTAAAGATGATGCACCCTGCCAATGTTAATAAAAAGGAAGGGGAAACACCTGGGGTTAGGCTTAACTTGTAGGTGCATTTCAGGCTGACAGGAGCCAAACAAAGCCAACCAGTGCACATCTCCCAAAACACACATTTTCATTAAGCCCCTTTCTTCACCATTGCTTTTCAAGTTCAAAGCAAAGCGCAAGCTCGTCCAGCAAACAACATAAAAAAGTAAATATAATTCGACAGTGTGAACACTAAAGCTTCCGGATTACCTTGTGTCTTCTCCACAGCTCATCAACCACACGTGGGGACAAAGGGAATCCCGACGTCTTTTGCGCGTTGTTTTCTGACTGCAAAGAGCGCTGTCACTACAACATTAAAATGTCTTTTATTCCGCAACAGCGACTATTTTCGCCATCCTCTGTTGGGATATGTTCACTCCACAGTGGTCCCCAGCGAGCAGGGCAGTCCAGACTCTTCCGTCGTTTTTTTTTTTTTTTTTTTTTTTTTTTTTTTTTTATTTCGTATTCACACGATCTAAGATTTCTTGCTTGTCCACTTTTTCCCGATATTAAAACAACATTTGAAACAAAACTACCGCGTGAATCAAAGTGATTCTCGTTTGTCCCAGTTGCATTCCGTTTTACCATTCACAAGCTTCCTTCTAAGACCGAGGTCCTTTATATTAGGGGTGGCTGAAGGCGTTCGCAAATCAAATGCATCTGAAAACTCGGTGTTCCCCTCCGTCCATCCATCCCTCCCTCCCTCTCAGCAGGCGAGCAGTGTGGACCAATTGAGAGGCAGAAAAAAATAGAGAGAGGCGATCAGAGCATCTCAATCTGGTGTGGGACCAGAGAGCTGTCAATTACAGAATAAACAGCTATCTGCAGAGTAAAGCCCCTTTCAACCCACGAAAAACATTAAATGTATTTTTCAAGCATTAAAATGCCAGCAGAGAGTTTATGGACACAATGTGAACTGCAGATATTAGGTATCTAATAATCTTTAGGCTATATGTTGTATTAATAATAAAATATTACTGTAAAATGTGTATAATATGTACAATCATATACAAATAACACTTAGGCCATACAAACATAAACTCACATAACAAAAGCCTGCTGTAATGCTATAATTTAAAGGAACACTGAGATTTTTTAATATAATGTATATACTGTATATAAATTGATGTCTTTGGCTTTGTCAAAATGTATTAAAAGATCCCCTCCAGAAAGGTTTTAAACTATGTAAAAATACTGGAAGCACATCTAGGCTTACTTACTCACCACCTCTCGTCATCTCATCTCACTTGATTTCATGGGGACGCAGATGTAAACAAAAAGGAGACTGTGGTGCAACTACTTGTTGTGATGTCAGTAAAACTTTGCAGAGAGAAAAAACAAAAGCAGGAGACTAAACAAGTCTGAATGAGAACATTTTAGGCCAGTCAACACAGGTTGTCTGCTCTTCAGCAAGAACTAGAGGTGAGATTTTAACTTTTTATTTTTAATATCTCTCAACAGTAGTATGCTCATGAATTTCCCCTAGGGAATAAATAAAGTATCTATCTATCTATCTATCAATCTATCTAGCTAATTTTTGCCTAAAGTGCTAGAATGTTTGCTGTTGCCTGGCAACACCGTTAGCTGCTCTGGGACTGACATAATCACAGTTGTAATCATCCTGATTTTAACTCCTAATTTGGGGCAGCTCCAATTAGCCTACAAGCAGTTTTGGAGGTTTAAGACTGGATTTGATATGGATCTTTTGTAAAATATCAGGTTGTACAATCTATAACAGTATCTATGAAATCATCATGTGTTTTATGTAAAATCTGAATCTGCAAAGTAACTCCAGCTGTCAGATAAATGTAGAGTGGTAAAAAGAACAATATGTCCCTCTGTAATGCAACGGAGTTAACAAAGAGAGTTGCAGAAAATGGAAATACTCAAGTAAAGTACCTAAAATTTGTAGTGAGCACTGGAGTAATTGTACTTAGTTACTTTCCGCCACTGCCATCTGGGTATTACATTACATTCTTTTTGCTGACACTTTCTCTGAAAGTTACTCTTTAAAGCAGTTATGAGTAAAATGTATGATTTTTCACCTTCTAGTAGAAAAATCAGAAAAGACAGCAATACAGTCCCCCCAACTCCATTTCCAATATTCCACCCCCTGAGGCAGTTAGTGTACATATTAGATTTTTTTTCCTTCACAAAGTGACCGCACACGTCTTCTCAAAAGTCCTGCCCTTGTTGCTGACTTTGCAGTAGCTATTGTAAGCAAAACCCAGCTGACTCTTAATTTACACTTCAGATGGATAAGCTGTTGCTCCCTGGTTTCATCCTTTGTACTAAGCAAGGATAAATACACCCACCCCTCTGTACTCAACACAAAAAAAGATGAAACTGATTCTTTTATCTAACTCTGGTCAACACAGTAAATTAGTTTTTTTTTTCCAAAAACGTGTCTCTTTGTGCATTTGATGAACTTTATTTTCTATAATTTATCAGTCCAACTTGTCAACACTGTGATAGGAAACAGGAATAATATTAGGCGTTAGTCTTCACACGCCTCTTTACACACACCAGCAAGCGTGGGCTACATCCCATGATTGTGAGCACACACAGTGAAGATAATTTTCTCTCTTTCATCCTGTTGAGTCACAGTGTGATTAGAACCACAGAGCTATTATTTCAGCAACATGACCTCAGTGAATTCCCACAACCTACATTTTACATCTGCCTCCTTTTAAAACTACAGATGACTTCTGAAGAGATTCCCATGTTGCAATAAATAATTGGTGCTTTAGTTCTGTACAGTACCAGTCAACATGAGGAGGAATAATGTGGAAAAAAAGGCAATATTACTCTCTTGTGAGTTCATATATTATGCTTTGTGAATGCCTGTTCTCATGTTCTGAAGTCTAATAAATTTGTGACTGAACTGTGTGTGTGTGTGCGTGTGCGTGTGTATGTGTGTGTGTGTGTCACCAGGTCATGTTGTATGTGATTACTCCACATATGCTGTCTCCGGCCTGTCCCTGTTCATTAAGCCCTGTGAGACCCTGCACTCACTCTGCACTGGTTTCTGAGGGACAGAATTAGTGAAACACAGACTGTAATTTTTCCACAGCTTAAAAAAGATGATTATTTACTACCAAATACATATAGTTTGTGACATTTGTCTCATATAATCCACGGGAGCTCACATCTACTGACCTACATTAACCTAAGAGGTTGCAGGGAAGCTTTTCCTGCAGCTTCCCCGTGCAAAGCACTTAAAACTCATCATAATCAATCTGCATATGGCCAAATTACAAAAATCTCAATAAAACAATGAAGACGGGATTAAAGCATACGTTAGGTATAATTAAACCATACATGTCTAAGTTTTTCCTCTGAATGAAACTTTGAATCTTTTTTTGTACATCTGTTGTTCTTCAGTTGGCAAAAATATAAGTGAGCCATACAAACCGTCCATGAATTTTGTTTCTGCCTGAAGCTTTCTAGATTTCTAGTTCAATCCAAGTACAAGAGTTGTGTACACTGAGATACAAAAACATTATTGTTTCATTTCTACATTTCGGCTTCATTTGTCAGTCTTGGGTTGAATTTAGAGACAGTGACTGTGAAATTATATTTTTTACTAATATATTAGTGCTAATTATGACAGTCCTTTTTCCTCCCTCACAAAGTGATTTGGGTTTTCCTTTTTTTGTGAATCCCCTGTCTCTCTGCTACCACAAAGCATGTCTAATCTCCTCAAGCGACTGCAAGAACAGGTTTCTGTTGAAATGAGGATTTGAAAACAAAGCAGAAGCCTAATGACTACAAATGTTATTTACTAATTTCCGGTAACCACATCGTTGACCCTTTCAACTTCATGTGTCAAGTATCAGACATGTTTTTCTGTGGGACAAAAAAGAATCACACACGTGGGACTGCTTAGCACTGAGGCCGCGTTATGCATGTAAAGTCTTTAATGCTTAACATTGTGAACAATGAGATGGTAAGATGTTAGAAGAGAGAGCCATTTTTAAATCCTTCCTCTATTGTGCTGCCAATTGCAGGACCATTTTGTGTTTCTATAATAGTGCATCTGGTGCGATGTTGCCTGTCATTATTGCTGCTGCTTCATTCAGGGGCTCATAAACATATTGCAATGTGAAGGTAGAGGGAGTCAGCCATCACGTCCTTAATGTACTGTTCAGCAAGCCAAGGTCTGATCTGTCAGCAGTAATATTTACAGGAGGACCCACTTATCTACAACTACACTACCTCAGCCTCTCATTGATCACCATTTATTAGCCTGAATGAGCTATAAACGGCCTGAGGTCACAATATTTCATATAGTCACGGTGGAACAATTCAGAAACTCAGAATATTAATGAATGAAACTTTCTACTGACTTTTATTGTCTAAAACTAAGGAGAAAAGATTCATTAATTTTGATAAAATCCATTCAAATTTATTCTGTGTGTATTTCAGGACTGAAATTTTTATTCACATTGCAGTATATTTTCACTCTTTAACATTTAGTATATCTCTTAGGAAGTATTTATGCTAAACAGTAAGCCTGCAGTGCTAGCTAGCAAGATCACGGGATTGAGAATGGGGACGTCGTCTTCCTGCACCACAGCCAGAAAAAGTTTTCAGTCTTAAATATGTTTAACTCATTCTTTTTTGTTCCATTTCAATCTGCAATGGCTAGTGCAGCTTCCATGTTGTCTGCAAATTTGTTAGCAGGAGAGGTGTAACTCACTACTTATTGGTTAGGGCAATATAAAAAAGACCCTCCCACTCAGAATACTGCTGGAACATTAAACATAATGTCACAGTGAAACATGAAATGAAACAAAAATGACAATTCAGTTGGACTGTAAGGCTGCTTTCAAATTTAAAGATTCGATGCCACAAACATGTCATATCACAGTTATCGTAATTATTAGAGCCCTGGCTGATATTATCGGGCGGTACTGGCCTATCGCAGATATAACATTATCAACGCATATATTCTGCGATATGCACTGATATGAATACTTTTATTAAGAAGCAATAATGCAGTGGAAATGCTCCGGACAAGTCAAGTTATATAGGCAGCATTTTATATACATTTGATCCTTTGTTTTCATTTAAGTTAAATATATATATAAATAAATATACATATTTGTTGTATTTATAGTTATTTATTTTTATGGACATTTTATTTAATTCCCAATTAAATTTACCATTTCAGTGCGCTGATGTCATTTTGGACAATAAAGTTTATTGTTAAACCATAAAATATCCTGCTTTCATTACATATCTTTTTCACAAATGTTATATATATATATATATATATATATATATATATTGGCCGATATATCGATATATCGAATTTTTTAACTCCCTAATATCGTTATCAGCCCCAAAAATCCAATATCGGTCGGGCTGTAATAATTATGATATGTAAACAACGCCCACATCAACATTCAAGTTGATGCTCCCAGGCATCCAACTTGGTGTTTAATAATAAGGGAGTCCCTGAAAACCAAGCAAGCACAAATGATTCACATCTCTCAAAAAGCCTACCTTTCCATGTGTTTTTAACCCTCATACAATCAACTCGGTCTTAAACATTTGGAGCCTCTGCCTCTCTATCTATCACATATGATGTGAACACGCACAAGCATGACACCAAAGCCCCTAAAACAAAATGTATATTGGTTTCCAGAATCTGTGGATTTTCGAATGGAATTAAACCATGCAGACAGCAGTGGCTCATACTATCTGGAGTATACAGAATAACTTATACACAGGGATTTCTGAAACAGAAGTGAACCCAAGTGAAATATGTGTTTGAATCAGTGAGCCTGATGTATGTATGGTCTATATTTCTAGTAAGCAGAAACTCTGAGGAATCTTTCTTCTTTTCTATCTGAGCCTTTGGGTGCTCTTGTGAGAAAATACACCACATATACGCACATTCATTTTCTGCGTCTTCACACACAGCTGCACACACAAAGCTATTAAAACCACTTGCTTCCTGCTGGCTCAGGCAGACACTGTATAGCTGGTCTGAGTCTGTCCCATCTAGTGCACAGTAATAGAAGAGAGGAGCAGGGAGAGGCTCCACTATCTGAGTGTGGACATGTGATTAACCTTCGCTTTGTGGAGGCAAGGATTGTTAACGCATACAAACACACACTGTGATGAGATATGCAGCACCACCTCCACTGTGAAGATACTCATCTGTCATACTGCTATGAATAAAGTCATAGTCTGAATAGATATGTTTACAGGAGATAAACATTTATCTGCTGGGATGTAAATACCACCTTCATATGACAACAGCTTGAGATGAAATGACTCTATCTGGATCTATTTGTATTCTGGAGCTGAGCAGTATTTTATTTGCAGCCAAAGAGGGAAGAAAAGGATTATGTTTGAATTGAAAAGGGAACAAAACAGAAGGGAATGCAAATCAATTCAATCCTTTCGCCTGCATCTCAGTGGATTGAGTCAGTCTCACATTTAGGCGTCCCTGTATTGAGTTGGAATAAAATAACTCTAAATCATAATATGCATAATCAAATCTAAAGGCTATGTATAGCCTATGCTTAAAATACTACCACTGCGATAATACAACAAGGTATTTTCTTCATGATGCTTCCACACTGATCTAATTTCACTGATATAATTCCTCTCCTCACTGTGTGAAATGCTATCACTGTGCACCAAGACAGATGAGAAGTGGACTTCCCCATATTAATGAGAGATGATGCTACTGTGCGTGACCAATCGCATTTGTTAAAGCTATGACACGGTGCATTTTGTACTTCTAATTGGACGCAGACACTCGTGATTTTTGCTGATTCCCACTCGACCCGGTTCCTCCAACCCACAAATCCCAAGATGTCCATTTGTTTTCTGCTTAATTAATGAAGTGTGTGACATGTGCGCCTGTCACAGTGAGGTTAGGATATTAATGAGATGTGTGTGTCTCTTGGTGTTTTTATGTGCATGCACTTGTGTGGAAGGTGTGGAAAGACAGCCAAGGATATATATATATATATATATATATGTGTGTGTGTGTGTGTGTGTGTGTGTGTGTGTGTGTGTGTGTGTATCAATGCAAGTGTATTTGGTTTTTTTGACAGCGGGATTAACTACTTAAGTAACACAACCCTGATTAGGAAACATTGCCATCTGGTAGTTTGAGAGGGGTGCTGCGACACATGCACACAAGCATGTACAACACACACACACACACACACAAAAAAAAAATGACACACACATACAAACAGGTAAGCCGACAAACACACAAATATCAGCATGTAATAAATTATTCAAATACACAGAAAAAGGACAGCAGTGTCCTTCACTGTCTTCCCATCTGTATCAGGCAATTACACACATAAATAAATATACTACCACTGTTTCATACTATAACTGTGATTGTGCTTCTGAATGTCCCTGTTCCCATGAATGTCACACTGCTCTATCTTATTCTTACCAAACACTACAGATTTACTTTAAAGTTCTCCACATTTCCACTACATGCTGGTTTCATTTTCTCTCTAGTAAAAAAAAAAAAAATGCTATCTGTCAACTCAGGTGATAAAAATTTAATGTTTCTAAGCAACACATTTACCCCCTTTCTTCTATTATTTTATGCCTCAGACAAAAAGACAAAAAATTTCGGTGTGCGCTCACAAAAAATGCACCAAAACAACTTCATCCCATTGCTTATGTGCACAGCAGTTAAGATTAGTCTGACCTTGAAAGCCACTGAGCCAAGCCAATGCATCACAGCACACTTGCGAGGTGCCAGAGTAGGTAAGAGCTGTGTTTGTCCAGGACCACATCATGAGTCCCTCTGTCTGGTGTCAAAATGGGCCACAGTTTAACTGCGGTAAAGGTCAAGAATATCAAGAAATGGAACCTTCTCTTTCTCTTCAGTAATCAGAGGTAACAATCATGACCTTATCTGGCAAGTGTCTTGCATTTATCTTGTCTTATTCAGTATTCCTCCTCTCAAATAAATAATACAACAAAGCCATTCACTGTAACACTTGAGTTTTGCTTTGAGCTGACCTTTAGGTGAGCTCAACTTTATTCATAATTAATGTTATTCAAAATGAATTTTGTCTTCTGCAAGAACACTGAGCAAATTACAATTGCAGATTAAACTAAAAACCATTATTCAATCTAATTTACTAAGAATAATAGAGTTTGTGCCCCTCTCCCCATTTTCTTTCACTGTATGTCCAGACAGATACACATTTCCCTCTTTTTCCCTCCTGTTCACAGCTGTAGTTCAAGTTTTGAGTTTGACCTCAGTGTCTAAAACTAACTAGAGGTGTGTTATTTTACCCTACAAAAATTCAGTCTTTATCTGAAGATCTGAGTAAATAAAACCTTTCATTTTTCACTTTTATCTGTGTCTCCTGTGCCTCATTTGCTTGGTCCCTTGCTTGCTGTAGAAACTGTTAAACAATTTAACAACAGCAACTGAGGAATGTAAGCTGGGTTACAAGTAATTTTATTTTACATAAAATAAACAGTAGTTGTAGATTTTAATTATTTTGAACATTCAGTACTTGGGCTAGTTAATTAGTTTTTTATGTAACATACACACACACACACACACACACAAGCAGATCAGTTATTTAGGAAGCTTCTGCTACTCACCTGGTTCATCTTGCACAGCACAGTGAACGAGGCGTGCTAAGAGGTTTTGCCCACACGCTGTGGTATCTCACTCTCCTCTTTGCAAGTTTAACCTGTCAGTCCTCACAGCATGATCTCCAGACATGACTCACTAGCATAACAGTTCATCTGCGCACACACACACACACACACACGTGCTGCGCGCAACAGGAGTCAAAACCATCAGCATCCGTACAGGTTATACAAGAAAATGCGGGGGCACAATTTTGTACACAGTTCATTAATTTTCATTAACGCTTGATATTCAGTTAAGGGTCAGATGTCTCTATACACACAGAGAATCAAACTGTGCAAATACCAAACACATAACTTTCACCCACACACTATAGACACACACACATGCAACCAAGACAAGAAGAGACATATACATACTGGAAAAAAAACAATGTGTTTGCAAGCACATGAAAAGAAATACAACAAATGCACTTGCTGATTCAACATGCATTCGGCGCTCTGAATGGTCTAACAGAGGGTTAAGAGGTTTCAAAAAGTACGCATCAGCTACCATAAACATATGTTTCAAGGTCAGCCTTTGCTTAAAGTGCTCTCCCTCGATAGTTCTTTGTCTCCTGACGGCTATAGGAATAGAACCTTTGAATTTACACTAGTTCTGTCGGCCTGCCAAGCGCAAACACACAACCACCCATCCATACTGTACATATGTACACACATGTAAAAATGCACAAATGTATGTACGCTTACAATCACAGAGCCTCATTTGGAAGCACAAACAAACATGCATTCATACAAATGCAAGTACTCAGACAAACAATACAGGTTTGATCTGCGGCATTTTCCCTGTCATTCTCTTTCTACAGACCTGCAATCATAGAGACCCAGCATCCTAGAGGTAGATTATTATTTCAATCAGTGGGAAACTGGTTGACAGGTCCAGGTGCACACAATGACACAAACAGTTCAATGGAACAAGGAAAACAACCAGAGTCCATGCATGAAATGATGCCTTGATGAATATTTCTCCCTGAACAAAAAGAGCAATTCTTTTCTTCTATTCAATTCCTCCCAAGACCAGTTGGAAATAAACACACCAAACCACGATGAACCTATAACACACACTTACAAACACACCTCTACTAAGTTTCTATATAAACAACTGCATTTAAACACTTGCAGAACTCATACTCATGCATTAGCCTATAGTATGCTCACAGGCCAACATGCTTTTACTGAAATCAATTACACACATACACTATACTCACTTTAGCCCTGTACAAGACCAACGTTTCAGACTGTGTGTAGGATCCATTAGTCGACAAACCCAGGGAAATACACTAATGAAATATTTACAGCAGAGTGTCTCTGTATTTATGTCCATATATGTTTATCGCCATAAATGTCTGTCCCACAGAGTATTCTCTGCGGGATATAACTTTAATGGCAGACACCACTGGGACACAGAGACACAGGGAAAACCTAATGTGTGCTCATGGAGATCACTGCTGTTTTTGTTTTTATCTGCAGGGAAAGGCTTCATGAAGATAAAAGAAAGCATGTGATCCAGTGGAAAATTGTTGCATAGTTTGAGTTAATTGCAGTTGATGTTAATGAATTCAAAGTTATGGTTTGGAAAACTGGTCAAGAAATTAGTCTACTAAGTTTTGGTGCTGTTTAAAAGGTAACACTGCTGTTATTTTATTGCTTTCTTTTTACAAATAAGTCCCCTGAAAAGACCAAAACCAACAATGAATTTATCCATCTAAAAACCATTAAAACTGTTCAAGGATTATGTGTATTCACTACAATGAACATGGCTGGTGTAATTTATTCCAAACACCTCTAAGAGAGGAGAGTGTAGCTTAACAGAGCATGCTGAGGTTGCCTGTTTACACTACTTTGCTATTTTGACAAGCCGTGTGGAATAAACTGCACTGGTGATGTTTATTGTAATGACGGAACATGTCACCCAAATGGATTAATATGGCATGTTTTGGACAACAGTGGAGTTTTATGGCACCCAGGCACAAGCTGTAGTATATCAGGCAGTGGCTACACAAGCAATACTTATTAATAGTATAAATTAACTGATAGTTTTATTTGCTAAATGAGAATTGTTGGTTATAGTAAAAGGAGAAAAGAACAACAGTCAACAACACTTTTAACACGGAAAATGCATCACAAGCACTACAGAAAAATTGCTTCAATCACTTCAGTGTCTTTGTCTTCCACTGAGCCATGAAATAGAGGCTCATGATTTCCCTTTAATCTGAAGGACAAAAGCACCCCACCCCCCCAAACCCCCCTACCTGCTTCGCAGAAAATCTCAGTCAACCACAGTCGGCTTTGCAACACCAACACAGCAGCTGTTTCCCCGAAGCGCTGCCTGATCATTTTATTGCAGTTTCTGAGACTTTTCCTTTTCCTTTCAGACAGAAAAATCACACCAGCGTTACTCTGTGGAAACTCAAAGACAGTTTTCTCAGGTTGAGATAAAGCACTGAGTTTTCAGATTGTAACAATGCATTTTCAACGCAAATAAATCTGGGAGCAAAAAGCTTCATAGTCTCCCCTGCAAGTCAGATGAGGTTTGCATATCAGGCAAAAAGAAATCTGCTCCTAAAATTTATTTGCAGTGAGTGTTTGGAGAACACTCACTGCAAATTCAAACACTCACTCAACACAGCAGCATTGTCAGCTCAGGGATGGAGAACTTTGGTAGTGGAACGAGAAAAATAATTAGATCTTTTGTCAACATGAGGAGGTTGGAAATATATGCGATATTGTAGCCTACTTCTATCCTTAAGAGGACCAGTCTAAGTTTAAACCTAAGGGGGAAGCCCCTTTTGTTCAGTCTTCAGGTCTACAGTGCTGTTTCAGGATTTGTTCCCCCTGAATGCAGTGAAAGGCGAAAGGAAACCAGTGCAGGTGTGAGATTCAGTGAACTGAAGTGTTACTGTCCTTAAAGTATCTTGCTTGTTTAACTAAAGCTGTCAAATAAATGTAGTGGCATAGAAAGTACAATATTTCCCTCTGAAATGTAGTGGAGTGGAAGTATAAAGTAGCATAAAATGGAAAAGTACAAGTACCTAAAAAATGTTACTTGAGAACAGTACTTAATTAATGTACTTATTACTTCCCAGCACTGCTAATACAATTACTTAGCCTTCAACACAATTACCCAACCAGGCAAAAGTCCTGAGTGACAACAAAGGGGGAACCTTTGTAAAAGACTAATAACTAAACCACCACTGCCACCAAAAGAATAATAAACTCTACATTGACGTCAAAATGTATCTCTGTAACAACTACGGTCCCTCAGTTGTCTCACTACTCATGACTGAGCACCATGTTTGCTAAACTTAGATAATATGTGATATTTTATATTGGTAATGAAATGCTGAGCCAACATTGAAAATGCAAGGGCTTACATTAGTTAGCTAAACCGTAACTTAAGGCAATAGACTGTAAACAAAAGTTAGAAACTAGCTAACATTAGCATTCATCCACAGACTCTTGACACAGTCTAATTAAGAAACTCAGAAGGTAAGAAAGCACAGTGTATTAAACCAGCTGGATAGTTAGCTACTGCTAATTGCATGTACCTACAGTGTCCCAATTTGCTCGATGCGCGGGGGGGTGTAGACTTCTGAACGCAGCCATTGACGGTTGAGGCAAACAGTAGACGAGACTGTAGACGTTCAGGTAATGTCAAGGCTGAGGAATGGTATGGTCCACTTTAGGGGTTTCTGAAATCGTATCACAATATTCTTCCACGTATGAACATTGGACATATATTGTAATGTTTACAATTACAGATAAGAAGAGTTTCAACATTTTTTTTATTTATTTTGGGTTGTCTAAATCTTAATCTGGGGGGTCAGACCCCAAACCCGACCCCTTGTAATTCAAACCCTGGTTTCCCCCTACTTTTAGTCTTTACAGTCCTTATGCTAAAACAGGTTAACTAACTGCTTGCTCTAGCTTTAGCTACTGTACAAATATGATGATATCCTCTCATCTAACTTTCAGTAAGAAAGTAAATACGCAACAATTTTACAATTTTACAATGTTGAACTATTCCTTCCAGATTAAAGTTAGAAAATGCATTATGTCAATGAGGCTCCTCATAAGTACTGTGCAGTGTGTTTATCTGTTTAACTCAAATGAACACACACACACACACATATATGATTTCATGATTATGTTAGCATCTTAGTTCATCTAACCATTTGCCAAGGTCATGAATGAGAGGCTACAAAGATGAAACAGAAGAAAAATCCATTCAATAATAAACAGTGTAGTTTAATGGATGTGCCACAGCTGCTGAAACAATGACTCATTTTTTCAGTTTATCATTTCTGCCTTTTTTAGTAAAGACAAAGAGCTACTTGTAGAGTGAACCCTAAATGGCTACAATGACAGAGACATTTAACTTTGTTTTGATTTTCCTAAAGGGCATCGTCATGGCGATGAGGAAGGAAGTAGAAGGTTATATCAAGCTCTCTAGGGACAGAAAGAAAAGCTGTTACAGTAAAATAAGTGTGTGTTGTTTTTTAATGTTTTTGCATAAGATGTGATCATTTTTTTTTCTTTGCGAAAGAGGTTATGTCTTCACTGTGTTTGTTTATTTGTTTGTTGGTTGATTGGTTTGTTGGTTTGTTTTTTGTCAGCAGGATTACGGTAAAAGTACTGAACCTAAGATTGTTGGTGTTTGTATTGCGTATTCAGTCTGAGTTTCAGAATTGTTACACCCCTACAAAAAATAAATAAATAACAAATTGAGAATAAATTGTGGATTGTTTGGCCTTGCCAGAGGTATGTGCTCTGCTGAGTGCTATTCTAATCATATTATGATTTTGTTGGCATTTTTTAATGAAAAATAAAAATGTGACATATAGCCTACAGTATGTTGACATATAAACTAAGACATATGCATATACTTAAAGTGGCAATGGAAGACATACAAAGTTAGCGACTAACTGGTAAACAAAGGGGAACGAACAAAAGAATGAGTTGCTTGAGACCAAAAACAGAGCTAAAAGTAGAGTGAATATTGGACTTACTTTCATCAGGTGGGCAGAAACATGATTCATAATAAATGATGCTGATGCTAATGATGTTGCTTCATATCGGTTGGATGTTTGGTTATAAGTTCACCCTGCCACTGCCCTCAAGCAGCCAAAAAATTAAGTTTTTGTAGGTTGTTGTTGTTGTAGGTTGTATATTGTAGGTGTAGGTTGAACGTGCATCTTGTAAATACATTTTTTTGTTATGCATTTCAAATGTGTATGCTAAAGCATACATGTACAAACACAAGCATGGGTTCCTACATTTGTAATTTTTTTACAAGGACATACCAGTGATTTTTTATACAGTGTTTAAAAGACAGTAAGGCTTTGAAAATCATTTAGCAGTTGGTGACTGACTTTTGAATGGGATCAGAGTACAATTTAGGTATTTTACTGACCGACAATTACATTACAGATTTACCAAACTGAAGGGCAAGAAGAACAGAGAAACACACTGAAGCATCAGTATAGTATCTGCAAGAAGTCAGTACCACTGTAAAAGTCATACTGAAAACAGCTCTTCTTCTGTTTGAGTGAAGCCACAGCAATTATCTGTCTTCATCTGTGACATTAATGCATTATTGTGAAATCAAATGTGATTCTATATATAGCACATGCACATTCAAGTGTAATTGCACAAAGAAATGCAAACCTGTTTGAATTGAACTGCTGCAAAATTAGCTCATTGCAGTGTTTATGTTGTTCTCAAACATTGCATGTCTGCATCAGTCTCTGGCAAACACAAACACCATAATACTATGATAGAGGGGTTGGTGGAGGAGGGGATGATGAGGAAGATTAGGATGCCCATCTGTTGCAGAACAGTTTGCTCAGAACGCCATGTGGAGCTGCTCATTGTTATGATGCTTATGCTTATGTTGCTGATGAAGAAAGACAAATGATTAGTAAATTCAACTTTAGTAGGAAAAAAAAACAGTACACAGTTTGATAGATGTGAATCAGCCAACACATTCAGTGGGGGAGAGACAAGTAAATACTGCTGGGTCACTGTGATGTTTACAGACGTCTAACCCTGAGTTAATGAGTGAGTGAGTGACTGACTGAAAGAGGGTGTTAACCTTGAGATGCATGAGGTCTTTTGCATCTAAAAGACCTTTAGAGCAATGATTCACATTAGTTTGATTACAATAAAAAACGTCAGATGGGAAAACTGCCAGCTAGACACATCAACATTGAACCATTCCTGTAGTCTTATCTTTTCCTTATATAGATATGTTTCTTTATGCCTGTTCTATACCCTGTTCTGTGATATGTGATTGTTACTGAGAGATCTATTGTGGTTTACATCAAGGTTAGATTTATTTTATCTGTAATGTATGTGTTGAAAATTGGACTTTTCCAGGCTGTACAGTTGAACCACTTCTGATAATGGTAATGGAAGCTGCAAAAGCAAGATCTGATATATTTCTGTACTGGAATTTACAGAATATTAGGATCATAAAGGTTTTAAAGCAAAGTTTTTGGGTGCATTTGTATTTGTTTGCCTTATATGATCAGTGACGTAAGAGTTTGCCTACCTTTTTTATTTTGCACTGTATTACTAACTGTAAGTTAAGCGAAGTGCGGTTTGAAAAGGGATTGGGACACATTACAGTAGAAAATGAAATATTTCTATATTCTGCTACTTATATCAGACTATCTCTGTATTATAGCCTCAGTTTTCATCCATGCTTTACATAACTACTTGCAAAGTCTCTCAGCCACATTTAGCTTCTCTGACTAATATCTGTGATTACTGCATACTTCCTGCAGCACTGACCCCTTTAGATCTTCCAAACCCCCCATCAGCGTCTCTCTTCCCTTAATCTGGCTCCTTCAGTGCTTTCCACATCCATCTCTGTGTCCTTTTAAGATCCAAACTCTTCTTTTCTCCTCTATCCTGAGCTTTATCCCCCCCCTTTCTGACCTCCCTCTCAATCCTTCCAAAATAAATCCCTCTCTTCACACTTCACTCCATTCCACTCTTTCAGTCAATCCTCCTCCTCCCTTTCTCTTTCTGTAGCAAAGTTTGACTGAAACCTACAGTATATCAAATTAAGAAATCATCATCATTAGCAGTTAGTAATTCTCCAAATTACTAAAATAACTGAGGGTAGTAGTAGTATTGCAGCTCCCAAGACAGATCTGGTCTTTTTCTTTTATAACAGGGCTATTTTAGAGAGAAAGGAAATATAGGGACATCAAGATGTCCAGCTGAGCTGTCTCAACTGCTCACAGTCTTTTAAGACTCATCTAATGACCTGACAAATGTATTGTATAACTACATCAGTGACTGTGTAACACCCTCTAAGCAGGTATTCCTTTATTAGAATAAATCGCCATGGGTTCTCAAATAAACAAGGCTGTTTTTGGTACAGAGAATTAGGTTGGTGTCACAGAAACCAAAAAACATGTGGTGAGGCAAACTATTAGTCTAATAACTTCAAATGTAACGAAAAGCACAACAGGCCCTCATGATAGGGGTAATAATCTCACTGGACGGTTTTACTTTGAAGCAGCTGCCAGATGACTTGAATAGTTTTTATCCGAGAGTTAATACTTCTATTATACTCGTTTTCCCCTCTAAGATTAATAACTTGTGTGATCTGTCCAGGTCAGCTCCTGCAGCTGACATAAATGTAAAGTGCTGAGCGGAAAAGTTCAGGATCAGACATAAAGTAGTGGCTGGGTGCTTACTACATGAGCCTTACATGAACCTAAGTGTCACTTTAAAGGGGCTATTTTTAAATGTCCTCTGCTGCCAAACATTGTTTCTTCAGGGCAGATTGGAGGCTACAATGAGTCGCTATCGGAAAGTGACGAGATGGGCTGACGCTAGCTGGTTAGTGTGCTAACTTCATAAGAAAAGACATGATACAGACAAGAGTTAGCCTAACACTGGTGTTGCTTTCTACCACTGGAGACAGCTCTTTGTGAGTAAAGGAATGGAGTTGACGCTGAACTTGCAATGTTTCTTCTAGACTGGTAGGCTAAGTAAACAGCTGTTAATGCTAATGATAGCTATGTAGCAGTAGCAAAACTTACAAATAGCTCCTTTAGAGACTATTTTCATTTAATCCTGCTACAAACAGTAGTAAATGCAAAAGAGTACCACATTTTTGTCCTTTGTCCCTGTTTCAGAAAATAAGGACTAAATAATTAAAGAGGTAGCTCTTACAACCCTGGTGATGAAACCAAGAGGGAGTAAAGCTATTTCAAAGGAGCACTGTAGTCACCTTCTTACTTTTTATATTAATACCAAAGTCCTTGAACCTTGTAAGGCTAGTGTTTTTCAGACTTATTTGTTTACTGGAGCATTTCCTGCTGTATTTAAATCTATGGAGGGCTTTTCTGCAAGTGGGGCTTAATGACGACACCTCCCCACCCCCTTTCAAACTTCATTCAGTTCACAGCCTTCACCTAAAGGCAGAGCAGTCTGAACAGTTGATGCAGCCCTGGAGGACATGTCTACACTTTCCCTCTGTGTTATTAGTGAAGCAGAACAGAAGTGTCTTAGGAGCTTCTCCTTACTTTGTATTCAAATCAAAGCAGGTCGCAGTCATTAGAATTTACATACACTTTATTATTCAGTCATTGTCAGTATATTAAGTAGCCTGTCTGCCAGTGTCTTCTCTCATACTGCCACTGGGGGTGCTAAAGTCAGACATTTTCAATTTTTACCATCATGGCTTTAATCATAATAAATGTCCATGAACCAAATGCACAATCAGTGATTTTACAGGTCACCATGTAGCTTAAGTCATACTAAAATTGAACAACTTAATAATACATGGGCACTTTCACTGTTTTTCACAGCAATGATCTGACAAAAGTATTTTTTCTTCGTACAAGAAGATCATGTAGAAGTTTCTGGTGCTTTTTTTTAAAACATGAATGTTTAAAAAAAACTGACTGACTTTTTAGTGTGCCAAATTATTTACATCGTAGATTCATGGTATGTTTTGTTTTTTCTTAAAGGTGTCATTTTCCGCACTCAAGATTATCTGTGTACCCACATAGTAAATGGTAAGCTAAATATTTTTCAGTTCAGTTTCTACCTGTCTGAGCCACTGCCCAAAACAAATGCAAGGTGTGCCAGAGACTCTTCCTACTGATTCATTTAATATGAGCTGGCTCTCTCTCTGCCAGTTCATATTACATTAGTTTATAGCACTTCACTGGGACTGGTTCTTAATGCTATGCTTTTAAATCCTAAATGGGGCAGCAGCAGCTCTGAATTTTCTGTTTATGTCAGAGTTTTTATTTATTTTGACCTTGATCTGTTATTTATCTGAGTTGTATTTTGGTTTCATTGTCCTATCTGTGGGATATGTTTTAATACATTTTGTTTTATGTGCTTTTGTGAGTATTTTAAGCCTATGGCAGCAAACCAAATTTATCTTGGGACAATAAAGCTTAAGTTGAAGTTGGGGGCTCCAGACAGATAGGCATCAGAAAGATGAGAGAGACTTTTTTTTTTTAAAAAAAAGACCAATAGAGGCAAGTGGACCGAGGGAAAAGACGAGGACAGACTCAACTGGGAGATGAGATCAGACTTATCCCAGCCATCATTTACCCAACTCTCTCACACAGGGATAGCAGTTTTCTCTAGTCTCTCAAGCTTACAGCTCATCCTATTATAGTTTCCCCACATTAGAGAGATAAAGCAGTGCTTAGCAGCACTGTCTGCGAGAAGAGGACAAAGACAACCTCACCTAAGTAGGCTACTGTCTGTCCAAACTTTTTTTCACATCACTACACGATCATAGGTGTAGTGCTACTGGAGCACAGCCGGACCAACACTCCGTCACTTTTGTTCTCCAAGTGAGAAAATAGAATATTGGCAGTTCATATAATCCAGTTGAAATTCTTTTAAGCGCTCGAGGATCTGATCATCACACAACAGAGCCAATAAAAACAAAATGAATGCTCAACATTGTCATATTGATATTTAACATGTTGATTCACGTCAGCTCAAAGATTAAATGACATGAAAGAAAATATTCCACCATAAAAGTTAAGAATTGGTAACACCACACCATAAACATTAATATAATAGTAAAAATAGTAGAAGACCTAGATATGAAGATACAAGCAAAATATGGCACAAGAATTCTTTATTGTCAACTTACTCTTTTAAATTGACAATGAAGATATTTTACAGTAACTTTAGCTGTACAGTATCTCATATTTTCTGATTTGTTATCGCTGCCATATTTGTTGTCCAATACTGTTTTCTTAGTTTTACAGTTGCTTCAAGTAAAAACTTCAAAGGCCAGTTCCTGGCTTCACTTTAATTGGTAGTGAGTTTAGCTTGCTGCGTCGCTGTGCACCTACACCTGTGTGAGGGCAGAAGAAAAAAAAAAAAAAAAACTAAAGCTTTAAGATCACAACTGAAACACCACAGCAAAATTCAGATGGCCTATCCCTCTAGTTTTCACTTTGAACTCATTGTTCCATATATTTCTGCTTTTCTTGTCCTACAGCGAGGTTTATGAAGCTGCACTACAGCAGATGGTCGGCTTCAGACTAACTCCAGGGTTGCATTTCACTGCTGACAAAAAAAGCATCATTAATGTACCAATAATGGAAATGGTTGACTGTGCAAACTTCCTCTGACTCCTTCAGTGACTCCCGTAACAACAGCGCAATACTCAAAAAATCAGTGCAAATCACAGGCATCGCAAATGTGAAGAAAACACTCCTGACAAGCTGAGATGATGAGGCCGCAGCAGTTACCACCAACTGGAACATGCTTTTATATAATGCACATAATTAGCAAAAACCTACTCCTGAAGGTCAACTAATTTACAGGCCTGTGTAATGCTAATTATGACATAAAAGTATGTAGCACTTGAGTAATCAGACTTGCATAATGATTAGAGGACCATCCTTTACTCTGTAGGCATGGGTCAAGCACACGCCAGTGTGTGTCCCTGCTGAAGTGCCCTTGAGCAAAACACTCAACCCTCGTCCAGCTGCAGGGCCACTGACATTCTTTCTGACCTTGTGCTGTGGATGGATGCCAAAGAAAAAAAAAAGAATATGGCAAGATGTTAATTGTTGATACAGGGCCCCCTCTTCTGGCAATCATATAGTAATGCTGCCCAAACTCTAGTACACTGACCTTTTCAAAGATGCACAGAGAGAATGAGATTGTCCTGATAAGACTTTAATGAGAAGACAGGATTGTTGAAAAGATTATCTTTGAAATCACACTCACATTATCAGTGGTCACTGCCATGATCCACTCAACAAGAAGAGGTTTATAAAATGAGAATTTACTGTATATTCCCCTGAATTTTATTGATATCTGAACTGAGTCAATTCCTATCTTTACTTCTGGCACATTATTTTTTTCTTATCAGCAGTGGATCTCAAAGATATCTGCTGGAGTAGAAATATCTGAAACAGGCGCTGCTGGATATTTGTGGTTATTTGTGCATAAAATTTTTTTGTTTTGGGAAAAATAAACCTCTCATTTAATACAGCTTAAAAGAAACCATTCATCCCGTCACTGATATTTTTGCCTCGATGTACCTCATCAATACTAACTCAAACAATAGGAGAAAAGCTGCAACAAATTGCTCAGTCTCCCAGCAATATTGGCCTTTTAATAACAACAATAAAAACAGTCAAGAAACTGCTGTGGTTTTTTAACCAAAGCAAGCATGTACAGTAGTAGGCCAGTAAAAGTACAATACAATCTGTAAGTACATATAAGTGAACATAACAACAAAACTAAGGTTGGACAGAAGATTTAATCAAAATAGCTGAGGTCCACTTGTTTCTCTGTCAACAGGCCACTCTGTAACCACGACTTTCTGCACCTGTGTTAATGCATCAACATGAAGCAGTGACGATATAAAGCTGGAGAAGATTCTTCTAAAATCAAAAACTGTGGTCTTCATTTCAGCAGCTAGCTGTTCAGCTTAAAATAAAGTTTACTAACCTGCATGAGAAACTGTTTTCAACTCAAACTGATGTTAAAGTATCATTGAACAATGGCTTTTAGCTGAGGCAGCTGGAAAAATGCATGTGCAAAACCTACCGTAAGGATGCGATCACAGCAAAGAAAGAAAACAAACAAACAAAAATAGCAGGAAATAATGTGGTGGAAAATTTTAATAAGACATGAATTGGAGAGCAGGTGTCAAAAACCTGATCAAAATTGAACAAAAACTACCTTGAAACAGGATATCCCTGTGTCAAGCCACAGCCAAACTGTGACAGCAGCCTGCATGGTGCTGTGTCACCACCATGCGAGGCAGCCAGGAAGGAAACATGATCAGTACATTCAGTTGATATTCTAAACTCCACAATGGATAGGCCTCTGACCGTGCAAATATCTGTAGTCCAAGAGAACGTAACCAACTCAAACCTTCAAGTTTTAAGTGAACAGTTGGTCCACTGAATCGCACATCCTAGGTTCATTAACATGTTAGAAAACACGCATATAACTGTTAATATATAACTGCATAATGTCCAGCATAAAATAAACTTAAAAAGGTCATTCAGTTTAAAATGGCCATCCGGGAGACTAAGGCCACTCCATGTGGGAGGGAAATTCCATCCCATTGGTCCAGGCTGGTCCAACGCCTGCATCCTCAGTCAAACTCAGAACTCCTCTGTGTTCTTAAAGGCGGCTGTTTGGCCATTTGGTTGAAATCCTCTGGGGGTGATATATGTAGAACGCAAAAGCAACCTGAAGTGTGCTGGTCCAGCATGTTTGGTGGGGTGGGGTGGGGGGGTTGGGCGGGTCCAGTAGGGGGCCACGTCAGTAGTTCTTTGCAAGTTTGCAAGTAAAACTCTGCTTAGCTACAGGCTGTTATTGAACTCCAAAAGTCACCAGAAGTCCCAAGTGACATCCACTCTGCTGTCAGTCACACAGACGGACTGGCAGTTAGGGCTCCCTGTAAAACAGATGGCCAGGTTGTGTTAGCTTGTGTAACAGGCTGTCTGTGAAACAGGCCGTCTGACAGACTTGGACAGACTGTCTCATGTAACCAGGCAAGAAGTCAGTGAGTGAAGGCGGCTGTTTTTCAGTCGTTCAATCGTTGAGTCGACAGTCACACAGTTCCTTGTAGATTCTCTTGCGGATGCGAGGCATGTCCTCCTGACTGAACAGCAGAGGCTGCTTCACTGAGAGACGACGGCAGTACTGCCAGATAGAAAGACACACAGTGAGGTAAAATAATCCACAAACACAGCTAGATTGCCATATTAAGTGTGGAAGTAGCAGAAGCTTTTCTCCAATGTCTTTAGCCCCCTTGGAGACATAGAAATGATCAAATTTATGTAGAAACCTGAGGCAAGAAAGCCAGTGGAGACACAGATCTACTTTGTCTTGTTTCTTGGCAGAAAAAGAAACAAAGAGAGGGGGCAAACGGTGACAGGAGACCAGGCAAAGAAATAAAAGATCGGGGTGATGAACGAAAGGATGGGAGGACGGCTGTAAAGGTGGGAAAGAATAATGTCTCACCTCAAGGACAAAAACTCCACAGTCACTGTCGTTTTTCTGCTGAGGAATACCCTGAGGAGTCAACAAGTCACAGTAAAGCAGGGAGCCAGACTAAAGATGTCACAGCTAGTTTCTGGACGGACCTGTGTACGTATATGTGTGGATTTACTGCACATGCAAGCTGCTGTATTTTCTTGTTTGATTTGGTAGTAAGATTATTTAAGACACTGTTGTTGAGAATGTAGCAGTAACATGATCTATCATATATGCTGCACTTCAGCATTAAGGACTACATGAATGTGTTTCTTCACTTATTTGCATTAAAATGTTATTTTCAGTCTCCTGTAGATATGTTTGAATTATTTTGGCACCTTTAACAGGCATTTTTTCAGTTACTACAATTTACATTGTATTACTTTCACTTTTTGAATTTGACTAACATCCAACATGAGACTTACAACCGGGTTTAGCTTTACCTTGATGATAGTAATTTTCCAGCCCTTCTGGAAAGCTGCCTGTTCCTTCTCTCTGGCTTCAGACAGGAGGTACTTCATAATGTTCTGACAGGGGACCGGAGACAGACAGACAGACAGATTTAAGCTACAATATAAATGGTGCAAAGGACTAGTATTGTCAAAAAAATTCAATAGTTTCACATTTCCATTGTGAGACAGAAAATATATTTACATGTTCAATACTTAAATCTCAATTCAGATTCCAGAAAACTGTGTCCTACACAATGGAAGCAACAGTTTTAAAGACGGACAGAAAGAAGTCTTGATGAGGTCGAGAGGTGGAGGGAGTGGAGGACTGTGGTAGACACTCATCAGTCTCATTAAGGAGACGGTGAGAATATGAGCAAAATTTAAAGCTTGATGTCAAGCACTCCACCGTGTCCTGAACTTAACCCAACCCACCCACACTGGCATTTGGTATGCTGAGGCAACACACTGGATTTTGAAAGACACTGTGTAACATTTTCTACATATGTAGAAATGTCAAATGTAGCAACACACTTCCTGATGGTTTCTATTTGTTAGGGGTTGGTATCCAATGAACTGCTTAATAGATTGACTGTCTTGACAGTTTCATGCTTCCCTTCCATAAAAATGTTTTTAAATATGTAATTATAAATGAATTAATTATAAAAATGTAATTTTGTACAGCATGTCCAAAGTGCTACATACGCAAGACAATTACTATGATGGTGGAAGTCAAGACTTCCTCGCTTGCAGTTATAATCTGAGAGTAGTTGTGTGGAATTTTGAGCATATTAAAAGTATTTGGAACGAATTCAACTCTTGTAATGAAATTAATCTAAGCAATGTTATTTAAACAAAAAATCGAGAAGAAATTTGGTCTCTAAACATTAATCTATTGATTTACTAGCAAAATACGACATAATCCTTCTGTTTTGTTCAGGTTCATTACAGCTTTATGATGAAATACCTGGACCTCTAGAGAAACCTCCAGCACATGTTCTGATTATGTGCTGTCGCTGACACCAAACTGAGACAGCGATTGATCATCATCATACGTAATCTTTTGCCTGGAATTGATGGTCCAATAATTTGTCAGGGCGGCAAGCAGAAAAGCTGGATTACTGATGATCTGGTCTGATCAGTCCTTTAACCCTAACCCACATAAATCATTCAAAATCATTCAAAATGTTAAACTATGATCTACAATCCAAAGACATTGACATGCACAGAGGCACTCACATCTGTGGTGTGTCTGAAGACGATGCCTTGGCTGTCGTAGTAACTGATGGTTTTGGTTGCCATGGTGACTGTGACAAGAGACCAGTGGATTTCTAAATGGATGGGAATTAGCAGCAGCCACTTGGAGAACAGGTCGACCTGAAATAACGACACAATTATAAACATACATGAGTTAGATATCCAAGAAACAAAATGACACTGATGTCTACTACACATTGTCTGGAATAACCCATTCTCAATAGAGATTCACAACATACAAGTCAGACTGTCAGGGACAAACATGTCCAACTGCATTTCTGTTTGACACTGGGTTACATTTTGACTTCTTCCACCTGCTGGAAATGGTAGTTTTAAGAACTACTGAACATATTTTACATTTTACATTTATTTCATGTAGTAAGCACATTGAATTTAGACTATGGTTGCAAACAGGGGCAACCAGACCACAAAAAACAGCTGATGGTTATCCGGATCTGAGTTTTCTGCAGCAATTGGGAAACTGCTGGTGTCGAACTAAAAGCTGAAAATGTAACTGTAATGCGATAACAAGGTTCAGCTTTTAGCATAACTGTCAAAACAAGTGAAACATAGCAATTCTCCAAACTCTTTCATATTCCTCCTTACTTTTTTAGTCCATCTCTTCACACCATCATAACCCTTGGCAACCAGCTGCTTGTGGAAAAAGCTGTTGAAAAAATGAACCTGAAAGAGAGACATAATAGAACACATTGATACATTACACAGTCAGGATTTTATTCATTCATTTTGTATTTTATAAATATCCTTTTGAGCTGCACGTAAAATCTGAATATGAAATCCAAAAAACACTCCCTGACTCACCTTGTGTTGCGTTGCTTCCATAATGAGTTCTCCATACATGTTGATAATCTGGCCAGACATAAAAACAGAAAAAGAGATTTGAAAAAGGTTGTTCAGTATCCCTAAAATCAACAAATGTATTTTTGTGTGGTATGAGCATAAATTAAGGCCAGACAGAGTAAGAAGAGGTGTGCCAAGCAGCTGGCTTTTCCTCCTTATTCACCTGGTCATTAAGCCAATTCTGTTCTTCTAGTGTGCCAAGGTCCTCCAGGCCCAGGTTGTGTTTGTTGTACGTCACCATGAAGCCTGCAATAGGAGCAGAGGCCAGTCCCGACCTGTACCGAGTCATTTCCCCTTTGATGTCCAATCCCCTGAAACAAACACATCAAGAGGGGAAATTCAGTAACAATTTTAAACACGAACCTCAGATGTGTCTGTTACACTCTGTTTTCAAGGACATTTTAAGAATTGTGATGGATACGGAAAGAAAAACCACAGGGTCAGAGATTAAAAATAACATTCCAAAAAATGGAAGGATACAAGTCTTTTAATTTGTGTGCTTACGCTCTTAAACAGATCCTTCTGAATACTGTGGCAACATTAGAATAATCTGACAACTGGGTGGATGAGTTGATATTATATAACATGTCATTAAGTAATAATCCACGTTTCTACTTTCTACTGATGAATGATGTAACACAACAGCGATTTAACCCATACCCGAATTACTTGATAATGTCAAGTCGGTTGCCGCAGCAAAAAACCCCAACACGCAGTAAATGATGAAGTGTATGGTTTTGACAGTAGCTTTTATTCTCTATTGGGAAATATTCTGTACATAAAGTATATGTTTATTTTGACCGACCAACTATGTGACATTTATTCTGACCAGCTGAGGAGTAGGGATCTTGCTGCTGTTTGCACACACTGTTTCACCTCTATCACTGTTTGATAAATGTGAAAGGGTAAGGCTTAGTGCTCAAACATACAGATACAAGCACTGAGCATGTATTATGATGAATTCATAGCCCAGGTGTGAACAATCTGTGAGTCATAAATTAAAAATCAAACTCCTGTGTTTCCTGTGTAGAATAAAAGGCTGTCGATCCTTTTCAAACTGTAAAACGATTGTGCTGTTAACTTTAACTACTCCATTATGGAGGACACAGTCATCATGCTGTTGAATCTTTACTTCAGCAGCTAAATTCCTACAGACAAGAAAAAATAATCATCTCATGATATTAACTCATAAAACCCTACTGTTAAAACCTTCAAACTACCTCACATCTCTTTTAACATTTAAATCTTGTAAGTACAGTAAACGATCCAGTTACTACATAACCTTAGATATTCCTTCTGTACCCACAAACCATGGCAAGGTTTTAGGTACATCTTTAGGTGCATCTTCTCAATGGAACAATCTACAAACCGCCCTCAAAATAGACTCCTTGGAGATTTTAAAACTTTATAATCTGATGTTTTTACGACTTTTGTCACTTTTTTATTAGTTATTTATTTTTGATTGTGTTTGACTGAATAATGAATGTTTTCCTGTTCTCAGTCTCTGTTGACTGTTATTTTTATGAGATGACACCTGAATGTGTCAAAAAACTGACAACTTTCACATTCATTCTCAAATGGCAGATTGTGTTTGAGTGTGTGTGTGTGTGTGTGTGCGCACTAACCTTTTACTGAGGTCAGGGTTGCCATTCTTCTTCAAGTATTCCAGCACATCTGTCTCACTGAGAGGAATGAAACTGCCATACTTCATATAGAAGCTCTCCAGAAACTCTAAAACAGAGGAAATAATTGTAACATCATTATATGACCTACTGCATGAGCAACATTAACGGTGTTGTTGAAAGGATGAGCAGTTTTACAATCGATGCAGTTAAAACCCAAATTCAAAATACTGATTCGGTACTTTAGTTTCATCACATTCAGGCATGTGTACTGATAAATACAAGCAGTACTGTACATGCAATACATTTTTGTGGGTGTGGATCCTTTGTGGCAAAGCTTTAGTCTTGTTGATTTTATCAGCAGGTATGAGTGGTGATGCTTACACACAACACATAAAGCTTTATTCTATGAGGACAGGATAAACTGCCCACATCCAGGTGTGCAAAGTAAATGCGTAAATGCTGCTAAAGGGGCAAAGAATGTGTATTAAGAGTCTGAATAGTTTTGTGAATGAGAGATTTCAGTTTTGTTTTTTTTTTTTACGAATTTGCAGCCTCTGTGTGAGCTTCACTTACTAATGATGTTTCTTGAATTGAAAAAAAAAAAAAAAAATCGCTATCTTGGTGAATCAGTGTTGATCTTAAATTAGACGTCTGTCCTGAAAGTTTACCATACTTTACCAATGAATATATTCATGTAAAGGTATGAGTTGGCATTATGTGCTCCAAAACACAGCTTACCATGGACCATATCTGTAAGCTGCTCCAGGCTTTCTTCATTCTGCGTCTTTCCATCCATCACTGCTGATTCAGACTGACCGTCCATCTCCTCCTTCTCCCAAGTTCCCGGCTGACAGTACAGCCTGTGGTCTCTTAATGCCCAGCAGTGCGGCATGCTGCACACTATAATAGGCCCCTGGTTTGGATGAGAAGTTTCCACTTCCATAGGTGTAGCTCTGTGGTCATGATCTGTTGGTGTGGTGACGTTTCCATTGGACAGAGTAACTGGTAAAGAATCTTGGTCTGTACTGTCAGAAGTCTGGTCCACCTGCATCTCAGAGTCAAGGTCCTGGGAAATTTTTGACCTTGAAGCATTGCCTGACTGCCGTGACATGAATAGTAGTCCATTTCCCAGTTCACTCATGATCATATTGTCCTCCTTAGCCTCCTCCTCAGGTTCAGAGTCAGATAGGTTTACTGTGTCTCCATTTCCAAATGGAGATTTAACTATGCTGGAGTCAGTTTGCTCTCCATGTTCTATCCCTGCATTTTTGTTCTCCATTTTAGAACCGATGACAACACAACCCCCACCTCCCCTCTTCATTCCAACTTCTACTTTAATTTTTGATGCAAACGTAGCTCCAAGCATTCCCCTCCATCCTCTCCCTCCACCTCTAACTACTGGCACTCCCCTGCCTGCCAAACCTGACCATTTCATCTCATCCCTGCTATCGCCACTTCCTTTTCCTCCTTCGCCAGTAGCTCCTGTCCCCTCTATCAATGTGTCCTCATTTTTTTGTGCATCCTCTTTCTCTGGAGGGACACAGTTTCTTATTGGTCCATCCTGCAGGGATGTGACAGGTAGGGGAACTGGGGTTTGAGATTGAGTATCAGCCACTACTAGAGTCGTTTGCTCCTTCTCATATCTGTCATCTTCATCCTCTGCTTCCTCTACCGTCTCCTTGCTCAAATCAAAGCTCTTGATACTTATCAGCTGGCCCCCCACTTTTCTTTTTGGTGTGTCGCCGAGATCCCTAACGGCCCCTCTCCCTCTCCCTCTTCCCTTCCCCTTTCCTCTGCCTGAGGTTTTGACATTGTGTCCAGTACTGTTGGGCCCACAGCAGTCACAGGCCTTAGGAGTCCTCTTCCTGCCTGATGTCCGGCCATTGACTGGGCCCTGAGAAGGTGTTGTGTGTTGTGTCTGTGTAGAGGACCAGGATGATGCTGAGCTTGGATTAGTTGTAAGTGCATTTGCTGGGGTTACAACAGGGGGTTCTGCATCAGCAGGAGACGGAGTAGAGGTCTGTGTCAAGTCAGAGTTAGAGGTAAGGTCTGTGCTGAGGAGTTTGGCAGAGGTCTGGGTTAGGTCCTGACCAGTAGTATCTCCAGGGGGAAGCACCAGAGGAGGTGCTACTTGTATAGGAGGTGCTGTAGCAGGAGCAGTTAAATGAGGTGATGCTGATGGTGTTGTTTTCATTGGGGAGGCCGCAGAGCTGCTGTAAACCATGACGTCCTCCTTTGGCTCCCCAACCCCATCCCCAACACCCCGTATCCACACTCCTGTCCACTCCTGTCCTTTGGTCTACTGGAGTTTTAGGTTTTGTGGTTTTCTGTTTCCTTGATTTTGATCCTGACACTTCCCTGTGTAGAAAAGAAGTTGTTCTCAAGCCTCTCAAGACTATATCATGTCAGGTCGCAAGTGTTGCTCAGTGGCATCTAGACTTTGCAGGGAATAACACCACCACCATGATCTCCGAATTAGAGCGACTGAGAATAAGTGGAAAAACAAGAGAGGAAAAACAGAAGGTGGAAAAAAAGAACCAATGAAAGAAATATCAGTAAGTCCCCCCCAATTTGATCAATAATTAAATCTTTGCAGTTTAAATGTGCAAGGCATGACTCAGGTTTTGCATTCACCAACACTTCTGAGTCAATGAAAAACACATCAGAGCAAGGCAGTCATTCAAAATGATAACATCATATTTAGATGACTAGATCAGAGATGCATAACTACAGTATCTTACCTGTAGGTGAGATTTCAACTGTAGTGGAGAAAATAAAAACATCTGTTACGAATGACATTATTCTGACGACATCAGGAATTCAAGTCTTGACTATACTTTTGAAACTACTGGGATTATGCAAATTCTGTATCAAGGTAGATTTGATAAATTTGCCATTTGTTTTGAGGAGAATTTACCATTAAGCTCAAATAAACATATATTATATACAGTGACGTTACCGTCAATGACCAAGTAGTTCACTGTTCAGATGTAGTTCATTTGTCCTGGCTTGCAACTTACTCTCTTTTTGCACAAAGATATCACGACTTCACAATAACAAGTGGCTACTTAGCTGAAATTTTGTGCTGCTCTTCTTTTTGAAGTAACGTTGTGGTTACTTTGTGTTATTTCGTTTTCGACTGGCATATGTTTATTCATTTCTGCAGATAAAGTAGTCATTAGAATATTTGTCAATGACAACTAGAATTCCCACAGTCAATTAAGTTATTAAGTTAACTGAAAGTTGCGTTAGCTTAGCTTATCTAACACTAGGCATCAGGCTACTGGAGCACGTTCACACCTAATTTAAGAATATAATGTTCTTTCTAGTGATTAAACTAAGTCTAATAAAAGTTTAGCATGACTTAGTCAGTCCCCTGAAGCTAGCTGAGTTAGCTAGCTGCTGCCAAACACAGGCGAAAAAACAAAGCAGCGATTGCACACATTTCCTCCATTTTCAGTAGGAAGCTGGAGGCGTCTAAAGACAAAGGAGGAGCTGCGACTCAGCATCTAAAGTGACTTGGAGAAAAAGCTAAAACCATGGTGAAAATTTGAAAGAAACATCATGATACAGTACCTTGTCTGTGAAATAACAAACTGAGTTTCGTCTGACCACGATTTGAAGAAACAACAATCCAATCTGTAGTCGCTCATTGATTGCGTCACAGCGTCGAGCTCAACTTCGGCTGCTTCCGACACTCTCCCGAAGTCACCGTCAAAATGTCCTTCTCTAACCTTTCTGTTCCATCCTCCCACGTCGTCCATAAAATGTCTCTAAAATTAGCATTTTTACATGACAACAAGAAAATCTACAGCAATCTCCTTGATTTCATTTAGATTTGATTTTATTGGCTTGACATGTGAATAAGTCCTTATTATTTGAGTCTGCATAATATGATTATACTATCTGTGTCAAAATATTGCTGTTGAGTTGTAATTTATCAAATTGCCACCATTTTTACTGAGTCGAGCAAGGTTATATTATTCCATCACAGGGAAATCATTTTCATTATCAATAGGTCTGATCTTTTTTTATCTAGTCTATGTCAAAAACAAAGTGAAAAACAATCATTACTCCTCAAAACCCAAATGAACACAACCAAATTACTTTTGTTGTCCGACCAAAAGTTAAAAACATTTTCACAGAAAACTGTGAAACTAGCAAATATATATTTGAAAAGCTGGTATCAGTCATTTTCACTTAAAAATGACTTTGTCAATTATCAAAACTGTTGCCAGTTAATTTTCTGTCAGTTGACAAAATCATAAATCAACTAATCATTTCAACTCTACAGTATATTGATTTCTGGGTGTCTGGGGAGATAATGACACTCCCATGTAAATAGGGGCCCAACAACAGCTCAGGTCTGCCAAAGAGGTTAATCAAGCCATGGCCATTACAAATAAAGTAAAATAGTGAATAGAGAGAAGGAAAATAATGTCAATTCTGATATAATGCAAGATATAAAATAGTAATGCAAACTGGTATCACCACAGTATTATGATTTTATCCTTCTTATTATGATCATTTCTAACCACAATATTACTGCCACAACACACACTGTGTTCTGATAATCTTTAATTATAAAAATCTAAGACTGAAAAACAATAAATAAAACTAAAAACAGTCAAAATGTAAAGGAATTAAGTACAAAATTATCAACAATAAAAGGTTACATAAAGAGAATATTAACATAATTACTGGTTGCTTAACACCAGTAGTTCCCAACCCTTTCAAAGCAATGACATGACTTTTGTAAAACAAAGAAACCTACCACAGGTATAGCAATATTAACAATATTAACTGTGCTAAAATGTCACATATCATTGTGTAGTGAAATGGGTGTAACATAATGTAAACTAACGCTGCACAAGGCCCAAAATATATCAAACAAGCAAATTCTACAGTTCTTTAAACATATGAACAAAATATGAAAATATTTGAGCTTACTTCAAGACATCTGCACAGACCCACTCGCTTTAAAGATAATGCAGCAGATTATGCACTGCAATAAGCACAGTCTGTTGCTATACATTACTATTTGTACATAAGATCAGTGCTACATTATTCTCTACTAGCATGATCAAAAACAATAGGCATAATACGTCTCTTTACAAGTGTCTATTGGCTCCAGTGATGTCAGGTGATCGGACTTCATTAGTCCCACCGAACATGTACAGATGCCGCTGTGCGAGGAGCCTCACTTTTCACATATATGTCTCGCGATCCTGTGGCACTGTGGTACTAATGCCAAGAGGAATCATTGGTAAAATGCTGCAGTTTTATTAAAAAAAATGAGGAAATATGGTTTAGGATACGCATTTCACTGCCAAGACAAACTGTAAATACTTAGTGCTTTTTAAACTGGCACCATGTACAGGAACAGTTCATTTTGTAAATTCTACAAATCAGTAAGGCTGCAACCTTTGGATCAGATGACAGATTAATGACTGAAAGGCAAATATTTTTTTCCATAAGAGCAAGATTACAGTCTTCCTGATGTTTGATGAAATGATTAAAGTGAAAGAGGAACTACCAGAGTAGGAAATACCTTTGATATGAGAATCTACTTTACGCAGGGGAACTTTTATTTTACAGCTTTGGTTCAAATTGCCTGCACTCAATCCGCAGTGACACCATTTTAAACAGTGGAAAGCAGTAGAGAAGTGGATGTTGGTAAAGATGATCGTGGTGCAGCAGTCAGTGGCAGCTGTTGGGTTCGGGGCCTAGAAGAGATGATTAGTAGGGTTTAGAGGACAGAAGACATAAAAAAAAGTATTCTCACACATTCATGCCACTTTATCATGAGAAGGTATAAGTAAAAGTTTTTAATGGATCTACACACAAATGTGTTAGAGAGAGAGAGCACTACTACCTATCAACGTGTGGCATTGACGGCTGGAGTATGTATGGTCTTGGAGACTGCAGCGCCGTTGCTGCCCCCTGCTGTTAGCACTTGGAGCTGCAGCTGATAGTCACTGTCAGCTTGAAGACCATGAACTGTCACTGACCGCTGAGACTGTGTATGAAGAAACAGGGTTAGTGCTGATATACAAAGGCAAAGACACACTATCCTTTCTTCACAAATGTTTTAATTGATCAAGATATAACCTGTTAAAGTATAAGGCTGCAGCTATTCTATATTTTTCTTACTGTCAACAAATCCCATGAAAAGACCAAAACAACTACGTGTTAATCCATCTCTTACTATGTTCTGATTTCACAAGCTTGCTTATAAACGTAAATCATTTTAAAAAGTGTCACCATTATACACTTATATTTTCAAAATAATATTAATTAATTAATAAACTGCTATAAACTTACATTTTAAGCAAAATTCAATTTAACAGGAGTAAATTGGGTATTTGTTGAGGGCTATTTTTAGCTACAGATTTGGTGCAGGATGGTGTAAGAGGGATTGACACTCAAAATAAACTAGAGCTCTGCGACACAGAGGATAAATTACATCAGGCTTTGGCTACTGTAACAACAGTTAGGATCAATTAATTGCTGGTTTTTGCCTTTAATGGTTTGTTGATTGTAAGAAAGGTGAGGAATATCACCAGATTTATCATTTAATCTATTACAGGTAAATGTTGAGTCACAATGCTTCTTTACTTTGACACTTTTATTAGACTTTTATGAATCAAAATCTTATATTTTATTCTTTCTTTAGATTTTGTGATTGCTGACACTGCCTCCTTAAAGAATCAAGTAAAAGGAAAGAACCTGAAAAATATCTATTGCCTCATCATCCTTACTGGAAACACACACAAACACACACACTCTCATATTTCTAAGGTATTTTCCTCCTTCTACTAACACAATACAATGCTGTCACTGTAAAACTCTCTGTCTTGTCTCACCGGTGCAATTGTCTGTGTCTGGGAGATAAGTGTGTCTTCCTGTCCCTCTGTTGCCGTGGTAACCCCTGATTGCAGCGTCCAGGTGAACTGGAACCCCTCAACGGCTGCTGGGTCCAGTGCATGCTGGGACATCCTCCAGCGAAACGTAGTGAGTAATGTGCCATTGACTTGTTGAAAATCTGCTGTCAGCCGTTCTGGACGCAGTACCACCTTTCTGCCTGCCAGGAGGCGCTCTGACACAAATGAAAGGCACAAAACTTTTCCTTTAGTCATGTCAGAACACTCATCATAACCATTTCTTAGCAGGTTTAATGTGACAATATGTTTATGCTAAAAGTGTCCTCAACAATTAATCAGAGATGGATCATAATGACAATTATTTGAAGTGCATTAAACTACTTAAATTGTGTGCATATAAAAAAAAAAAAAGGTTGTCCCAAAAGAAGCCAACACAAGATGCAAGAAGCACGTCCCAGAGCATTTTTTTTAAACAGGCATTAAGGGGTTACAGGATTAATGAAGGTCAATGAATCACTGCCTTTACATCTGTGTTTAGTTACTCCTACCCTCAGTGTTGCAGGGCAAAGCTTTGCCTCCTCTGACCCTGATGGAGGAGCAAGCCGGGGTTGTAACCCAGGCAACAGCCTCTGACCCCGGGTCAGCCTTCATTGCCACGGCGACCCGGTACTTACAGCCAAACAACAGACCTGTGATGGTGTGATGGGTGCCCTGGAGAGAGAAAATCAAATCAAGTTAGGGATAAAAAGAGTGTTTAAAGAGAAATTGTAGTGGAAACTGTACACAGCTGGTTGTTAAAACTGACCTATTACAAGGTTCCATAAAATATACATATTACCTCTATTTTTGTTTGGAAGCAGCTTGTTAGCTCCATGTTAAAATAAACACCACAGTTTGAAGCAGTGCTTGGCAGCTTTGTAGGTTGGCAACTTCAAATGGTGAGAAATGGCGTAACTGTTTAAAAAAGGCTGAACTTCAATGAGCAGAACTCATATTCTGTGACCTCAGCAAATTGCTCACAGCACTTTGATATTTATCAACCCACTGACTCTGTGATCATTTCAGACCAGTGTTCTCTGCTCCTCTCTGTTGCTAATTCACTTCATGATGTAAAATATCTGCATTTTCAGGAAGACACTCTAGTTAGCAGTCTTTGCCTAGTTGTTTCTGTAATGTATTTTTACATAGATCAATTTCTGTCAAACCTTGCCATGCACTGATTTACCAGTTTATTAGGCACAACTGTAACAATCTAATGCAATGCAATATTATAACCCTGCAATGAATCTCCTCATTGTGAAGGTTGTGATTTTTTTAGTATTTTTCAGTTTGGTTTGGTTGTGTTTAGATCACATTACCTGCTCTGTAAAACAACACCTTTCTGCAGGAAGACAAACTACAAACATCTCAGCATCGTTTGTGCTACAGACATTGCTGATTGAGAAGCATTGGTTACTAAGAAAATTGCTCAGGCTATTACTTTAAGAAACAAAATGTATCTGACACACAGAGTAATAGAAATGTAGGATAGTTCAGCTGATGGCAGAGAGACAAAACCTTGCACAGACAGAGGATGAGAGCATTCCAGTCAGATCTGAGTTATGGTGATGAAATCTGATATCTAATACACACATACACACATAGAGACACAGTAACAACACTCACATAGAAACAAGAAGCCTATATACAATTTCACAAACACAGACATATAAAACCCAGCCAGGATAGTTATACCTGCACAGTTGTTGTTCTCTCCGTGCTTGTAACATTAGTACTGCAGGTATGTGGATGCCACTGCAAAATGTACGGACCAGGGTGTCTCTGTCTGCCTGCAAAGAAAAGAAAACACAATAGAGACAGTTACACATTACATTAGTGGACATGTGTTTGTTTTTAATCTGTGTGATCAATAACGATACTGTTGGAGATGATGCAAACTAGTTTTTATTCCATTTCTTTATTTTTCCTTTCCTCCCTTTTCATTTTAACGTTTTATCTTGATGGTAGATGATATGAGTTTTGTGCTGCTAGAGAACCTCTATAGTTTTTTTTTCCCAGTAACAGAAACTGACAATCAGTTGCCCTTAGTGATTTCAAACTTGAGGTCCAAACATGAACCGGAGCTGAGGTAAGAAAGAATCAGAATAACTGTTTTTTTTGGCCACTTGCGGTGCAGCAGAAACAACTGCTAACAGGAACTTGTCAGCAAACAGTTATGTCCAGTGCTCATCCAGTGCTTACAGAAATCTGCTTAATGATTCACTATGCTGGTCTCTAACTGTGTCTGTCTGCTGTACAGTACTGAATAGGAGCTTTTTTGCTCCACTGTGCAACTGTGTGTCATGACTGTAAATGACACCATTAGAGCGAGAGTGAACCAAAACAGTACATTTACAGGCCAGACAGCTAAACAACGAGCTGAAACTTGCTATAAAGCTCCATGAAGCCGAGGGGAGCTGCAGAGTCAGGCAATAATTCTCTGCAGGTTCATCCCATTGAGCAACCAATCTCACATTTTAACTGTGTTTTTACATTGTTATTTGATGGATTGTTAGCATAAAACATTGTTTATAGACACTGTAAAACCAAATCAAAATCATCTGTTTAAAAACTGACATATTCTGACAAACGAGCAGCTGAAATTATCATCTAATATTGGCTAATATTTCATGATTGTGCAAAGGTGACAACACTGCAGCATTTATGCAATTATTGTGTGGCCTTTAAAAAATATACACTGCAACTCAAAATGTTTTGTTTCATTCTTAATTCATGAACATGATGGTATTTGTAAAAACTGTTTTTTTGGTCTAGTTCTGTCTCTAAGGATGACTATGTTAAGAAGAATCTGCATCTCAAGTATATACAAGTACAAAATACAGAACACTGCTATCATAAGTACTCATGGACCTAATGTAAAATTTGCATCTACAGCTTCTTTTCTTTTCTTTTCTTTAATTTTCTTTTCTCTTCTCATCTTCTCTTTGGGTATTTGGGGGCTGCTGACATGACACTGACTGTTTCATGTTACCAAATCAACTCACCGTGGTGAGGCCACTTCCAGAACACTTTGACCTGCAGCTGGTTGTCATGGTAATGAGGGGCAGCAACCTCCAGGCGCAGGTTGTCAAGGGTGACAGGGTTTGGGGGGGATTCGGGATTCGGATGAGAGGAGGCGAGGGGGAGTTCAGAGGAAGAAGGGGAGGAGGATGAGAGGGAAGGAGATGAGGGAAGGGAAGAGGAAGATGAGGAGGAGGAAGATGGGAGCTCATTGGAGAAGTCCTCGCCTTTGGTAGAGGAGAGGAGAGAAAATATCAAATGTAAAAGTTTAATATTCATAATATTTAAAAACCTTGTTTCTTGCTCAATAAAACACCCTTTATGAGGTAAGAAAATTTTCAGTGTACAGTCTCCAAATTTAAAAGTTTTGATGCAGGAGAGATGTTCACTGTTCATGCATATACGTGTGTGTGTGTGTGTGTGTGTGTGTGTGTGTGTGTGTGTAACCACTCTAGAACATTTTTGCACTCCCTTAAGCAGCATTTATACAGTAGCTGTTCTGAAGACCTATAACTGGCACCATCACAAAAACACATCATATGACTGACTGGATATATGAAACCAGTTATATCACATGGAATTAATAAATATATTGTGCCGGGAATGTGGTGAATAAAGTGGTGATGAAAGTGCAGCTGGTAGCTAGCATTCCTGCTAATTCATTCACGCAGAGACACTAATTGGCTTTATCTGGCCTAAATGACCCTCATTAGCACTGAGAGAAACCAGGCCAATATATGGACTGTGTCAAAAATTAATACTGCTAAATTATATGCAATATGTTCCATATAAAATTGTTGGTATGTGGTTTGATAATTGAGCTGCAGCTGGCTATAACCCTCTGCTGGGCTGACCGACAGGTCACCTATAAATACCTCTGTTGCCTGGACGACCATTAACATCACCACTTTCCACCATACACTGTGTGTGTGGTGTGTGTGTGTCAGTGTGTTTAAAGTGCAGCTGTAGGTAGACAGAATTTGCTGACAGTCAGCAAATGCAGCCGCTCTGAACTAACAGGGAAATCATTAACTCAATAATGTATGGCTCTGTTATGTATGGCTGCAGACTGTACATAAAGCATTTACTAATGGCATGACAAGTTAATGAAATGTTCAAAAACATATACATGAGTGAGTGTCTATTTGGGGCAGAGTTGCTAGGAGAGTCCCGAGGTGGCTGCACTGTTGAACCACAGCACCACACAATGTACAGCTGCAGTCTGCAGTACCTGGCAAAGCAGTTTTAATTTACTGAGCACCTTTCACCTTTATAGTCCTTCATGTTTATTCCTATAAGACAAAACTGTACAGAACCTACTGGACATTTGCTACTTCTTACTGCAAGTTAAATATTTCTAGGTAACCTTACACCATCCTCTCATTTATCAAAAGACATGATGCTCATCCAAACTGTTGAGAAAGACTTTCAGGCAACTGTGAAAACACTGGATTCATGGTATGTAATATTAGACCAAAAAATTTACACCCAAAAGAATTACTCCTTAAAATGAACTGCAGCTGCTGAGAGAAAATGGACTCTACAGTAACTTGCACCTTATATGAAACTCTGTTGCCACAACCACTGTAAAGAATATTAATAGTTAACTGACAATGATTCCAGACAAACAATTACTGACACAGCGCCCTGTAAGTCTACAAAAATTATGAGGGGGAAATTATACACATTAATACAGTCTGAAATAGACTTAACCATGTCCAATCAATTGGATTTAACACAGAAAGACTCAAATCAAGGTATAGAAACACCCCCATGATGATGAAGACAAATGGGAGGTACCTGAGCTAAATTCCAAGTGTAATAGCAAACAGTCTGAATACTTTTGTCAATGTGACATTTCAGTTTTGCCAAATTTTCTAAAATCATGTTTTCGCTTTTTGCTCATTTTGGGATATTGAATGTAGATCAACTGAGGGATTTTCTGAGGCTGCAACATAACAAAACAAAATATGAAAAGATTGAAGGGGTCTGAACACTTTCTGAATGCAGTGTATACACTGGTATTGTGAATACCAAAATACAAAATGATATAAACTTTAGGTCATACCACAGAGCCTGATCAGGCAGACATCTTTGTTTGTTTACCTGTATGAGTTATTGTAGTGAAAACAGTTTGAACCCTGGGACTCTTCAGCCTCTTCTGACCCCAGAAGGCCACTGTCTGTACAGACAAGAGGTAGGAGGTGGCAGGCAGCAGACCCTGCAACCACAACTCACACTGCGCCTGTAACACATTAAAATACGAGAAAATGGATTATAGAAACACTTTTTCTTAACCTTTTGGACCTGTAGTTCTTGGCTACTTCTCAGTCTGTACTAATGCAGTTTTACCATCCAGATGGACTGATGGACCAGTATAGCCACCAAAGTCACCACCATCACCATCATCCTCACTATCATCGTAATCTTCATCATCATCATCATCATCATCGTTTTAAGTGTTGTGTGTGCCCCACTTTGTGACTGACAGAGCAGACCTGTTCTGCATTAGCCTGTTGTTTGACTGACAGCTCATTAACAGGCTCTTAGTCCGTCGGGCCCGTCTGTCTGTGTGGACTTGAGCTAGTCACAACAAAGAGATGCTTGGATGATAACAAATCTTTGTGTGTGTGTGTGTGTGTGTGTGTGTGTGTGTGTGTGTGTGTGTGTGTGTGTGTGTGGTTCTGTATGTGCATATACTTAAGACTGAATGAGACAAAAGCAAGTTAAAAGCAGTTTCTTGGTGACCTGCAGACAAAATGGGGTTGAAGTGTTTCCATTACCCTGAAGATAGACAAAACATATGGCCTGTACAGCTGTACACACGTGTGTGTGTGTGTGTGTGAGAGAGAGAGAGAAGCCTGGATTTCTATTTTGGTGCATAATGTCAGTGGACATTATATGTAAGAAGCTGATGTATATTTAAAAGCACTGATTCAGCAGAGCTTTTTCCATGTTTGAATACTTCCTTCAATTTCCCCTGTTACTTCAGGTTTAATGCTAAATCCCCCCTAGTCCTGCATAAATTCCTGATTGACAGGATATATGTTTTTACACATCTAGGGAATATATCATCATGTGCTAATGGAGAGTAATAAAATATCAATGCTTTGCATGGTATGAAAGCTATTTTGCACAACGTAGCAGTGTTATTCTGGTTCCTACCTACCTGTTGTGATGCTGCTGTCTGTGTGTATGTCTAGATGCAGCTGCAAGTAGGAAACACTAGTTAGGGGGCCTCATTTAAATTCCAGGCCTTCCAGCCAAGCAGAACAGAGGACCAGACTACAGATAAATGGCTCCACCAGGCTCAGTCTGGGATCGCCATTACTACATAGGATACTACCTAGGCCCATATGAGTTCGCTTGCATTAAAACCTTTGAAACTCTGGTGTTTATGTTTTTATTTATTTTCATCTTTTACTAAAATTCTTACTTCAAAGTTAAGTGGATCTCAAGCTTAAGGATCCTGTGCAAAGGGCACTTTCATCATTCATTGTGTGGCCTGTTTACTATTTACTACAGTTGAAGGATAAATGTTCAGTTACTCACTGCACGGGCAGCCATAACTGTTATGTCAAAGCTGTAATATCTGTTTGTGTTGTTTACTGTGATTATGGGTATTTCGATGCTGCTGACTGGACTTAGCTGCATTGTGAACATCATCAACACACCTATAATCAGGATAGCAAAATCCTCAGTCTTGACTGTTATTGGTGCCTTAAATATAATTTCAAAAGTACATCAAGAAATCTGTTGTATTTCTAAAGAATTTGGAAGCTACCCTTTGAGCTTAGCAGGGAGGAGACAGCAATGATTCACTCTATTACTCTGTAAACCTCAGATCGCGTCATTCTCTTGGCCTCATGTGTCTTACCACACATACATGTTGTGCTGGCAGGTCCAGTTCTGAACAAATATTCCTGTATCAGCCAGATTACTCTCCCTTCGCAGAGATATTTACAACCATGATAACTGATACACTCACTCTCCAATGCCATAGTGACTAGCATATTGTCAGGACACTCCAAGATGCTTTGACTTGAGCTGAACACATAATCCAAATGCAGGAAAGCTGCTTCTCTCTGTTGTCAGTCAATCTAAATGGCTAAGTTGTCATGTTATTCCTGTGCCATGAAGCCAGACCTACGTGTTGCCGTAGCGCTCTAACAAAGTTATGTCCCATGAAGATAATGCTGTGTCTGCCTGAGGGCAATATTGCATTTTCAGATCCACAAGGAACATATGCACAAAAAAAGTCTGCAAAAGACCTCACTGATTGGAAAGCGTGCCAAGCAGCAGTTTAAAAGGTGAATATGTCAAAGCCAGATCTAAAATACTGCATGTCAAAAATGATTTTTTGGGAAATATATCAGCATGTAACATTATAAAAGCACATCCACAAAACCCAAGTTATCTTTAAAAGGTTTTAGAGGCATGTAAGTTTTATGTAAGTATGCAAGTTTAACAATTACACAAAACAGCAAGACCATGTTTTCTTTTTATCACCTCATTTTTGCTCATTACATAAATCCACATCCTGAATTGAAACATCTGGGTAGTTCTTCTATGTCTCCATCTAATTCACATTTGCAGGAATTTTTATTGGACACAGGTGGTTCAGCAGGGCACTCTTTAATTTGAAGCAATTATTTAATGTTTAATATTAAGAATGTAAATGAGTGTTAAATGGGAATACCAGTCGCCCCTGTGGTGTGTGCTGATTCCTGTTTACTTGTGTAATGCTGTAACTCAAACATTCAAAAGATGCTATGATCATATTAAACGAGTGGTCACAGTAGCTGTTTACAGAACCTGTTCTGTTTTTCTCTGCCCTGCAGAGGCCTGTAAAATCACTGCAGTAATCACAAGCAGAATACAAGGGATGTACGCACGTGTTTGTGTGACGTGCCTGTGTTTACAGGCCTAGTAAAATTTCTCAGGTGCAGCTATAGATCTTGTATACGCAGTGTGTGTGTGTGTGTGTTTGTGTGTGTGTGCTTGTTTAATTCAGTCTTTCTAAGGACCAATTGGAATTTAAATCTACAAACTGAGGTGCTTGTTTCAAAAGTGGAGACACTTTTGGCTGGTACTCAATTCAAATGGTTGTTTTGGGGTTAAAACTTTTGTACAAATCGTAGAGTTCGTCTTTTTAAGCTTTGGACTAAGCCAAGCTAGCTGTTTCCACCAGCTTCTAGTCTTAAAGATAGGTTAACCCTCCTGGCGTTGTACTTATCGTACTGACATGAGTGTGGTAGTCTATTTCCCAAAATGTTGAACTACTCCTTCAAGGTAAAAATTAGGTGGGGTAAGCAGGTTTGTGGGTACAACAGACAGAGTACAAGTACAAGTATATGAATGCATATGTGTGTCAGCCTTTAGACAATGTGCAAACACTACATAACAATTGAAATGTAGATGGGATATTATGTATCTCATATAGTCAGTATGTTTATATGTGTGGATTTATTATGTGTAAAAAAAAATTGCAAGGAATAGGGAAAATAATGAAACTGGGATTTGCCACAGGCTCTAGACACATCTTAAAGATAATTAAAGCAGACAGGATGCACCTGACCATAATTAAAAGGGCCACAACAAAGGGTCTGAATACTTTTGTCATAATGGGTTGGTAAGTGTAGCTTGATGGGCAGAAATGGCAATTTTATCCATTTAGAATTAAAGTGTGCAAACAGTGAATCACCACTGTATGTTGAGTGCAGCATTTAGATGGTTGTGTGCCTCCATCGTCAATGATTGTGTTCTTGTATTTAGTGCAAGCAGGTATATAAGAGTTTCCTTACCCCCTGAGTCACTCTGCTGTTGCTCTCCTTTTTGCCCTGATCTGGTGTGCGTGGGTGTGTAGGCCGTGTGTGCATGTTGTGGTGAGCTGTATGTGTGCGTCCATGTAGTGTGCTTGTGTGTTTGTGCGTTGTGTGTATATGTCGAGACATCCATGTGACTCTGTAGCTGTGGACTGGCAGGTCTCCCTCTCTGGGGGGCTCCCAGCGTAATAAGACCGCTACTGTGACCCCAGTTCCTCCTTTCCTACAGAGAGAAAACAGGAAGTCAAACAACATCACAATGTGGATGTAAACAAATTCACGGTAATAACGGTGAAAGAAAAGTACCTCCACTGAGATGTAATACTTGTTTGACGCGTTCAGTGTTGTTTACAATTTTCCATTTACTTTTTATATGTACAGTGAAGCCGCAGATATTTTATGTCATCATGCTGAACATAAGCTACAATTTAGGTCCTCATCTCTGCTAACAAATGTTTTATTGGAATGTCGTTTGTAATCCAAGACATGGTCTGAACTTTACATGACCTTGTTTTGCATTTCAGCAGACAGAAAGGAAGCTACAACATATGATTGAACAAGGATGAACTGTAATTTGCATGCAGCAACATAATCAGACAAGCATCTGACCACAATTTATGACTGATTGCCCACAACAGCAGCCTGCAGTGCTGAAAGGATGCACAGCAACTAACCCAGTAAGAAAAAATAACATGCAGGTTCATCTATTTTATCATCTTTTGTCTATTTAGATACCTTTCTGTGAACTGGGACCCTGGTTGTGGACTCATCCACTCTAAAGTCTGGTTGCTCACTCTGATGTTCATTGGAGGTTCTGGAGGTGCGGGATCTGCAGAGAGAGAGAGAGAGAGAGAGAGAGAGAGAGAGAGAGAGAGAGAGAGAGAGAGATGGAGAAACGTGGTCAAAGATAGGTGGCAGAAATGCTCATCAAATTAAGATAATTACCACTGCCATTATCATGATGAGGATGTATTCTTATTTGAACTGTAAGAATATCAGATTTGTCCTACTGGTAAGACCTGAGGAAAATATGTACTTGCAATTTTCTGAGCAATACTGTGGCTGTGACTTAAAATGTGATTATTGTCTATAAATTAAATTACAATTCAATAGTATTACACATGATACATTCAAATTTCCACATCATACTGGACTATGATGGGCTTCCAAAAAGATACACCTTACTCCTTATTCTTTCAAACATCAAAATTATATATGAGTGCTGTATCTTCTTCAACAAATAGTACAACCACTGGCAGGAAGATAATATCAACCAAACAACAGCAGTTATTATTTTGTTCTTTTGCCAAGGTAGGTGGGTACAGCTGACTAAATCTGCCTGCGACATTTGCCAATGTAGCTGGTGAAATAGGTGGTGGTGCAGGTGGTGAAACAGCTGCAGGCTTAACCCTTCTGTTAAACTGTGATTTTGATGTAAAAACGCCGAACCACTCAGCCCCCCCTACTGATGAGTAATTGGTGCTGAGTTCATGATTCCTACCAAGCAGAGGCCGTTCACCAGCTTGACTGAATTGTCTAATAACTCGATGTTTAATGTGCTACAGCAGAGCAAAATAGCAAAGGCAATATTGGGGGGAAAAGGCTAATTTCCTCTTGGTCTCAATCATGTCTACAAAGCCAATTAGATTTAAAGCATCAAAGGTGAGTGATACTGGAGAAGCCTGAAGCCTCCCTTTTCAGTAGCTACCACAACACAGACCAAAGGCGACCACTACTAGTCACTGTTTGCCTCCAAAATGAAACCCTGAGGTCGCTGCTCTTTCAACACTGGCTCTGTATTTCATTAGAGACTCAAATCCCAATCCTGAATTTGATTAAAACTACAAAATGTATCTGATTAGAACTACATCCCCCATGGCAAGCCTCCCACAGGCCCCCGGCTGCGCTTGGCTGACCTAGATGCAGAGATCAAAGTTAGGACAACATATTAGGGCCGCTAGATCCGGCCAGTTTGTGTGTGCATGTGTGTGGCGTCTCTTTGGAATAAGCAGGGTGTCTTTCAGTGCCAGCAGTAAACCAGATCAGAACCAAGACACACACTCTTCTCTGAGGCCATTTTCACTCTGTGTGTCTCCGTCAATCAGCTTGATTTCAGTCTATTGTTTCAAGAGATGAAGACCTCAAGATGAGTTTTCTGATCCAGACATTCCCTCGTAATTACTGCTGGCAGGTCGTGTGCAACTTTAATATCTGAACGAACAGGAAAGGGGTTTTCACATTCAAATTCTCTCTCTGGTTAGCATCAGGTCACAGTGGAGGAACCTCAACCATTTCTGACATCTGCCAGCTTCCTGATTTGTGACCCCTGACCCATAGCCCCTGACTAATCAGAATAATGAACTGGAAACACAAGACTCTGACTGCGATCAGATGGTATTTGGAATGTTTAAGTGTGTGTCTTTAACCTTTAACCCAGGCACTTGAAATGCATACAAGACTGCACATACTCTCACTCACTCACACACATATATACACACAGACTGAGAAGACTCCCATGTCTGTCAGTTGTATACAGTATACTGCTATAGAAAGAAGTCAGCCAGCTTTGCTTAGAATAAAAAAACAGAAGTGTGAAAACTATAATTTCGGATCTTTAGGGGGCAGGATATGTGCAGGACAGTTTCTTGGCTTGAAGCAGTAACTTCTTGAAGTCTTCACTTGTAGCTTGCTTTGCAGCAACCACCCTGGAAACAGGGAGGAAACAGCTAGCCAGGCTCCATCAGAAGGTAAAAAAAAAATCCACCTACCAGCACTTCTAAAGGTCAGTCCATACAGAAGCAAGTATCCAGCAAGAAATTCAGGAAGTTAGTCTCCCAGCCAAGAAAAAGTCCCACACATAACCCCCCCTATAAAACCACAAAGTAGTTTTCACACTTTCTTTTTTATGCAAAGACAACCTAATCGGCTGCTGGCTATAGATTCAGTATTGCAGCCTTAAACTTGAATTACACATCTGCGAACCTAAGCATAGAAGAGTTGCAGGGGAGCCGACCCACATGCAGCCAAAGTCTCAACAACCTGTTCTAAAGACCTGAGTGTCAAGCAAGCTGAATTGTTCATCCAGCATCCTGTTGGGAAGTTTTCTCCATTTTTTCTTTCAGAGACTGGTTATACATTTCAGCATGGTGCCAAAAGCCATTTTTATACTATTTTCTATTAATATCACTGCCCATCTTGTCTTGTCCATTTAGTTGAAAAATCAATTTTTTTAAGCTCTTCTACTTCTTTTTCTTCTACTACTTCCTTACATCGAGGTTCAAATGTGACACTGCCTCCTAGTGGACACATACATTACACCCTTAATCCATACAAGTATAAAAGAAACACACAGGATTTTTTTTTTTTTTTTAAAACACCCGTTTCCATTCACCTAAGTGCAACCCAGAGGAGCATAACTCCAGCTTTATATATAACTGACAGAAGTAAGAGTGGTATTGATCTTCTCATCTCACTCTCAGCAAGAAAGAGCAAAGGCATATTTTCCAAATTTCCAACTTTTCCTTTAATATGCTGATGGGGCACCAGGAGCTGCCAGAAAAGGTTAAGTGTGCCAAGGCACAGGTTGTAATGTTTATAAAACTCTATTGGAGGATCACAGAATTCCACCATTTGGTGTTTTGTTGATGGCAGTGGAAAATGCTATCTCAGACACCTCTTCATAGTCTTCTATAAGTGTTCAACTGATAAAGAGCCTTTTTCCAAAGCCGAGTCCAACCTGAAGTCATTATTCACATACATGGTCTAGCCAATCCTGGCAGAGGATTCATATCTCTAGCCAATCCTGGCTAGCCAAACATCAATTGACCTGAGTCTGCTAAGCATTAGAGCTAGGACCTCTAGTGTGTGTGTGTGTGTGTGTGTGTGTGTGTGTGTGTGTGTGTGTTTCTGACTGTCTTACTCTCATTTTCACCCTGTCTCACTGACCAGCACCGGGGATTTCACTCTGGCACTAAACCAGCTGGATGAGTATGTATGAGTGTGTGTATGTGTGTGTCTGTACAGTATATGTGTGAATATGTGCAATGTGCAGTTGTGTGTATATTCTGTTTCCTGTCAGTGTTTTATGGACTGCCTGATAATTTTCCTGCTGTGTGTACCTTATCCATCAACGCTGAGTGTAAGAGAGAGAAAGAACAGGGAAGGAGAGGAAGGGAAATGTTCCTGAGTTTTGGACCTTTCCTCAGAGAGGTGTAATATCTCTTGTTAAATGACACAAACGGAACCCAGGAATCTGTGTTTTGCTCAGTGTCTCATGACAGAATATCAAAATTCACAGACAGGTCATGGAAACATGCAAGAGGAATCATCGCCTTCTGTGGGACACTCGTAACAGCTCTCTGAAGAGAAGCAGCGTGTGTGTTCTGATTGTGTTTGTGTTACCTTTACTGGAGATGTAGTGTTTGCTTGGTGTTGTAAAGCCTCTGCTGCCGTGGCTGTTGATGGCTGCTACTCTGAACTGGTACCAGCGCTGAGGTCTCAGATCGGACAGAACCACATCCTCAGACAGGGTCTACAAATACAAACACATCACATAAAACAATGGCTAGGTGCATGACGGAAAAATACTTTTTGTTCATGATTTTACAGTCTCATTACTCTCCTTCATCTAACAGATAAAACAATATACTGTATGATTCATAACAGATTTTAAAAAAGTCTCGCTATGACACATTCATTTTAAATACAAAAAAAAGTATATGACCTGCAAAGGTGAATATATAATATCTTTGAGGATAAGATACAGAAAATATGGATCCTGACAAAAAGATTGAACTTTTAAGGACTAAACCATTAAACCTTGACATCTTCGTTCTTTAGGAAGTCCTCTTATTCTTGAGTTTGAGTTCAGAAATCACCCACCAGCAACTCTAAAGCTCACTAACACATTACGTCTTGTTTGTTTAAACCGTACCAGTGTAAAACGACATATATTGACGGTAATGTTCCTGAATTCATCTTGCCTAGAAGCAGTCATCAAGAGATAATCAAGCATGTAACCACCTGTAACATCATAATGTTGCACAATGTTGGTTGGTTGAGTTTAGCCACCCCATTTTTATCAGTGAGGGAAGTAACACAAACACTTCTCTGTGTAATGCAAACCAAATAAACAGCATTACAAACTATGCCCTGCAAAATGATCACACAGGTGAGGGAGGATTTATTGCACAACTGTTGATATTAAATGCTAAAGTCAGACAAGATCTGCATACTACAGTGAAGATTCAAGCAAATTTAATTTTGAGAGAGCTACAATATCAGTGCAGTGTTTGGATAGTTGTCTGACTTTTGCCTTTAGTTTGTTTTTTGATCCTGCATTCCTATAAGTTTTTTTGATGTGCATGCCCTGCACCCTGTTTGTCTGGGACTGACTGCAATAGTTTTAGCTAAGTATTCCTACAAAAGTGCAAACTGAGTGTACATATTATACATATTCTGTCATCTCTCACAAAACCATAATATATCCTCTTTCAAAACATGACAGAGCCCTGTGCAGTTTAAAACATATGAATGTCACAAGTTAATGAGCTGGAAAGTCAGATGAACGTAGCTGGATTGGAATTCCATCTGATAATAGTGAAATTAAACGATTTGCCCAAATGATGGTTGAAACTGCTAAAGATTCACATGTTTTGTCTCCCTGACAGAGCAAATGTAATCACTGCTTAAAATCTACTCATCCACAATCACACAAACACACACACACACACACACACACACACACACACACATACACACACACAGACACGAGCTGCCATCTATTTAAGTCCATAATGAGCGTTCAGTCATTCAGAGTCAGCCGGTGGAACGACTGTGGCTGCCTGTGGTTCCTTTTTAAGCTCTGCTTATTTACCTAACCTCACACAGGCACACACACATGGGTGTACAGTGCACACACACACTCACATACATACGGTTTACCCTGGCAGAATGGGAGACTGGCTGGGGTGGGGAGGTTTAGACAGCAAGGCAGCAGACTGATGAGGTGGAAACAGAGTCTAACATCCATCTCCATAGCTGAGAAATTTCATCATTCGGGGCAAATTGAGAGTTATGAGGTAAAGATATGTTACAAACTTTGTGGTGTTGCTCCACTGTTAAAGGGACCAGGAACCATTTTTATAGCTTTGGTGACTCTACAACTGTCTAAGTTGCCTAGCTAGACAGAATTAACTATGTGCTGTTACATTGGTTTGTTTTGCTGCCCCATCACTATCTCTTCAGCTAACATCCCTCAATAGTGTAGAGAGGATGACAGCAACAGGATGATAGTATATCTCTTCAAATGTGAAAAGACGATTCACAAGACAATCAAAAAATGATTTAAAAAATACATTTCTATATCAGACACTGTACACTTCACATCAACTCCTGAGTAGTGTCTATACAAATCTTCATGTTTACAATATCTCAAACCTTCTCATCCTCAAATAAAGACCAGGGATGAAAGGCGAGAGGCTGCCTGTTAAGTTACCATGGCAACAGTAGTCCATGGCGTGGCATGGTCTTCACTGGGGTGGATGCCTACGTTCCAGCGGGACTGAAGCATGTAAATGACCGGCTCCACGCTGACATTGAACTTAGACACCCACAGCACCTTCACATGACCCTCTGAGTCCTCGACAAAGCTCATCTCTCTGCGAGGCTTCAGAGGCACACCTGCAGGGACCAAACAGAAAGGAGACGTTTGAATATGGTTCTGAGATGAACATAATGACACGAGGAATACGTGGTACAAAAGGCCACATGAGCAAGAGTTAGAGCAGGATGTCAACAACATCATATTCATCACAGCTTAATATGTAGAACATATGGTATATGGTTGGCTGGTGTGCAGCCAATTGCGTGAGATCACCAAACTCTCTGGACTTATAAGAATGATGATGGTGTCCTTTTCCCCACCGTAACAGGTGCAGCTAACAGGAGATGTCAATCAACTACAGTGTGTACAGGCACACACATTCACACACAGTGGGGACATCTAATCAGCCAGATAATTGAAATCACCTGTGTGGGCGTACCATGAATGTGCAGAGCTCGTTATTGGCTGATATGCACTAAACATGATCTTTGTTTTAAAATGTGCATCAAAAAAAAAAAGAAGAAAATCACAAATTCACAAATTTGGTGTAGCAAACATATAAATACACCACAAACAATATTTTTAAAGTTATTTTGGGGTATTTTTTGTCTTTATTCTGATAGCGCAGCAAGAGAGAGACAGGAAAGTTAGGGGGAGAGAGAGGGGATGACGTGACGCAAAGGGCCATGGGTTGGACTCTAACCCGGGCCGCTGCAGTTAGTACTAAGCCTATGTGGTACGTGCTCTACCAGGTAAACCACCTGGGCACCCATACAAACAATATTTTTGGTAAAAAGCATAAGAATCTACTCTTATTTCTAAAAGAAATAAAAAAAAATACTAATAATTAAAATGTGTACAAGCATTAGGCTGCTTAATCAACAGGATTCCTTCATCACCGGTGAGTGCAGTGCAGGATATACACAGGTATATGGCGTAACCTTACTTATTTTTCATTGGTTGGGTTGGTTAGGTTTAGGCAGGATGAGTGATGATTGTTTAGGGTTAGGGTGAGAATATTGGGGTAAGGCAATCAGAGGCACATTAGGGCAGGTCATGCTTTTGCCTGCTGCCTACTAACCTTGTCAAATTTAGTTTTGAAATACTTTATTTTGAAAATCAGGTGAAAATGGAAATGTTTCTTAAAATCAAACTAATCTCTGACCGAAACACCATGTTTGCCTCATCTTGAATATATCTTATATCCATGCATTAGGCCTGTAGGACGAATAAAATCTGCAACCTAAAATGATGTTAATTTTATAACAGTGGCACACTCGGGCCTTAACTATCTGCTGGATAGACTAAGGAGTAAGAAATAGTTCTTCTCAAAATGCATAATTATGTTATTGTCTCATCCTATAGTCTGTGGGCCAATATTGATTGCAAAATCTGCATTTCTTCTGTGGTTAATGTTAATTTCATAACGATCCATTCTCCCTGTAGTCAAGCAGAAGAAGTTATGTGACAATGTCCAAATACTATTGACCCATTTTGGGTGAGCTAAATATGTAAGAGTAGTGTCACATGTCACTTCTTATAACACAGGGCGTTTACCCTTTGCTTGGCAGCCCATTTTTAACAAAAATAATTGGGGCATAAATCAAGAGTATACCCACTTCTCCAGACATCACTACACCACTGAGTTCATCACCGTCATCATCATGAATTAACCAAGTGCCATGTCTGCTGAGACCAACAATTCATTCTTTGAAGATACTCTCAGTTAAAACCCTCACAATGTTACAAACAAGGCCCAAACACCCCTAAGCGTATTTACCTTTGTATAGATTTGCTGGCGCTTGACAAGTGTGTCCGCAGCCATTGGAGCAGCACTTTCTGGGGGAGGGACAATGATGGTCTGACGAGCAGCTCTCCACGCAGGCTGCAGCAAATCCGGTGGCTCGCTGAGGCGGAGGACAGTCACCCTGACGAGACAACCTCAGAGAGGCCAGAAACTCCCTGCTTGTCACACACTCCGTCTGCTTCTGAGAGAGAGAGACAGCACAGGGGAATTATTATTATCATGGCTGACACACAATGGAAATAATACGTAACACACATAAACACACACATGAGGGCCAGAAAAACACACAGCGGAGGTGAAAGTGTTTCCTTTGGTAAACTCCTGCTGACTCTTTGAAGGCAGCCCTTTGAGTTTTGGTCTGAAAGGGGTTGCATGTATTTCTGTTTCTGTGCACATGGCTGCAGATTAGCAAAATGTAAACACAAGCTTTAGCTAAAAGATTTGAATTACCCTGTGTTCCTAACCAGCCAGCCAGCCAGCCATCCAACCAGTGACATGCTTCAGCTATTGTGATGAAAAACTAATCTATCAGAAAACCACAGCAACTGGCTCTGCAAACAATCATTTAAGGCCACACACACACACTATAATATACGCAAAACTGTTGTACACTCTCACATGTATACATTCAAAGGCCCACAAACATGTTATTCATAACACCCATACATAATTTTGCATAAACACACGCAGGAATGCTCTTTCATGCCGCACACACAGTCTACAAACTGAGCCTCACTGTGCCAACAAAAGCATGTTTCCAGTCCATAAGTGACACCACCACCAAGGCTGTTGTGACTTACACACACACACACACACACACACACACACACACACACACACACACACACACACACACACACACACACACACACACACACACACAAACTTATCTTACCTCACAGGACTTTGGAGACAGCACCTTCCTGGTTTCCCACAGTTCTCTGCATGGCTGAAGACACTACACATCAACACACAAACAGATAAAAAGAAACTAAATATGAGGCTTTAGGAACAATGAAGTACGTGTTTTACAATTTACATTTAACCGTTTCATCACACATGATAAAATGAGTGCAAAATTATAGCCAGCAGCTGTTTATCATACCTTAACATGGGAACAGGCAAAACAGTTATCCTGGCAACAAAATCCACCCACTAAGGAACACTTTATATCATGTTTGTTTAATTTGTTCAAAAACTGAAGTAATTTGCCATTTTACAGGGCAATGTGTGCTGGACTATTTCTTGGCAGGGAGCAGAAAGTTAGAGCCCTACAGTCTTGCACAACACAGTTGCAACTGACTATTATTTCCATTAGCGATTAATATGCTGATTATTTTCTCAACTAATTGTTTTGTCTATTAAATGTCAGAAAATAGTGAAAAGAAAGCCTGTCACACCTTCAAATGTCTGATTTTGTCCAATCATCAATCCAAAATCTACAGATGTTCAGTTAACTATCGTGTCTGATACAGAAAAACTTCAAATCCTGACATTTGAGAAACCAGAAAATGTTCGGGATGTTTGTTTAAAAGGGACAAAATTAATATTTGGTTTGGTAGTTACCAATTAATTTTCAGTTGACGAATTGATTAATCAACTAATCATTGTAGCTGTACTCTGCTGGTTGTCAAGTAACTGCTCAGGGCCAGGAAAACGTCTGTAATATAACCCCACTGAGTAAAACAGTAAATCATCGTTTTTACATTTTGGTTTTTGTACAGATTAAACAAACAAGACTTAAAATATCAATTAGTGAACTTTTGATGTGCTAGTGCAGACTTTGTTTACTGTGGACAGCATCAGGCTAACTGTTTCCCTGTTCCCAGTCTATTTGCTAAGCTAACCACTTCCGGAACTGTACGCCAGGAAGTGAAAATACATGTACTTGTATTTCTCATAATGTACTGTTTATAACTATTCCTTTGAATGGATGAGGTTTGAAGAAATAAAAGGAAGAGAAAGTGTAAGAACTTGGTGTTTTAGCATTTGCAGAGACCGCTCTCAGTGTTTAAGCAGGTAGAGAATACATACACTTAAAAAAAACACACACACACACACACACACACTCCCAAAGCTCACACTGCACATACTCATCTGGTTTGCCACCTCAGTGAACTGGTGAGTGATGGCTCTTACCAAATTAAAACCAGACAACATATAAAAACTGCGGTTTCACCCCCAACCTCCTCCCCCCCTCCCCTCTCTCTCCCCGTCTGTCCGTCTGTCTCCCTCAGCTCTCCAGCATGCCTGGCTTCAATCATTCCTCCAATTTATTCCATCTCACTGATTCCAGGGGAACAAACAGAATCAACAAAAAGCCATAAAAACTTCATCTCTACACAAATAAATGGCTACTGTTGGAGGAAAACGGCTTCTCCAAAACCTCAGGATTGTTTTAAATAGGTTCATTTGCAGACTGATGACTATGTATTTTTAAAATGACAACTGTGTGGGCTTTGAGGGTTATCATCACACTTTAGCACTGCATTAAAGATCATGTAAACCTTCTTTTTTAATGTGCAAGATACAAAGCGAACACTACATAGTGACTTGTCACTGGGATTCATAAAGCATCAACAAACCGAAGCCAGTGAAGCCACATGTGCTGGCTTCTTAACCTGTGGGACAAGAAATGGAGTCTCAACATGAAGCGTGATAGCTGTTTAATGTTGTAAAGTCGGTTCATTTCATTCAAGTCATGGAAGAAAAAGTTTGGGTTAGCTTAAAGTGATACTCCACCCAAAATCTATCTTGTGAGAATTAAACACTGGTGTCCTGCTTGAAATGTGGCTGCTAGTTTGCAGTTTGCTTCTCCACAGAGAACAAAGACTCGCCTCAGATGAAATTGTGAATAGAAGCATGAATTAATCTGCACATGTACATACCTGTAATATTATCATAAAAGTTGTAAAGTTTCAAGTTCTTGTAACACTGTAGAGTTCATAAAACAGTTTCATGCATGTAAGATTAGTAAATTATTATTAGTGGGTTGTGATTAAACAGCGTAACATAACTCTCATCATTCAATGTGCGTTAATTGTCATCAAACCTGCCATACAGACAGAGGAAGCACTCGGGGTAAAGTCCAGGTAGGGAATGTGTGGTAAATTTGCTAACTTTACAAGTTGATCGTAGGTTGATGAGTGTGGTGTTACATATGAAACAATGGGTGTGGGTGTTTTGACAAGGATCTATACACCATCGGTTTAGTAAGAGGCCTCAGTGGCCTTGGTATTGAGAATATGGTGAAACAGCAGAATTATGACTTAATACTGTCTGAATCCAGGCTGACCACAACCTTCATTCTCCATGAAAAAGCAAACAGCCAACTTTGAAGCCTATGTTTTGTCCAAGAAAGACACAGTTTTGAGAAAGCATCACTTTAAGCTGTTTTCCCCTTTCTTCACTGCTTGTTAATGACACATTTCTCAAGGTGTCTGGGTATGAGGAGACACAGAGATAGTCCAATACACACACAAACACACACAAAGTATATTGTAACCAGATCCTGAGGTGTGATATGTTTCTTCAAGGACCTCTCATGGGTCTCTTCACTCGGCCACGTGCTGGGCTGAGCTTAAGGTTGTCAAAATCTCCCCAAAAACACCTCTCTCTCTTTGCGCGCACACAAACACTCACACACATGCACATACACGCACACACCAACCAACATATTACCTTTTTCTACACTCCCCAGGCTCAGTTCATCTTGCATCCAAACCCAGCCCACTCTCTGCTCCCTCCTCTCCTCCCACTTTGATCTGTTACAGACATGTTTCATTTTTCATTCCTATCCTCTTGTCATTTCCCCTCTTCTTCTCCCCCCCTCCATCCCTTTCTGTAATCCTCTGTTCTTTTTGTCTCCTGTCTTCACGTTATCACTCCTCCTCCTTTCCTCCTTGACCTCTACTCCCATCTCTGTGCTGCCTCTCTCCATCTCCTTCCTTGCCTCATCTCTCCTTCTCTCATGATCTCCACTCACCTCCTCTACTAACCAAAGCTTCTCCTCCACAGTTAAAACCTCAGCTGAAGTCCATTGCTGGGTGTTTACCTTGTCTGGAAGTGTAGTTTCCACCTTGCACAGTGTACCCCTGATTGTTATCTGACAGTGTAGGTGTTCACAGTTTTCCATGTTTTGAAAAGGTAAATGTTTTCAATGCTGTTTTGCTTTTACAGGCAAGGCGTGGTTGAACAAAAATTTCCCCCACAAGTGGCAATAAAGTTGTATTTTACTGTATTGTACATCAATGGTATAAAGTAAATAAGTACATTTAATCAAGTACCGTAAATCATGCACTTTATTAGGAACACTTGCCTATTTATGTAGTTATCAGCCAATCATGTGTCAGCAGTGCAGTCATGCAGGTACAGGTCAGGAGCTTCAGTTAATGTTCACATCAAACATCAGAATGGGAAAAAATGTGTTCTCAGTGACTGTGGCATCATTGTTGGTGCCAGATGTGCTGGTTTTGAGTATTTCTGAAACTGCTGATCTCTTGGGATTTTCACACACAACAGTTGCAGTTCTGTGGACAGAAACGCCTTTTTGGTGAGAGAGATCAGAGAATGGCCAGGCTGGTTGGAGCGAACAGAAAGGCTACAGTAACTCAGATATCTTTACAACTGTGGTGAGTAGAAAAGTATCTCAGAATACACAACATGTGAACCTTGAGTTGGATCGGCTACAACAACAGAGGACCACGTCAGGTTCCACTCTTCAGCCAAGAAGTGAAATCTTGCTGCAGGGAGCACAGGCTCACCAAAACTGGACAGTTGAAGACTGAAATGTAAAAAACACAGTCTGGTCTTGACACACTCTGGGCCCATTAATACCAACCAATCACTGTTTGAATGTATTGTTGTGTGTTGTGCATCCCTTTATGGCCACAATTTACTATCATCTAATGGCTACCTCCAGCAAGATAACGCTCCATGTCACAAAGCAAAAGACAGACACTGCTTTTGGCCTTTTCTTTGGGCATTTTTTAAAAGTGGCTAAAACATGTTTTTGCAGACGGCCCTGTCCACAGCGGCACATCGCTCAGCTTCTCTCCCGCTAATGGATTTGAGCTAAAAACACTCTTGGTATGTATGTGGTATGCACCTTACACTCTCAAATATCGCTTGGATGTTGTAAATCACTTAAAAGTACATGCAGTGTATTTGTGTAAGAGGAGCTGAGAGATGAACAGACACTTTTGGCCTTCAGGGTGACATGATGAGTTATGTGTGAGAGAGAGAGCACAGTAGACACAGCACAGGTCAGAGGTCGGAGATGTTACTGTTTAACACACCAACACACTGTAACAACAGAGATGAGATTAATGACCGTCTATGTGTCTCTATGCGTGCACAGTTTGCATAGGGGGTCCTCAGATATCTGTATAATAATTAATCACACACACACACACACACACACACACACACACACAGACACACACACACACACACCTCGTCTCTCAGCCCTCCTCTGGCCTCTCCTGCTGTTTTATGGCCTCACCTGCCACGATGGAGGGATGACAGCCACACTCAGCAAGAGGGAGGAGAGGAAATGGGAGAGGGAGGGGGGGGTGGGGAGATGTGGTTTAGGAGTGGATGGTGGGGGAAAAGAAGTGTCAGTTGAAAAGGAGAGAGGAGATGAAAGACAAACAGTGAAACAGGTCCAGAGAAGAAAGGAGAGAGAGACAAAGAAAGACAGCCACACACCAGATGTGCTCGCTCTCCATACACGGTCACCAGTTCAGTGTGTGTGTGTGTTTGTGTGTGTGTGTGTGTGCGCAATGTGAAAAACGATTTATGTTAATTTATGTGTTCAACTTGTCATCAGTTGTTCAGACTTTATTTTATATTTTCTACACACTGTCCCAGCAGGCACTGGTCGTCAATGTAACGTCAGGAAGACGTTGGACTCTCGCGGCTCTGAAGTCGGACAGAGGCAAAATTTTGGTTGGAAATGAAAATCGGCTAGATGTCACAACCCAACGTTGACTAATTTACATTGTGACATATAGCAGATGTTTAGCAGATGTTTGGTTCTCCTCACGACTAGAATGTCGGTATTTTGTGCCATTGGCACAAGACATTTGGAAGACGTTGGATTTTCGCTATTGTTTTTTTATTCAGCAAAACATTTTGAATCTTTAATTTGATAAATATGAACATGATTTTTTTCTACAAAACAAATTTTTTGTTTATCAACAGAAGTTTAAATATTAAATGATTCCTATACGTAAGCTGCTGTAGAAGAACTTTGCTTTTAGAAAGTAGTCTAAAGACAATAATTAAAAGTTAAATATGTTGTTTAAAGTCTGTAACTTTCCAGAAACTAAGCAGATTATGAGTTTGACCAGATATTTGATGTACTTGAAAGTTTTAGATACTAAGTGCTCAGGACATTTTTCAGATGATACCAAGAAAGTGCTGAGATTTGATAACCAGCATTTTCAAACATCAACGTGAAACATCAAACATCAAAGCTGAGACCAAACTTGAAATCAACATTGTTGCTTCCTGTTGCAACAAAGGATGTTTTTTTCTTTTTTTTCCACTGTCTTGAACACAAACACACATTGTAAGTGATTTTCCATTGGCTTTTCTCATCCTCCACCATCAGCCTCTTTGAGAAACTGAATGCTCTGTTTGAAGTGAAGAGTAGCATCCTCTTCATGTTTTTTTCCTGCCAAGCAATCCAGCAGATTTCCTGCAAAATCTGACCTGGTGACCCACATTGTAACGTGCAGTTTAGAGGTCGATACAGACCCAGTGAAATACCAATTTGAGGTTAAAGGTGTGGTGAGAAAAGTAGAAAGCCACCCAAACAACAAACTGACTGTGGTGTAACAGTACGGAAACAATAACGGTAGCTACCGGCAACAGCAGAAAGTCTTGGTGAAATTGTGATTGTAAATCACAACTTGATTAGTAGTGAAATGCGATTTTGAAAAAACTTGGGAGGGAACATTTTACATATCTACATATATCCTAAATACTGTTCAACATGTTACATTCCAAATCCTATATGATAAAATGTTTGATATCTCTGCAGCCACTTTACATGCATGAAGCCAGAACATATATTTACATCCTTCTTCCATGTAAAGTATACTTTCATTAAAAAAAATCTCATTTAACCACTTCAGGCTAACCTGAATCAGTTAGATGCCTTAAAATGAAATAATGACTGATCATTTATTGATGTTACAGCACAACATCCAGCAATATCAATCACTGCATTTAATGTAATACCTGCACTGTTTGTACAATGGAAGAAAGAAATGTGTAAGGGACAGAAATGACTTGCCCTTCCTCAACAATATTAAAACTACAATATATTCAGTAAGAATGTATCTATTAGTATTAACATTATACGTATCAATAATATAGTGAGACTATATGCGGCTGCGCTTATATATGCCAAATGAGATTTTACAGAGCATTTCAGAGGGCACAAGTGTTCTTGCTCTATACTGTGAATATGCACACACATGCATATGTGCATACACACACACCCACACACACACTTCAGGCTTTGTGGTACTTGAGTGAAAAGTAGCGGAACAAATTCCTAAAATCCCTTTGAAAAGCATGTTTTGCCAGACCTTTGGAAAAACATGTAAAACAACCAGGGCTAACTTAAGTCGGCAGCTTGCGGGAGGAGAGGAAAGGCTGGAGGAAAGAGAAAAGAGGAAAAGGAAAGAGAGACGGTCAGGAGAGTCAAAAAGACAAATTCCTCCAGATAGTTGAGTGGTTAACTTCATCACCTCTCGAACCACATGTGAATCCTGCCAGAACTCTCTCTCCCCTAATCATTTCCTTCGGTGTTTTCTCTTCATTTAAAACAAAGAATACAGTTACTAAAGGATACTAGAGTGACTATGATAACAACATTTTGACAGAGGAAGGAAAGAAGTATGGACTAAGAAAAGAGTGCGTGCTGGTGGCAGATGGCGATCAAAATTCTTCACCTATAGGATCAATATTAAAAACACCAGATACACAAAATCTGGTGCATTCCTTCAAATGCCCAACGGAGGATGAGCTGGTATTTTTGACAATATTACGATCGCACTGGCAGAAGCAGACATCATATGAAAGTACTGGACAAGTTTGAACAGCAGAATGACTGGAGATGACTGTGGGAAAAGTAAGCAGAATTAAAAATGGTGCCAGTAGAAGATATGCAAGCTTATGCGGGCTAGCAAGCTGTTGTTTGCAGCTGTTGTACTGGGTTGTGCAAATTAAGCAATAAAAACTGAGATACTGAGAGAGAAGAAATTGAGAAGAGGGCGCAAGACTGGCATGTGGGGATGAGTGCCTGATAACTGAAACTCTTTCCAACAGATTTCTCTCTTTTAATATTCCTTCCTGCATTTTGATCACAACCCTGTGACTGTTCATTTTATTTGAAACCAACACTTAATTTGCAACTGAGTGAGAAGCAGCATAAATGAGAGACAGCACTTTCCAGTCTGAGGCACTCTAAGGACGGTCCCCATTGGGAAGAGAACAAATTGCAGCTCCAACTAATGGACTTCAAATATCTTTGGATTAGTTTTTGCACTACTTTGTAATAGTGTTGGTGTTGCAGCGGGCTCATGTGGTGAAGGTTGAACTGACCCTGAAGCAAAGATCTTAATTTACCCATCAATATTCAGTTCTGTACAAAGGTTTTTGGCACTAAAAGTAAAATGAGGATGCTTTCAAAAAATTATGCCATGAATACTTTTTATTGATCAATTTACTTCACACAAAATGCAGTAAACAGGAAAAAACTAAATCAAATCAAATCAATATTTGGTGTGACCACTCTTCACCTAAAACAGGGGACAGGTCACGCAGTGAACGGTAGGTTGTCTTGTGTCTTGTGGTATTTGCCACAGTTCCTCTATGGATTTAGGTTGTCCCACCGTCTTCTGTCTCTCCATGTAATCGCAGACTGACTTGATGATGTTAAGATAAGACAGTCCTTTATTAGTCCCACAGTGTGGAGTTTTGCACAGAGACCAAGGCTCTGTACTGTGTGTGTGTGTGTGTTAGGGATCGATGTCATGCTGCAGAATGAATTTGGGACCTATCCGATGCCTCCCTGATGGTATTGCATGATGGGGAAGAATCTAAACATCTAAAGTGCCAAAAACTGTTGCACAGTACTGTATGTTCCAACCCTGATGTTCATGAACTCTCAGTAAAGATCGAAAGAATGAGATTGCAATAAATTTTCTTTATAGCTTGTTTGGCCTCACACTTAGGGAAACCACCTGGACAATCTCCCTCTGAATATATACTGAACCAAATACTTTAGGAACCCCCAGTAAGAGCTGGAGTACGTGTCTAGGACATACGGACATTTGCTTAGCCTTGTGCCGCAACAACCCATATAAGTGACGGAAAACTGATCAGATCACTAGAACAAGGGTTATTCCTGTGCTCTCTATGCGGGAACCAAACAACCTCTAATAAGTTGTATGCATTTGACAGTAGCACTGCTTCATACATGGCAGATTGAACAGTGAAGCGGTGAGAAATAAACCAAGCAAAAGCTAAGGATACAGATCTATTCCAACTAGCATTACAAGTAATATGAACCTCTTCAGAGCAAGTTAAAGGTGGAATGAATGAGGTAAAGAGACTGAGGAAGAGTAGCAGTGACTTCATAGATCTGCTCCTTTGTTCTGCATCAGACCTGTTTGTTAGTGGACATCCCACTGCCTCACACACCTGGTACACATTACTGCGTCTACTCTGCGTGTTTGTGTGATCTGCGAGTGTGTGAGGGAGAAGAGATAAAAGGAGGAGGAGAAGGACAGATGGAGGAATTGAGAGAGGACTGTAGTGTAGTTTTAGTGAACTCCCATGTGTGTTTCCATGAGCGAGAGTCCACTGATGATGTGACACAAACCACATGTGATGGGGCAACATCTGCCTGGGATGTGTGTGTGTGTGTGTGTGTGTGTGTGTGTGTGTGTGTGTGTGTGTGTGTGTGTGTGTGTGTGTGTCTTCAATAGAGAGACCCTGGGCCTGGATGTAACAAAGGAACAGATAAAGCACCAGAGTTGACGAGACGCTGCTTTCCTTTTTCTGTTGTCTCATTTCTTGCTTCCCTCTCTCTCTTATCCTATACTATGTTTTTGCAATTTTTTTCATTCATTTGAGTTTCCTGTTTCATTTCTTCATGAAATAATGAATCATTGCATGTTTCAAGCTCCCTAAGTGAAACAGATGACATGGGAAAATTTAATTCTCTTAGTTTCACATTGTACCATTTTGTGTGAGTGGGTGTGTAACTGTGAGAGGACAGATTGACTGTGTTACACACATTAAAAGCTCAGTGAGAACAACCTACATCAGTACTGCTCCAAGTTTGGATGAGGACCTAAAAAGGAGTTGAGGGAAAACGAATACGAGTCCCCAAATTATTCAGTAAAAATCTCTGTCAGAGGTTATTGAGTATGTTACACTGCCAAAGGGCTTTATGAGATCCTGCAGTGGAATGCAGGCTGAGACCAAGTCACATTTAGTTAGATTTGCCTAACTAATAGCCCTAAAATTGGGTTTATAAACATAAGAAAAATGTAGCTCCCTAGAGTAAAAGTCTGAAATTCACACTGTGCAGAGGAGTGTTTTTCCTCCAACAGATCAGCAACTAATGACCAGTGGACTCTCTGCTACTTCCTTCCCACTGACTCTCTCTCTCTCTCTTTTTTTTTTGTCTCTGGAGAAATCGCTCTCGTCTACTGGTGGACATCAAGCCTCAGTGCTGTTGTGGTACCAGCTAAAACGTGCCCAGAGCATCAATTATTAAGAAAAACAAAACCTGGCTTTGAATGTGTGGTCAAGTTTGTGGTCGTTTTTGTGTTTAAACCAAAAGGTTGAAAGTTTTAGTCTGTTGGAGAGTTCTGGTCTGGCTGCTCATTAGACGACATTTAATATTTGAGAGCTTTGGCTTGTGTTTACTTTTCTTAAAGTATCCCAGTTTGTCTCTGTCTTTCACCTGTCTTGCACCATCTTATATCAAATATGCTACTGGAGCAACTGCAGAACAGAACAGAGCAACAGAGACACCTGGACATTTTTGTTACCCTATGAAATAATAATAAAGAGGAGTTTGTAGACTGTATAATGTTCCCAAGGTGCATAATCAATAAAAAAAAAAAAGTGAAGCCTAAACATCTCCCACACATCCTGTTAACAAATATACACACCTTGGGAGCATTAAACAGCGCTGGACTTCCTCTGCAGTATAATTCATTATTTTGATTAATCTTGGCAATTATGGCTGAAGACTGGGATATGTGCTTTTCTGTTCTAATTTATTTTTGTTGGCCTGCCATGGTGACTTTTACAAATTGGGCTGTATCCACTTTCAACAGACTGTAAAAAAGTAAGAATTAATAACTTTGCAATTCAAACAAGCAAGAAGAGGCACTGTGCGTGTCTGTGCAGTATCGGGCTGTCCGAGAGGAAAATTGTGGTTTACACAGCGTCAGCCCCCACTGGCCAGTTTCTGAGACTGTTTGTTGGACCTCGGTTACTGTATAGTGCCACACTGGTATTCGCACATACAGCAACAGGACACAAAGCCAAGGTAATAAAGTTTAGACATGGTATTAAACAAGAAAATATTTTCCGTTCTCATACTCTCTGTGTCTTTGTTGAGCTCTGAATATCAAGTATAGAAACGAAGGAAGGAAAACAAGGAAAGAAAGGGTAGAGATAAGTTTGGGTAAGGTCAAGGGAGCTGTGTGTGTTTGTATTTTTGTTTGAGCTGCTGGAGGGGGGTTAGGTATAGTTGATGTCTGATGTTTCGCTCAGTGTGGTATCCCCTGCAACGGTCTGTGGGTGGGGGGCATGCTCTTGGCTGTTGTTGACATTAACCCCTGCTAACCCCATTACATAGACATACACACAGGCACACACACAGGCACGCACACACACACACACACACACACACACACACACACACAACACACACACTACTGAAATACGCACTACACAGAAAAAAGCTCTCACTCTGCCTGTCTCTACCTTTTCCTTTATCCGACTGTCAAGTGAATTTGTAGCGAAGCTTGGAAATGTTTCGAAAAGTAAAATATGGCTCAGGTGTGCTTCCAGCTGGGTTGAAGCTTTCAAATTGGTCTGAACCTGAACACAGAGTTCAGAAAACACATCAATAAGACACCAGACAGAATCTTTCAAGACCTCATTAATACGGAGTGAGTTAAAGTCAGCGAGTAAAAGGTCATGGTGGACACATATTTCTTTTGTTATTTAGTCCATAAGAGCATTTCTAATCCAACATATACATACTGATCAAAATGTGTTTTTGAATGTAAGGCTTTTTTTTAACACTGTTCCTGAAAGCAGGTATTTACCTTTTAGTCCTGCTGAATTAGGAGTATGTGATGAACATGATCATTTGCATTAAAATATGGAAACGCAGCTTCAGCCCCTGTCTTGTCTGTGTCTCTGTGATGAGACCAGTGCCCCAAAACACCCACAGTAATGTACAGAAAGCTGTGACAAGCTGGATCTGCTGCAGAGTGAACAGACTGGCAGCTAAAAATACTCAGCATGGAAACTCCTCTTGAAACAATGAATTAGCACACGCACACACACACACACACACACACACACACACACACACACACACACACACTGAAGCCTCCTGGCAGGCAGTGTTAAGTGAATAAACAGGGTCTAATTTTTGCTCCACGTGGATGGATAATGGGGATATAGGGGAGGACATTATTTTAACTAAAAACACAACCTTTGCTATTACAGGAGCCATGCGCTGGGTTTAAAGAATCCATAGAGAACTGAAGGGAGTCTCTCTTTGTCTCACACTTATACTCTTGCTACTTACTGCAGGCAGTTCAGTTTGCTCGTTCTGAGTCACATATGGTCCATTACACCAGTGACAGTCAGCTGGTAATGTAGAACAAAGCAGAAAGACTGTTGTTTCTATGGTTGGTTGCATTTTAATACACCTTGTGCAAGGACTTAAACTGTTAAATGGAAATATTTGAGGTATCCTGTCACACAATTGTAATGTGTCAGCCAATCGGAAACACATTTTCTAATGCCTCAGTATGATGCTGAGCTGAGACAGAATACTTGCATTATATGATGCCCCAAAAACAACCACACCTGGGGTATGATGCAAATTTTAAATCAAAACACCTGCACACTTATTTCCTTTGCATAAAATGTATTATCTAAGCTTTCATTCTTTTGATGCAAAAGCCACACGTGTGCAGATGTTTTGATCTTTTTTATTGCTGTTTTTCGCTGGATTTTTCTGGAAGTTTTGGGAAAGTTTAGTTAAATGACTTGCTCCGCAGAGGTACGGGATGGGAATGGGATCTTTTCATTCATATTTGAGGACAAAAATCCAGTCCTAACAAAGTCAACAATTTCTTTTAGAGTCAAGACCTTCCAGATTTAAAAAAAAACATCCTGTTTTTTGGTAGGATTTGAAATGCCCAATTTGATAGGTACTGCAATCCTTGTCACTGCGAACTCTACTGTTCTGGGGCGTGCTGCAGTGGGACACAGAGTCAATTGAGTCGGAACACACGACCATTGGTCTTTACTCCTGCACCGAGGACTTGGTTTTAGAGTTGATGTTAGAGTTGTGACTGGGTTATGGTCTATATAAGAGGTGAGATACAGAATGGTTAAGGTTTGGAAAAGCCTTCAGGGAATTAATACAAGTCAGCACAGTGTCCTCAAGAATATACTATTGCAAGTGTTTGTGTGTGTGTGTGTGTGTGTGTGTGTGTGTGTGTGTGTCTGTGTGTGTGTGTGTGTGTGTGTGTGTGTGTGTTTACCTGAGCACAGCGTCTGTGGTTTTCACACCAAACCAGAACTTGGTCACTCTGGAAGAGAGCGAGAGGAAGAGGATTAAAACAAACACACACACACAGAGGAATAAATCTTTCACAGACATATTCACTGTGACTTCCAGGGAGACAGAAAGCAAAATATTGTTAAAAGAAAGGTCACTGACCACATTACATAACCAGAGGAAAGCTGTCATGCAGTCAGACACACACTCAACTTTTCTCTTATTTACTCAATTATCCTCTGGGTGAGAAATGACTTAACACACTGTGTTTAGGGTTGCTGAGCCAGACAGAGACCACGTCAATTGGAGAGATGTATTTTGATGTGTGTGTTGGTGTATGTGTGAGTGTATGTGTGTACAGCTACTACTAAGTGAGTCAAGACCACCGGTAAACATGGGTGTTATAACCACCGCGACAGAGGAAGACGTCATCACATGACCACAGGGACAGAAATACAGATGAACTGACCCAACATCAATCCGTCCAATCTCTTCAGATTTTCAAACTCCTAAAAACAAATTTATACGAATCATCGATACTTGATTTTGAACAGAGAGGGAGACACAGACCTGCAACATATTTTTTAATGGATTATTACATCATAGTAAATTCAGATATGTTGTCCCCCTGGTCAAGATAAATGAAAACCTCAGTATTGAGACCAAGTAATATAGATTTTCTTTATTAATTGTTTTATTTGTCAATTATTTGTTTCATACGGAAAATGTCAAAATAGTGAAAAATGCCTGTCACAACTTCCCAGAGCTAAAAGGTAACATCTGCTGTTTGTATATTAGATATTCAATTTACAATAAACCAGATGATGTTTGGTGTTTTTTAACTTGATCATTTTATTGTTATATTTACAATTTTTGTGGGATTTTTAATCATTTTAATTGTTTGAAATGCAAGCTGAATACTGTGTGAGTGCTTTATACTTGCACTTGTGGTGTGGTGGCATCAGACTTCTGAAATGCTTTGTCATCACCAGCACAATCATGACGCCATCATCCAACATCAAAACAACTATTAAGATACTGGTGGGTGTGCATTTGCGTATCTGTCTGTTGTCATGTGTGTGCACCCTTATGGGAGTATATGAGTCTCAAGTGTGTGTGTGTGTGTGTGTGTGTGTGTGTGTGTGTGTGTGTGTGTGTGTGTGTGTGTGTGTGTGGATAAGCCTTCTTAACGACTCCTAAACCCTCTCCTGAGTGAGCTGTATTTAGCCTGAACAGGCTCATCTCTTTCCACAGACACACACACTTTTCAGGGCTTCTCCTCTTTTAAGTAGCCTTTGTGCTTCTGGTATGAAGGAGGTGAAGGGGTTAGAGTTGGGGTAACAGTGCAGCGGTTAAAGGTTAGAGATTAGGGGTTAAGGGCTTTCACGGTACAGAAGATGCTGAATTGACTCTTTCAGTCTTCACATTCAAAACAGATGCAAATTAACTGTGTTTTGGTAAAAAAGCTGCAGCTAAATTGGACTTTAAATAAAGCTTTTACTGTCACTAGAACAACCATGTTTTGTTTTTTTTGCTGAAGTTTGAAAAGTGCAAGAAATTAAAGATCCACTCTGTCGGATGGGGAGGGCTGCTTCTCCGTCCATTTGTAAGTTTCCAAAAACCGACAAACCGTAAGTCACGCCTGCTTTCTGCAGAGACTGGCTACTGAGCATACGGTATGTGTGAAAATGGTCAGAGCTCCAAGTTCTCCAAAAATCTTGTTTGCCTCATTCCTCTCATACTCTTGCCCCTGTCCATGTCCAGTGCTGCAGCTACTTTAATATGGCTTTGGTCATCCAAGCTGTTGGCGGCAACAAAGAAATGGCTCATTTTCAGAGAAGCAACAGAAGGAGTGGAACCAAAATCAGGAGGCCATAAAAAAATTGTTCAGAGTTGACTCTGTCAGTAAAATGATTGTTGGACATAATCTTAAGAGAAATAAAAGGGTATTTCTCGGCTGTGTGAGTATGCCTTTAAGACTAAATGAGTATTGATGGGGTGGACGCCCTTGGCTTAACAGTAATCTGTGCTAGCTGTTAAAAGGGATAATGCTAAGGCGACAGAAAGATGAGAGAGAGAAGAGGAAGAAAAGCAGTGTAGGATTAAAGTAATGGTTAAACCCCTGATGAGTAGATGAGTAATAAGTCTGTGGGGAAGGATGGATGGAAAGAGGAATAGATGAGAGGAGAAGCAGAGGAACGGGTGTCATGGTATCACAGGAGAGACACAGAAACACCTTCCTCCTCTGCCCAGCTTTTCTCTTTCCTTTCTAGACAAAATTGACGCCACCCAGGTGCTACAAATTTTACATCATAGAGAACATATTTTCCATGGATATAGGTCTTATAGTAGATATACAATGGTGTTTCTTAGCTCTCTCATACTGTACCTTAAGTTTTTTTTAAACCGCTGCATATAAATGACAAGCAGTCATTCTCTCCTTCCGCTGATTCTGTTTGACGACAGTTGTGAATAGCTGAATAGCTGTGCGCGAAATATTAAACAGACACAAATTCCCTGTCCAAATTTGGCTTCACCAGCTTCACTTCTATAGTCTGGTTTTTGCAGGTATTCCAAATTCCACGTCTAGGACAGAATCAAGTTCAAAAAGAGAACAAAAACATTTACAGTTTAAATGCTTCTCTGGATACTGTAAAATCTGACATCATACAATTTAAAGCACCCTGTAGAGTTTTCTTGAAAACGAACAGTTTCTGTTTAAATTCAGTGTTTCTCACCAGAAATTACTGTGTATCATCAAGCTCTAACAAACATCTTTCCTTCCTCATAAAACCAGAGACTAATAGAGCTAGACTATAGAGAACATAGAACTAAGAGATAATGACAACAGTATTGGCGAGTCTTGATGGTTAGTAGAGGAATGCATCTTTGCTGCCTTTTAATGTATAAATTTCTTTAGCTGTTGATGTTAAAACACACTAAAATACAACATGAATATGTATGTTAAGGTGGGTTATCATTGACTCAAAATGTATTTAAAGGACAAATTACAGTAAAGTGAGGTCATTTTCTGAACTCATGTGAGTGAAACACCAAAATCTTTCTGGCTATTAATCATATCCACATTAATCATAATCAAATCTAAATCGCAGCCCTAATTATATCCATTAAATAATGTGCAATGTATCCAAGGCATCAAGTCAAAAGTGTTATGATTTTTGACTTTATTGGCAGTATCACTCCACTCTGTCCTGCTCCTGGAGGCTCAATCAGGGTGGGTTAAATTAGCAAAGTTAAGTTTGTCCTGCAGCAGGAGGATGATTTATTCAGCCAGCCACCATCTGCCTCTCTTCTGGAGGACAGAAAAAGATAAAGAAAAGCGAGACGAGGATCTGAATATACACACAATTTACATTCCCTCCTCCTCCTCCTCCTTGTGCTCCTGCTCATCCAGATTAACTTCCCTTGGTCACCCTGTCACCCTCTCTGTCTGTCATTTGTACACTCCAACTCTCTCTCAACCCGCTCCACATTGCTGCCAGCTCCTGTGAAAATGACAGGATAAGACTTGAACGATGATGATGATGATGATGATGATGATGATGATGATGATGATGATGATGATAAACTGTAGATGCTCCAGTCAAAGAACTGAGAATAACGTGGAGGCCAGTTAAACATCTCCAGATTTTCACAGAGGAGATATAAAGCTTCTTTCCCCCCTGCTGGCCTCACATCTTCATCCTCTCTCTTAATCTTTTTTTACGCTCTCTTTCTTTTTCTGTCGTCCTCACCATAACATCACCCGCTCTCTGTCACTCCTCTTCAGCCCCCTCTGCAACGCACACAATAACTGGATGTACACATACACACTCTTATCCCAAGTCGATTTCATGGGACATATTTGCTGTCAGAGCCAATCAATGCAGTTTAGATGGGCCTGTGTGCCGTATGGCTATTAAACGGTGGTCAAACTGGGGTTTCATAGGGTCTCAGAGTATGTGTGTAAGTCTGTCTGCGGCAAAACAGCTGCACATGTTGAAAAAGTCGGGGAAAGAAATAGAGGACTGGAAGAAGAGAGAAAAGAAGTTGGATGTGGGAGACTGGGAGGAAAATGAGAGGGAGACAGGAAGTTGAAAAGAGCAGAGGGACACAGACAAAAGAAGGTGAAAGATGGAAATAAATATTAGTTAATTCGAGCTGGGAGGAGACTGGCGGGGGGTGGTGTATACTAGTTATGAAACAGGATGGAATAAATTCTAGTGACTGCTGTCTGTCGTCTGGCCCGGGTTTGGTCTTCAGGGTTATTTTATTGATGGGAAGTTTAAATAAAGTATTTTCATTTTGAAATTCCCAAATGCATTTATTTGTGGCTTTACACTAGCAGTTTAGAGAGTTATAGGTGAGGCATTTACTTATAAAACTCTATCCTAAACCCATGTAAAGACATACAAAGGTTTTGAGGCCAAAGGTTTTTGTGTATTTTATGGCCCAAGAATCCTCACAGTAATGCTGAAGATACTGTGCATGAAAAATCTCAAGAGGATTTCACTTCAATCCACCTCATGATATATAACTTAGAACAAAACCATGCAAAAATCTCCTTTCATTTTTAATGATGGATTTCCACATGGCTGGATTTCATACCAACACTCAAAACACAGGGTCCTAAAGTTTTTTCTATCCTGGGATCCAAGAGAGAAATTTGTCTGAGCCTGAGACACCAGAGACCCGTCAGCAACAGAGCTGACCCACGTAGTAAGAAACACTTGCACTAAAGGACTTCCACATGCCTCTGATGGCGGCTTAGTCCACAGTAATCACTGTTAAAGAATAACATTCTGATATCAGTGGATGCAACAGCAGGAAAGAGGCTGTGACACAAACACACACGTACACACAAAAACACACACACACACACACACACACACACACACACACGGTCGACATGCATGCGCACAGCTGCACACACCCTTCAGTGTTTGAAAGAGAGAGAGATATAAATCACACTTCTGCCAGATGCAGCGATAAAAAGTGAATGTGTGTGAGAGGGAGAGTAGGAGAGAGTGCATGTTATGTATGTATGTGTGTGTGTGTGTGTGTGTGTGTGTGTGTGTGTGTGTGTTGTGGTCAGTGTTTGCGGTGAGGCGCAGTAGAAAGTCTATTTAACACGAGGCATTAACTCTGCTAATCATACCCAGATGACCAGAAGCAAACACGGCTACGGTGTGTGTGTTGCGTGTACGTGTCGTCTGTGTGCGAGTGTGCGCGGTGAATGTATCATGACTAACTTCCACTCAACACAATATAACGTTCTTCCCAAAAAGGCCCATGTTGAGGTCTGAACATTCCCGACAGAAGCCCCTAATTAGTCTACGGGTGTGTGTGTGTGTGTGTGTGTGTGTGTGTCTGTGTGTGTGTGTTTCCGTGCACGTGTGTCAACGTTAGTGTTTGTGGTGCTCCACATCCTGTAAACAACAAGCGTCACAACAAAGTGGTTGTTATACGGTCCTGAACTTTGCCTCATCTGACTATTACATCGGCATCTGTCTTTCTGTTTCAGATCACTTCCAACAGCAGCTGAGATGAAACTCCATCAGTGACGAAAAATGCTCCAAATGATCAACAAATTAATGAAAAATTCAACATTTTGGGAAATATGCTTCTTCACTTTCCCCATTCCTTTACCCAGGTAAATGAGAAGATTGATACCACGCCCAGCTAACAGCCAGATAACTCAGCCTAACACAAAGACTGGAAACAGGAATAAATAGCTAGCATGGCTCAAAATCTGTCATAAAATCCACCAACCAACACCTCTAAAGTTCACTCATCACCATGTTGTATCTGATTTGTTTACTACATACAAAAAAAGTGTAAAAACAACACAGGTGCTGGTAAGAAGACTGTTACCTTCTAACAGAGGTTGACCGACTGTTTCCCCCCGTTTCCAGTCTTTAAGCTGAGCTAACTGGTTCCTTAGTTACAAACATGAGAGTGGTTTCAATCTTCTAAACTACCTCTCGGCAAGAAAGCAAATACGATTCAGCTGAGGGAAACTGTCAGCCGTGAGAAGAAGAATGGATTTAATTGCTTAAGTATCAAATATAATGTGCCGTCACGGTTTTGATGTGGTTACAGTCTCTCTGTCTGTCTCGCTTTCGGTTGCTGAAAGAACAAAAGGCATGCCACTCAATTCTTTGCCATCCCGGCTGTGATTTACTGTCTTGGAATTTCTCGTCCTGTTTTCAGGTGAGAATCCCTCCTACGCTGCCACAACTTTATCACCATCTATCCCTGGTTCTGCCGATCAAATGACAGGGCAGTCACAAAAGCTCAGAAAAGAAGCAGAGGTTTTATCTTTGAGGCGAGTCAAACAAGCCTCTGTCTCCTGCTGTCACCCTGTCTCTCTGCTTACCTGTCTGCCATACATATCAGTCCACTTTTTAGGCAGCGTATCAATTTGTCTGTGTGTCTACCTGCCTGCTGACCTGTCTTTCCATCTCTTTGCCCGTCTTTGTGCATGACCACGTCTGTCTACCTGTCTTTATCTCCCCGTCTCTGTGCAACCTGACCTGACCATTGTCTCCGGTCTTTTTCAGAGCGTGACTAGTTGGCTGACCGACCTCTGGGCTGATTAGAATTACCTACCGCAGAGCAACTGGGACACACATGCATGCACACACACATAAACATGAATGCACAGGCAGCTTATTCAGCCTCGCGCTGGCCCTCAGCCCTGGCTCGAACCGCTAACCAACCGCTCATCAGCACCACAGACCTGTGAGTGTTTAAGACACGCAGTCTAATCTGATCTACTTCGTATGTGCAAAAAGATCCAGCTCTGCAGGCAAAGGCTGGAAATTTCTCCTTATTTTTAGGAGTTTACATCAAAGAGGAATTTAGGGATATGACAACATACCAACATATATATGCTCATGTGCACACACACACACACAAAGAGCTATAATTACACTATTACACCATACAAGGGAAAGTAGTGGAAAACCCAGAGACGCAGCAGAAAGAGGTGTAAATAGAAAACTGGTGACTCACATTCTAGTGGCTACACACTAGCCGCACACACACTGAGAGAGCGAGAGAGCCAAAAACACAGGGTTCACCCACATGAAGCCAGAGGAAGTAATGTGTGTTTGTGTCTGAGTGTGGTGACAGAGCAGGATGAGTAAAGCTCTTTCTATCCTTACTGACGTTATAGTTACTGGAGCTGTTATCAAAAGGGTTTTTTTCTTTTAAACGTTATGTTCTTTAAATGAATGAATGCTCTAACACACAGTCTCTCCCAACCATCAATCATTCTGTGTCTCTCTATACTGTCCTATTATAGATTCAGAGAACGATGCTGTTCCCCAGGATGTGGCTGAAAGGAAACTTGTTTCCTTGTTTGCTCAAAGTTTAGAGGCTCCTTTTACTTTGGCACAACACGCAAAGTTTTCAGTACCTACTTTATATCCTCAAATGAGTTTCTGAGTCACACATTAACACCATCTTTTCCTGTTTGCCACTGTCCTGCCAATCAGTAATGAAGTCAGTGCTGACTTCTTTTTCTCCCTTGTGTTAAAGCTAAGATTGTGTCTAATGAGTATATTCCTTATTGATTAATATCTGAATCATTTTTTTGGTCAAATAATCAAGATAGTACAACATGTCCATCAAAATTTCACAGTTTAGTCATGTCTTAAAATTGTTTGTTCTATCCAAAACCCAAATTTATTCAACAATGACATTACATCAAGAGAGAATCTTATTTTGAGAAGCTACATCTGAGCATTTTTGTTTGCAACTAATAATTATTCTAATTACTGATCAATCTGCTGATTATGTTCTTGACTGATTCTGATCATTTTGCCAATAAAATATTTTTAAAATTCCCATTGCAGTTTTCCAGAGCCCAAAGTCTCTTGTCCAACCAATAGTTTAGAATCCAAACATATTCACTTTACAAAATTTAAAAACCGAGAAAACAATAAAATCCTCACATTGGAGACACTGGAACGAGCAAATGATGCTCGACAAATGGCTCAAGCAATTAACAGTTTATCAAAATAGCTGCTGATCAATTTTCTGTCCATCCACTCTCAAAATTTTTGTTGATTCATTTGTTGATTGACTTATCTAATCTTAAAAGATCTGACTAACAGAGGGAGTTACTTAGAGAAAACTACTTGTTTCAAGAGGTCTCGTCAGTCAATCACATTCTCCTGACTGCTGAGGATCTATTTTATACTGCCTTGTTTCAAAATGTTGTCTCAAAAACTTTCTCGAACAAGTCAAATGTACATGTAGGAGGCCAAGTGGAATTATCAAAACAAAAAGTAAACAGCAACTGAAATTTTGATCTCAGGAGGGAATATAACATTAAACATGAGATGGATAATTAGCTGTACTATACACCTGAGTGGGGAGAACTTTTACCCTCTCTGCATTCTGAGATATTTTCTAAACATACCTTGGATGTGTCAATTAATGCCAACAGTATGACATTAACAAGTGATATCAGAATTGAATGAAACATTTCAACCTATCAAAATGAAAATCCAAGTAGAAAATTAATGTCTGGCCTGTTTGCTACCTCCCAGTCGGTTGGTTTCATTTAAATCGCTGCTGTTTGATGCTCAACATCTGACTACTGCACTCCACTTCATAAAGTTTAAACCAAATGTTCCCTTTCTCACACCTCCAATCCAGAAACCACACACACACACACACACAAGCATGTACGCACACACACACACACACACACACACACACACCTCACTGCTAGAGAGTCATCCAGGGGCCACCCTCATTACCCAATGCACAGGTGACAGGGGTCTATTCTGGATGGACGAGGACCAGACCAAACCTTTATTTTATACCTGAACATATGCAAACCCACACACACACACACACACACAAACTTTCTTCTACACACCTCAGAGCCATTGGGGCTGAACTCTGTGGTTAATGACTTTCCCACCCACTACACAGCATGCACATGTTGAAGCCGTTAAAATAAGTGGCTTTTCGAACTTGGTAACGTCCTAACGTCCCCGTTAATCTCACATTCCTCACTACAAAGGCCACAGTACGTGGGCCAGCGATTTCACTGAGATGAGCAATTTTGGCAACTACGAGAAACCAGCAACCCAACATTTTTCGGCCTACCTTTGCCCCTCTGAGCACCGACCAAGGGCAACTTCAATCTGTGCAACATCAAAACATTTGTCCAAAGCTTCCTGATGAAAACCATGCTGGAAACAACACACAGTTTAAGTCTAGATCACAGTTTCCTCTGATTAATAATTTAGGCAGAAAGTGCTCTACTGTACTGTACCCACTGTGCATAACAACACCTCTTAGCTGATCTAGCTGCTCAACATGGTATTAAGTGGTCATTGCTTGCTGCATTGTTTATGAAAAGCATCCTTTGTATTAAAAAGGAAACTATGACAAGATTTACTGAAAGTTTTGGATGCAAACTACATATTTTCAAATACTACATACTATATTTCTCCAGAAAGCAACACAGGTCTTGACAGGGGTGACAAAAAGAGACAACTATGAAGGGTGGATGTGTGAGTATATCTTCTGTGGCTTTTTTTTTTTTTTTTTAGCCAATCAAAATAAAGAACATTAACTGTTTTTTAATTAAGTTTAATGATGCCATTTAGCTTTAATCTTAGTGATAATGCCTGTATTTACATGCATAATTGAGTACAGATTTAGCCATTTGTGCATACTGCTAAACTTGCAAACACAGCTGTGAGCTCATTATGCCAGTGTATTGTGAGAAAGTCATTTAAAACTTCAGTCCTTCAGTTTTATTTACCTATTTGACAACTGACTGCACTTGATTGATTCAAGATGCTCCCTATCCTCACTTTTAATTTCACCCTTCAATATTCTCTTGTGAAATCATATAGCCGGGTTGGGGGTTAGCTGCTATGAATATAAAGCAAATATATTAGGTAGAATATGAAAATAGCAAATAGAAAACAAAATCTCTATTGATACTGAACAATATGGATCAAGACTGACTGCTGTGTAGTTGTCAACACAACAGTAAATTCAACTGGCCTGTAAAATACAGCTAATGGACTTTTATTTTCAGGTAAAACCTAAAATTGTGCAGCCTGGGGATTAGCCTTCACTTTACTCACCTGTGAGGGTCAGATAAATTTTTTAATTTACGACATATTAGGTATCAAACTAATGGGCAATTAGCATGGAAATCCCCAGTCTTAGTTTATGGTCTTTACAGTTTATGACTTCTAATTTATTTTGTTTACACTGGTGACCATGTTGACCGCTGAATGAGGGTCATACTTGACCTCAGGTTCAGTAAACACTCTTAAATGAGGGATAAATGGTTGAAGGTAGGCTACCTGGAGGTGTCTGAAGGCGGCGGTTAGCTGAGTCATGTGCAGGGTGAGGCACCTGGACGTGCATCTGGCGCTGTTGATTTTCTCCTGAACATCCTCCTGCTCCGGTGAACTCCTGCGGGCACGAGTCACCGCCAGCACCGCGCAAAGGAGCACCAAACCGACCCGAGGAACTGACATGACAGGAACCGAGACGAAACGAAAATAAAACGTGAATTAAACGGCAGACTTGTTTGTCCTCGTGTCCGGCTCGTCAACGTCCTTCTCTCGCGACCCCGTACGCTCAGAATTAAAACATCTACTTCTGCCTGAGCGCGAGCAGGGAGCGGCGCAGCAGCTCTACCCTCCTCGCGGACACTCCCACCACCGGTACAAGTGCGGCCACGTGGAGTTACAATGCTCTTCACCCTCACTGTCCTAGTCATCGTCTTCATCATCCCCATCACCTCAGCTGCTGATTTCCTTCATCCAGTTTTCCACCAGTCTACCCGTCATCACGAGTATTATCACCCGTGCCACTCCCAACACCTGTGCACATGCAACTCTCATCATCATCCTGAAAACCAGCATCATCACCACTTCACTGTATTTAATAGCATGGCAATCATCTTCATCATAATCATAATTACTTCCCTCACCCTCGTCATCACTTTCATGTTTATTTTTTCTTGCTCCCGTGGCGTAGCACATTAGGAATTCAAGGCCCATACAAATGCAGCCTCAGTGGGACAGTCTCCTTTTGATACATCCATTGTCACAGCAGAAGTGAATCAACAAATGAACACATACAATTAAATAAGCCTGCTTGATGTTATTGTTGTAAATCTCCTCTTAGTGTAAACTGCTGCACCCAAAATGATATTTAAGACACTTTTTAAACTCTCTCTGTCTGACATCCTCAGTAATGATTTAGAAAATTGGTTTCACTTATTTTTTTTTATGACATGCCTCAGAGTTCACCTGAAGCCCCAGTATCCCAACAGCCATGTTTGGAAATACATTTTTGTCCAGCACCCTACTGCGGGAGTGCACCTTTCAGACAGGGGGAAGGCTACTCAGAGACTGTGATGCTGTTTTAGATACATCTAATAATCAAACTATGTATCCAGCCAACAGTAATAATTTACTTTAACTTTTCATTTTTATATTCCTGGCTTTTTGAAGGCCCTCCCCATGTTAGCGCCCTGGGTACTCTCCCCCTCACCACTACACCCCAGCACGCAACTGACCCTCATCATCACTCAAACCATAAGTACAGGTGCACAAGGTATTCACTATCACTCATAATTATCCTGCATGCCAATATCATCATCACTACTGTCCCCTCTGTCATCATCACCATCATCATCATCATCATCATTATCATCATCATCATCATCATCATCATCATCATCATCATCATCATCATCATTACAGGTGCTGATCCATATACTGTAATGGCTATTTGATTTGTCCATAGTAATTGATCAGCTACAGTTTGGCACATGGATCTAGGAGTTTTTTTTGTCATGTCACAGTAGAAAAAGCAGCTCACCGTCACACTTCAATGACTTACTGGGATACTTGAATAGAAAAGAGCCATTGTTAATGCCAGTGGTAACACCTGTGCTTTTCCTACTATGAGTCCAAATTTCTGCAGTGGGAAAGGTCTGCTATTCCTCTCCATCATCGGTATCACCTTTATCATCTTTATTTTCCTTTTTTTATTGTCCTCAATGACAATCCTCATTTCTATCTCCATCATAATTATAAGTATCATAGTTTCACTCACCACCAGTACCACCATCATCACTGTTTATTCTGCTCATGCAATTATTCATCATTATTACATTATGTCATCATTATCATCATCATCGTCGTCATAATTACCATTTTTACCCTTTTTTTATCATCCTCACCTCCAACATGATAATGACCATCATTATGTTCATCTCCATCATTATTATCTTTATCTACCCCCTTTTCATCATCATCTTCATCTTCGTGATCATTGTAAATGTCATCATCATTACTGTCGACCTCAACCTCATCATCCTCATCATTATCATCATCATAATCCTGCAGGCCAGCATAATTATCACCACTGTACTTTAATCAACAACTTCTTTGTTTTCTCTTGCTTCACCCACGCTCATGCAATCATTCATCATCATCATCATCATCATCATCATCACCAGTATCACCATGATTTTTCTGCATACAAGCACAATCTTCACCACTTTTAATATTATCAGTTATTATAAGTTATTATTATTATTATTAAGTTGTCTTTTGCATCACCTATACATGGTGTTTTTAATTATCATCATCATCATCATCATTGCAACTCAATGAGTCTAAACAATCTGTAAAAGAAGTTTAAAATAAATGCAACTAAAACTGGATCAAACATTAGGAGATAAAGTGCAGTGAAATAAGAATAGGCATTTATGGCCTAATGGCTTGTATAGCAGGCTATTGTTTGAGGCCTATTAACACTTTACCATTACTATTCCGAAAAACAAACTTCCCTTTATAGTCCTGGAATTCTCTCTGAGGGTAACTATTAGAGCAGACTAATAAAAGGGCATTGATTAATGGGAAAGAGACCTGGAGAATGTGTTGAGGTAGGTGTCTGTCACAGAGCCAGTCAGTGTGTTAGTCACCACTTTTTCGACAGCAACCGGAGACTCAAGTGGGGCTTATAAGAACCAGGACCAAGTCAAGATGTTTAGGACACTGGGTTGAAAGCCCTATTTGTTTATATGAAACTGTAACCCAGAAGAGGAGTCATCTCTGTTGGCAGCAACATGTAGAAAGAATCACCTAGGTTCTGAATTAGCGGAAATGGAGTCATATAAATATTTAGTAAGTACTGGCAGGACTTTTGTTGGCCCCGTAGTGGAGACCAGAGTTTTTGTACTGTCCTCATATAGAAAGGATAGCATACTGTAAATCAGTCTAATAGTCACGACCATTGGTTCCCAACCTTTTTGGCTTGCCTAGTTCACTATCATGTATGAAAAAGAAAAACATAAATTCTGGACATCTGAGAAACCTGAACCAGCAAATCATAGACATTTTTGCATTAAAATTAATTGCATTAAAATTAATCATTTATCAGAAATGTTTCTGTTAACTTGTGGCTTTAGCGGAGACACAAGATTTGAGCAATTCAACCAAAGACTGATATTTCTGCTCAGAAGTCAGTATTTCACAAGAAATACACAAAAATATGTGAAAACTCAGAAAAATAATACACACATTTTCTTGCTTATCCCCATAGTTATTTTGTTACCCCATAGATTTACCTTCAGGCCTTTATGGGGGTCCCAACCGCAGAGTTCCCGAGTGGGAACCACTGGTCTATAGACATGATGACTACATTTAGTCGCTTTCTGAATATGTAATGTGCTGTGAAGCCATTATGTAGGTATCAATCATTGTGTTCAAAGGTTGTCTGCGTTTGTGTGTGTGTGTATGTGTGTGTGTGTGTGTACACCTGACCCTAGAGGACCTAGGCTGTCCTTAAATCAGAAAGCATAAAATCAGTCCTTGCACACATGCCCCCCCCCTTGCTTTCTTTCCACACACACACACACACACACACACATACACACACACACACACACAGTAGTTGCCCATTATCTAAGTGACTGAAAGAATATTTTCATATTTTCATAAAACACCCTCCTCAGGTTTCTGAGTAAACCATTAGTGGAGTAAAGACCCTCCCCAACACATACTCAAACATCACACACACAAGCACATGTGCACATTTACACACACGTAACAGAAGCGTTTGCCGTCTGTCCAGATCTGCTCACTGATTAAAGCCAAATGTCTTTGAATTGGCTGGAAAGAGAGAGGAGACGAAGAAGGATAGAGAGACAAAGAAACGGAGGGGGTGCATGTGAGACAGAAAGGGAGAGAGACAGACAGACAAACAGACAGAGAGAGAGAGAGAGGCACACAGATGTCTGTCTCAGCTCAGCTCTTAATCAGTCAGCAGCTGCTTGAACAAACCTATAACAAACTTCTCTCTGACAGTTTTCACCCTGATTTTCAAGCAAACAAGATGTAGCCTATTATAATTCAGTCTGATTATCAGGGTGAGCAGTATTAAAGCTGATAGTGAGGACACCAAGGTCATGTCCTCATGACCTGAGGAGGGAGTTTACATTCTACAATTACTGAAAAACTGAATCTGGAGTAGCTATTCGTAGTGACTGAACTGAGCATGTTTAATTTATTTTTACTTTATTTATATATCATGAGGAGATAAGCTAAGTGCTGAAGTGGGGCTTTCAAACATGTATGTCATTTTTGTCTATAAACCATACTGAGATTAGTTGGAATAGAATCAATTTACATGTAAATAGACTGTATTACTGTTTTATTTCTTACATTCTTCTGTTGTATTTGCTTTTATTTGTATTTTATTTTAATGTTTTTAATATTTTAAGTGTTTATCACTGAGGATTTGTAAATTTTTACAGCTACCTGTCATTTTTTCCTGTATTCTGGGTTTGGTCTTTTTTGACAAAATAAGCCTGAGTTATAGCTGAGTTTGTGGGTAAGGATAGTTTATAAGGTGCCAAACAAAGGTAAAAATGAATGCATAGAAAATTGACAAAAATTTACAAAAATGAGCCTGAACTTCAGATGGTGGGGTTTTAAAAGCTGATTCTGATGTTTTATGAAGAATAAATTATTAAATGTGACTGTTTTTAGACCAAAAGCATAAATTTAAGTGAAAGGATTTTGTATTTCTCCAGCAGAAATGTATTTCTGGCAGATTTCCATTTGGTAATGGTTTCTTTTAATGGTCACAGAGAAGATTGAGTTTCATGAATCATGCTAATAAGAGAAGCTACACTGCCACATGTAGCCCTCTGATGATGTAATCTTATGAACCGGTCTGTTTGAGATCTGACTGCTGGACCTTCATCACAACATACCACATAAACACAACTAAATCCAGCAAAAATTAACCATTTCTATGAACTACAAAACAGAGAAGCTGTTTCCAATTTTCAAATATAATCTTTATGTATTCAACATGTCACTGATCTAATCCAAATTGTGTCATCTATTTAAGCCCAGAGCATTTAACTGTTTCTGTCACAATCCCTACATGCTGTTATCATTCCTGTCCGAGATTACTGAAGCGGTCAGAGATTATGCCATACAGCTGAAACTACTCACAGCTCATCAGTTAGTCATCTGATTTCTGTCACCTTCAAAGTCTTCAAAGTTTCCCAACCCATGGTATAGGGACTCAGAGGTGGCTCACTCATCATGCCTTCATAAGTAGAACTGTTTTATTTGAGCAGAAATTAAGTGGGGGGGCACTGGACTGGTGAGTCGTGGAGTATGAAGCAAGAGTAAGTACAAAGAAACACAAAATGGAAAAATGCAAACAAAGTACAAGTTCCTCATAATTGTTCTTAAGGGTAGGTGTAGTTAGTTACTTTCCACCACTGCTTAGCAGAGTGAGAGTGTGTGGAGAGAGAGAGGGAGGGAACACTGGAACAGTAAATGGAGCTACAGTGTCACTATGTGGCATATAACCACAATTGCAGTTTCAGTATTGATTTCATAAATGACTACACTGTACAAATGAATGGTTTCAGATGCTTTACTGAAACTATAGGGACTCTCCTTCCCAAAAGAATGCATGATCGTCAATGTGTTTAGAAAAACTGTGTGAACATTAGGTAAATAATGGTGGAGATTTGCAATGTTGTATTGTACAAAATTTCATTCTCACTACCTCCACAATGATCAACTGGTCTTAAAGATTTCTGTCTAACGAGTGCGTTGAGTGAGATTATTTCATTACATTTCCTCAAGTTATGTTTATTTTGTTGTTATGTAGTACATCTAATCTCCTTGGTTTGTTCTCACATGATTATATATTTAGAGTGAGAATGTATTGATTTGTACTGATTTTTGATTTAGAATTGTTTGTTGCTTTATTCAAGATAATATGATAGAATTTCACCTGTATGTATGCTTTCTTTCATTTGTAAAAAATATAACCACTCAGCTGTAACCACTCAAACCTGAGGCACCACACTTTAACCGGAAGTTGCTGCCACTAGGCGGCACACCAACCACCAATAAATATAAAGAGAGTGAAGACACAGGTGGATGGAAAATCCATTATGATGGTAAACAGTGCAGCTCAGGCTGTTGGTCAGGTGTTTTATATTTACAGATCACACATTTACTCACTGATTGTCAATCTGTTCACACAAATAATATTGAGACAAATATTATGCTCTGCAAGTTGTGGGGCAACCAGTTAGAGACTGAGAGGAAATGACACCAAGTTGAAATTATATTATAAACTTCATATCAGATTTGGGGTTTTTGGAAAAACAGGGGCTGGAGGGCCGGGGCTGGAGGAGTTGTTGAAGTAAATATAAGTGTTTATTTATGTGTTTGTTAACAACCCCTTGCTCCTCCTGGGGCACCCCTATGCTGAGGCTGGGATATAAACAGATAATTAATGAAACACAGTTGCAATCATATGAATATGCTATAATTGGTGACAAATACTGTAAATTAATAAACATATGTACTTCTAGCTATTTAGAACTGCATCGTGGTGTGTTATTGAACAATTTATTAAATGTTTTTGTACATCGCTTATGATGGCTAAATGGTGGGACTAATAAAACTGCAGCAACATAAACTAGTTGTGAATGTTGCTGTTTAAAGCAAGTCTTGCTGGAGGAGGATTTTCCACAATTTGGCAACCCAAAAGTTCCATTTATTGTTTATAACTGATCCATGAAGCACTGGTAAATGATTTATTAACCATTTATACATCAATTATTAACTAGTAAATTATTATTTAGGAGCTATTGGTTTAGTCAATCAAATGATATGAAAGAATGGTGAGGGGTTTTCTTTGCCCTGAGCTCAGGCTCACAGTAGAATTTGCTGTGAGCCTACTGACTTGACAGTTATATAACTATTTAAAAGAAATACGGTGCAGCTTTGGAGAAGAGTCAGCCGCTTGAGAAAAATTGCAAATGCAGAAGTAGAGAACAGATTCTTGGTGCATGTTTGTGCTAAGAGGTCGAGATAACCCAAACAGGCATACACGCACTCCCACTGACTGACCTTGGGCAGTCTACTCCCTTACTAGGAATTAATGCATTTGCCTGTCTCTTTAGAAGACTGGCCTTTGTGCATGCTACGTGCATCTTCTGCTACAAAACAAAGAAGACTTTACATACATACATTACATGTATATGCGAGCGCGCAGGTGTCCACTCCAGCCCAGTCAGTGGCGGTAATGTAGATACTAGAAGAAGAAAAAAAAAAAACAGCCGTAGAAGAAGACGAGGCGGAAAAGCAGCGGATGTTTTGGGACTCAAGTCAGTGAGTTTGCTGGAAATTACTAATCTTACTGTTAGTGATGTATTTCACTGAATTCATGCACGCGAACGTTTCAAGCATTGAAGAAGACGGCTAGCTTGTACTTTCGCGGTTTTGCTGTTGCTTTTCACCAGGTAGCTTGAATGAGCTAACGGTAGCATTTAACATTGACTGTGGGTTGTGTGTTGTGTGTCGACGTTAATAATCAGCTTTACTTTTAATATACTATAGTATTCTTTTAGCAAGTGGTTTAACGTGTATTTCGCTAAAAGATTTCAGCTATAGCTATGTTTGTGCACAATAGTTTACCCTGTGTTAGCCCGTTTGAGCCTCATCTAAGTTACTTGAATTATTGCATCGAGTTACCTACTACATAAAGGGCACAAACACACTTTATAGAGAATATAGTCAGCCCTATATAGAGAGGCGATATATTAGGTGATATTTCTATCTTCATATATCTGTATGTATGTTGTTAGTTCCCTTATTATGAGAGGTGTAATTCTGTATTAGTTAGACTCGCATAACACATTTTACTGTTAGATATTAAGGTGGTGTCTCACTGAAGCTCAATATGGATTGTAAGGACTGTAAGTACTTTGCATAGTTACTGAAGATAATGTCTGCTCTTCAAATTTACCTTCAGGGGAAAATGTCGAAAAAGTCAAAAAAGAGAAAGCGCAAGAAGTTGTCCTCATCCTCCAGTGAAGATGAGAAGGTGAGGAGATGACATTCAGTTATGCGTACTATTGTTGCTTGGGGTGGTCTATTTGGACTTAAATCATCTATTTGGATATACTGTATGTCTGTACTGTGCACATGCTTTAGGCAAAGTAATGATGCTCTCAAAAATAAGTCCACAAATAGTTTTAGCAGTTAATTACATAAGAAAACCTAAATCATGTCAGTATTTGGTGTGGCCCCAGTTTGCCTTTAACACAGCACAGGTTCTCTTACATAGACTTGTGCACAGTTTTCAAGGATGATTTATTCAACCCATTACTCATCAATCTCTCTTTTGGAAGAGAAAAAAAAACATACAAGAAAGTGGAAAGAGAATCTGAGTACACATGCAATTTACATTCTCAGACACACACACACACATACACACACTACATGGATGTACACAAACTTATCCCGGTCAGTTTCATGGGACATGTAGCATATGGTGATATAAATTGAGAAACAAAATAACATACAGGAATTTCTGTTTTTGGTTTGTGCAGCTTACTCACAACAAGCTGTTTACAACAATATTTTATGTATTTTCTCATTTTTAGGCATCCAAAGAGCAAGATGCAACCAGCCGTCTCAAAAGTGTCAAGAGGAGGCATGAGAGGTTAGACCCAGTAAATGTGACCTTTAAAAACAAATGAATGACTGTAAAGATAAATAAGATATTAAGATTTTGAGTATCATTCATTTCCGTTTATATGTTTATCACTGACTGTATTATTCTTCCTTTACATGTAGCTGTGCTGCAAAACAGGAAAATTCTGGTTCTTCTACCGTTAAAGATGATTCCCAAAGCACCCGCCAGATCAAAAAGCCTGTCTACAGACTGGCAACAACACAAGCATCAGACAAGAAACCTGTTAATAAGGCAGAAGAATGTACAAAAACAAAAAATGTCTCTTTACCGTTCCACGGGGGAAATTCCTCTGTTAAAGCAAAGCATTATATTTCAGGGAAAGACAATACTGTCAGTAGGAGTAAGACTTTGGAAAGGGGAACCTCAAAACCCCTGAGCACTGACACTCCATGTGCAGTTCCTCAGAAAACAGAGAGGATCTCTAAAGGCAGATTAGATGAAGAGTATTCCCGGAGGAGTGAATCAAAATTAAAAAAGCTAATGAGTGCCAGTTTGGCCTCTGCTGAACAGAAAGAAGAGAGGCAGAATGCACAGAAGAAGCACAGAACTGAGGAGTCACAAAGGACTGGAAATGACAGCAACACTATCAAAGATTCGTCAAGGCAGAAGAGAAGGGAGCTGGTCAAAAGAATTAGCCAAAGGCATCGAGAAAATGAGTTTACGTCCAAAAGAAGCCTGTGTACAGAAACAAAAACTCGCTCTGCCTCCACCACAAATCAGTCTTCCACTTCAGCCAAGCACACTACCTCAGAGAGTAGCTCAAAGGTGTTGAAGAATGTCATTTCAATCCCAAGGACTGTCACATCAGTGTCACATAAGACAGCTCAGTCATCATCTTCTCAGCAACAAATAGATTCTCTCACATCACCTCTGCCTCCCAACTTTAAGATACCAAAAAAGGTACAACCAAGGCCAGTGGATGGCATTGGCAATGATAGTGATGCTATTTCTGCAAACAAAAATCTCAATTATGGGACTGAGCTTTCACACTCTGGGGACTCAATAAGAAACTCCAAGCAAGAAACAGTCCTGCAACATCACAGCTATTTGGATGTAACTCCCAGTTTTTCATCTGAAGGACAAGATAAGAGTTCATCCATGTCTCGCCAACTCCCAACTGTGTTCAATACTACAACTGAGCCGTGGTATGACCAGGTAGTAAAAAGCACACTTTAATCTGAAAACACTCTGTTTAATTTGTATTTGTAGCTTTTTCAAAAATGATAGTTTCCTTAAAAAAAAACTTGTTGTTGGCCAGTACATTAAAATGACTTCAATATGTTGATGTTGCAGTGGTTCAAAATGGCAGAGAGGATGTTTGTGTTTTGTTGTTCTGTAGATGCAAGTTGTTGAAGAGCTTCATCTTGCCCGCACTGAGAAGAAATTAGAGGTGAATGTAATGCAGAGCTATGGAGAACTGACCTGTATGGACATAGACCCCCCAGAAGAGGGAGCTAAAGATGCATACTGTAAGTTGTATTGTATACCTATCTACCAGTGTGTATGTGTATATATACTGTATATGTGTATGTATATACATATAAGGCTGTGTGTGTGTGTGTGTTTGTGTTTGTGTTTGTGTGTGTTTGTGTGTGTGTGTGTGTGCGTGTGTGTAGCCTTATGCTAAAATCGTTCAAATTTATTTTTCCCTCGTCATTCTACACTCAATGCCCCATAATGACAAAGTGAAAACAGAATTTTAGAAATTCTTGTCCCTATATTAAAAAGGAAAAAGTGAAATGTCACATTGACATAAGTATTCAGACCCTTTGTTATGATGTTTGAGATTAAATTCAGGTGCCTCCCATTTTTCTTGATCATCTTTGAGATGTTTCTGTACCTTGATTGGAGACCACCTGTGGTAAATTCAATTGATTGGACTTGATTGGGAAAGGCACGCACTTGTCTCTTTAAGGTCTCACAGCTTATAATGAATATCAGAGAGAAAAACCGAGCCATGAGGTAGAAGAACCTGCCTGCAGAGCTCAGAGACATTGTGTTGAGGCACAGATCCGGAGAAGGGTACAAAAACACAGTGGCCTCCATAATTCTTAAATAGAAGAAGTTTGGAACAACCAGGACTCTTCCTAGAGCTGGCTGCCTGACCAAACTGAGTCAATCAGGGTAGAAGTGCCTTTGTAAGAGAGGTGACCAAGAACCTGGTGGTCACTCTGGTTGAGCTCCAGAGATCCTGCGTGGAGATTGGATACTAATAGTAATACATCATTTAATACATCCTTTGAAAAACGGTTGCTGTAGAATGACACATGAAGATATTTACAAAACATGTCCTGTCCTGTAAAACTATGTGGTTTGTTTCTGCAATGGAATTTAACATTTTACTTAATTTTTTTTTTAATCTCTTTTTATTGAGAATGATCTTCACACATCACAGCATTACATCATCTCTTAATACATTTTCCTGTATTCCTATTAAACATAAAACTGTAACCCACACCCGTGGCCAATTAAGCAAAGAAAAGAAAAAAAACTACCTACTTCATCACTCATCATAATCATCTGTAACTTGTTATATTCAACAACAAATAATGGAATCAATATAAACTGTGTGTCTTATTACAGGCAAACAGTCCACTCAGCAAAACCTAATCCTGGTTCTGGACACCAACATTCTCCTCAGTCACCTGGATTATGTGAAAAAGATCAGGTCTCATGGCTTTGGAGGTATTTAAAATGGTTTTAATAAATGATGTGTCTTGAATGATTAATGCCCGTTTAATATGTTGAATAACGAAACTTCTTTCTAGTATAAAAGGTATCCAGTTAGTTTTCACTCCCAAGTTTATTCAGTTGTATGCTCAATGCTAAAAATTAGGGAGGAGAACAGGAAGAGCAACTTAAACTTCTTCTAAACACGTCAACATGTCAAGTCCTTATACACTGACCACAGCAGACTTGAGAGGCAGTATGATTATCTTAGTTTGCAGAGTGGAGACCACGTTAACAAGCCTCTGTTCATCAAGAAAGAATTTCATAACGGAGATAACAGAATCATTGTTGAATCCCAAGAAAGTCTAACATACCATTTCTACAATTATAGAAAATAGTATCTTAACTGGAATAAACTGTCCTTACAGTGTTTTATGAAATCATTACTACTCGCTTTCTCCCAACTTTATGTTATCTTAGCCCTGGGCTTCCCTGTTGTCCTGATTCCCTGGGTGGTACTTCAGGAGCTGGATTCCTTAAAAAGGGGGAAAGGCCTGTCAGGTTCTGTGGCACACCTGGCCATTCCCGCCATCTCGTACATTTACAACTCTTTGAAGAGCCGGGAACTGCACCTCTGGGGGCAGTCAATGCAGCAGGCCGCCGAGATCAGCGGTGAGTGCTGATCTAAGGAAAATGTCAGAGTTTTCAGTGCACTGAAAGTAGGATACATTTATTACAATCAAAGAGGGAAGCTAAATGTTAAGGGTTAAGCCTGTCCATGAGCTCATATCAGATTTCTATTGAGTGTTCTCTTAGACAAAAACATAGTGGCATATCAGGCTGAAATAAATGTCACTCTTGGTTACAAAAGAGAACACGCAAACATTACAGTAACTGCAGGCAAAACAATAAGCACTTAATGGGAAGGTTTTTACTTTATGCTTTTTATGGGTGAAAACATAACAATAGAATAATCTAATAATAATCTTTCATATCAACACTTCAGTCCCTGCAGAATTTTTGGATGCAAATAAATGACATTAAGATGTATTTGCATTAATTATTTTTTGTAATCAGAGTTGGTATTTTGGTAGTCAATTACTGAGCATGACTTTGACTCTCTATTGTAAAGTACAGTGTTTGAGGTGTTAAGAGATTTATGGCCATGAATTAATTCCATTAATTAGTAAATGCTTGACTGTTCACTGCATAGACACTAGGTGGCACTAGCACTAAGCTGGTTCTCCAGAATTCATCGGCATAGCATACATTGTGTGCATCTCAAGGGTAGGTTGCACCCAAGCATAAGGTAACCCACTTCTTAGCTGTATGTAATATTGATCAAACATTAATATTTCAACATTGATAGCATGATCTCTTCAATGAGGAGTGTTAACAAGCGATTTGGTGGAGCTATTGTTACTTAATACTAAGTATTAAGGAGCATACACGTGTTCAGTGTATCTCTTGAAAGAGACCTGAAATCTCCATCTTGCGTTCTTCATCTTTGAATCTTCCTACTTGTCTTTAAAAGAAAGAAGACGTGCTGTGCTCTGTTGTACACTTACCATGTGCTTTCAGTGTCATGAATTAAACATATCTCTTTGTCCTTTTATGGACTGTCATGTTTTTCTCTGTCACTCTTGTCTTCCTGTTCTTTGCTCTTTCTCTCTGTACCACCTTGTCCCCAGATGGTCTGAATGCTGAGAATAATGATGACAGAGTGCTGCAGTGCTGCCTGCAATACCAAAGCCTGTACCCAGAGTGTGCTCTCATCCTATGCACGTGAGTCCCCCCTCCCCCTACGGCACACCGCTGCTGCTGCTGCAGAGTGTGTGTCCTCTGCAAATAATGCACATGCATGTGACTGTGAGTGGGTCCAGCCAGATAGTTCCAGTTGGGATGAAAGAAAGAGAGAGCCAGACAGAGTAATTGGGCAAGAATAGATGTGCTGAGCGAGGTGTTCTGAGTTAAGTTCAGGAATTTCTTTTCAGCTCAATAGCAGGGCTGCTGTATTATTTCTCGTTCTTTTTCTTTTTTACCCATTTCTCTGACTGCCGCTATTTCCAGACACTGTTATTGATCATTTTGCTGAATTGTAGAAGAAAATATTTGGCAGACATAGGATTAATGTTGCACAGCACAGATTGATGTTATATGAGTTGTCCTAATGTTGTGTGAGTGTGTGTGTTATCATTGCCACCTGATTAAAAAGACGTTCTCCCTCTTTCCTCTCTAGTAATGATAAGAACCTATGCAGTAAAGCCCTCCTGAGTGGGGTGAAGGCCCTCAGCAAAAATGATTTGGAAGCAGAGGTTGGGAGATCCAGATATGGCCTTGACCCTCTGCAAAACACTGGGACCGCCATGCTGCCTCACGCAAACCCTCAGATCTCATCACCGGTGCAGAGCAGGAGTTGCACACCAGCCCAGCCACACAGTCCAAAGAGAACTGGCCTCTCTGTAGGACGCATAATGAAATGTGAGCCAGGGATTAATGTGCTCTTCATGCAAAACAGGAAATTACTTGGCATAGTCCATCATAGTGCAGTAGTTAATAGCACATACCATCCATGCACTTGCCTTGCCAACCCACCCCTTCCTATTTTCCAGTTTTCCTTTCCTACACTTCAAGTCCATCTGTATTGAGGTGACAGTTTCAGCTAGAGTAAACAAATCAGTTTTGATGAACAAAAAATTACAAAAATAAAAACAGAAATAGAATATTAAAAGCCATTTCACCTACACACATTCAGTTAGTATTAGAGAAATGCATTTCTAATGAAACAGCAACTTTTATGTGAAGGATAGCTGTTGTCCTGTGTTTGCTTCTGTACTGACATATATGTTGTGCACACAGATAGCCAGCAGCTCAGTGAAGGAGAAGAAGAGAAGACAAAATGCGACCTTAGCAAATGTGTTTCTGAACTAGAGGACAGCCTGCAGGAGGTGCTGTCTGACGTGTTAGAGGTGGAGATGAAGGCTGCTTACGAAGACCTCTGGTTAGAGGTAAAATTTATCTTTGAGATTATATTTTAATTAATGTCTCTAAAAGGAGAATCAGCTTGATTGGGCAAGTATGTTTACACACGGAAGGGATTTGACTCAAGTTTCTTGTGGCTTTCAATGTATTTAACAGACAGTTTCAAGAACAGTGTTGAGGAACATGTGATTCGGAAGATACAGCTAAACAAGGACAATAAAGATAGATGAGAAAATGAATACATGCATATTTACGTATAAAAACAAGGTCAAACTCTTTCTGTAAAATATACATGAATACAAGTAATAATACAATAATAATACAAATAATTGGTAAAGTAATAGGTTGATTTATATACAAGGTGGATATACACAGTACATCCATGTACACAGTATATACAGGCTACTGAGATTTAAATTTGAAAACGATGAATGATATTTAAATGTTATTGCATAATATGTATACTGAGCTAAAATATCAATAATAATTTGAAAAATAATCATTTTCAATATGTCATTGTGTGTTTTATTCTCTTAACAGATAGTTTATGTAAAACCACCCTGGAATCTTCAGGATGTCCTGCATTGTTTCAAAAAGCACTGGATTGCTGTGTTTGGGCAGATTGTCCCACGGAGGAAGCAGCAAATTGTTTTAAATCTAATCGAATTCTTCAACTCAGGTATGTAGGTATTTAGGTGGAAGAGGGGGAGGTGTAGGTGTCATAAACTAATAAGCACATATTTTCTTTGGACAAAATCTTATTTTGGATGCTTCTGTACTTATTTAATTATATTTTAGCCTAATTAAAGATTTCCACAACAGTGTTTAGGTTTGTGTTAGAAATCTTATGTCCAACAGCTAGAAGACAAAACAGATAATACAGAAATGGTGAATCATGTGGTTAGGCAGATAAATGTAGTATGTCACTATAAACAGTCTTGTCTGTATTGGCCATTGTTCAAACACCTAAGCACTCAGTGTTAAGTTGTACAATAACTTGAGAAATGTAACCAATGTGACACAGAAACAAATTTAGAAAAAATTACTATGTAATATTCTGCTGAGTCAAGTGAATTTAGAAATCAGCTCTTCATTATATCTGTGTTGCCATGAGCTGTGACGTCTAATATGGCTTACAGAGAGTGCAGTAAATCAATTCTCAGTGTGTTAACCTCTTACAGTGTTTTGTTTTAGCATATTCTCTATTGCTTTGATTTGGGAAGGCTTGATAAAATCACATAATGTAGGTGAAAAAATTTTGATGCCAGTTTCTTTGGAACTGATTTTAATCTTTGCTTTGAATGTGAACTTGAATGTGAGTTTGAAAAGAGCGACAAGAGCATAAAAATTAACAAGTGCAAACAGCTGAGCACCCTTAGGTGTCTAAATGCAAAGATATTCTTTGTTCCACTGTAACAGTTTCCAGGCTATAAGCTGAGGGACTGTGATAAAAATAATTTGTAATGCTGTTATTAAATAGGTTTAGAGTTATTAAATGTTATTAAATATCTAAAATCTCAGCTTTAGGGAATGATTTATTCCCTCTTGTGCAGCGGTGTCGAGATACTGACTCATCCCCCCGATAAAAGCCTTACTCCACTGGGGTATGACGTTGTCTGCCCTGCACTGCGCTAGAACCCTACAGAACTACATACAGAATCAGGTCATCTGCTAAAGCAGGACACTCAAATGTGTGTCAGAAAGATGCTGAGTCGCCCACTGCAGCACTTCTTGCTCTGGATCTCATCGCTGGATCTAATTACATTATGCTTTCAGTGCTGAGTATGTGCCTTTCACTCTCAGACTCCCAAGTCCACCTGTGTGGGCGTGACCACTGCACTAGTGGCACAATGCTTTTTAATCCATCAAAGAATGTTAATAGCTGAAACAAAGGAGTTTTGCCCTTGTTCTGTGCTTCCTTGTTTCATGAGCCTGATTGGGCTTTCTTGGTACCACGCAGCCTGGCACTGTGCCAGGACTCAGTGTAGGGTGGTGAGGAGGAGGAGGAGGAGGAGAAGGAGGAGGAGGAGGAGGAGGAAAGGAAGGGGGATAAACTGTATGTGAGGCTAAGAACAAGTCTGGGAGTGGAAAAGTACTGCATGCAATTTTCTGGTCTCTTCTGTGCAGGCTGTTAGTGTGTGTGTAGTTGGTTGTAGCTATACTTGTGAGGACGGGCTGTTCACAGGCCTCTACAAAGTGACAAAGCTTGTGTTAGGGCGTGAGTTAGAAATTGTTAGATTATGGTAAGAGTAAGCTTTATGGATAGGCATGTAGTAATTACGGTGGCGAATAGAGTAAGGTCACAAGAAATGAATATTTACAAGTATAAAGCGAAAATAACATGAGCGTCTGGAGCTGGCTGGTTTTTGGCCAGAGTGGCCCACTGCCTGGCTTTGTCTTACATCGTAATATTCATAACAGTTTTTCTCAGAAGGTTACACAGACAAAACATCCTCATGAAAAAAGGGTTTGCTGTACAAGTAGCACCTCTTCCCTTTGCCTCACTTTCATATGTCTACTGTTTGTGTGTGTGCTTGTACACTCAGTTGTCAGTTTATTTGGTATACATATCTAATATTATATGTAAACTAAAACTGTCCTGCATTAAATCTTACTTTCATGAAGGCTATAATGTTTACCTTTGTTAAAGATGGCTGCAGTTTGTGGTGCCTTGAATTGTGTTGCAATATAACCCATTTATAATAACAGGGGCATTAGTTTTAGTTAAATGTACCTCATAAACTGGCAGCTGAATGTCTGAAAACCTTAATGTGCATCTTAATGCATGTCCCCTCTCTGGTGCAGTCATCTGATGGCCCATATATATCTTTTGTATGTATTTTTTCAGGTAAAACAATAGACTGTGGTGCTACCTTAACAGCCCTTCAAGAAGCTAAGGAGCTTGTAAAAGCGTTTGAGAAAAGTTCAAGCCGTGTTCCCAGTGCCATTTCTGTAATGGACAACATTTTCAATAAGCTACAACCTCAGGTCAGTGTTCAGCACAAGTTAAAGTTTACCTTGTGTCATCAGAGATCAAATTTATTCCACTTCTCCTCTGTTCAAAAGGTTAACTCCCGTCCCAGGGCTGCAATCTCCAAATTGTGTTGTGTATTGTGATGGTTAATAAATCAAGAAATACATAAAAATACTTTTATATCCGTTTTGTGTCTTATATATTGTGTCTATATCCAGAGAGCAGAGTAGAGTATAGAGTCTATTCTATTTTTGCTTTGAAAGATCTGATAACGAAATACCAAAACAACAACGAAAGGGACAGCAGGATGTATTTTCTTATTAGAAACATCCTTTCACTTTACAGTTAAATTCTATTTAATATTTTTCTGTTTGAATAATGGCTATGTGTGTGTGTGTGTAGGGAGAAACTCCTGCCTGTGATGTTGTCATGAATGATGATGACGATGATGAAGACAAACAACCCACGTCTGCTCAGGTCTCTCATCAGGAAGTGTGGGCCCTGTTTGAGAACATCTGGTCTAATGTGTATCAGATAAGGTGGGTGTAATGGAGATTTTTGATGTATGCAGTGCTTGGATTCCACTTATGATTATACTGCAGACAACAGGTTAGGATGTCATGGTTTGTACTGATTTTTCACGGATATTTTCTCAGATTTGTTTAAATTAGAGCACAGCACAGTAAACAAGTAAACGAGAAATGACCTGCTGACTAATACACCATACAGCCCAATTCCTTAATTAGAATTACAATAAATGGTTATATGAAATAATTTGTAGGAACAAAAACAACACTTTTGTATTTTGTTTATTTTGATATGTAGTTTGTTCTTTTTCCATTCCACTGACCTCTGAGGCCATGATTTTCTGTCATGTTTCAGCTTGGAAGTGTTCAAAGTGCTGGGCTTTGACCCTCACACCATGCAGAGTGCTCAGCCAGCGGGATGCCCTCCACCACAACAGGACGCCTTGGCTTGTTTGCACAGACTGTCCTCCATGGTCTCACAGCTGCTCCAAGCTTTCAGCAGGTATTGCAGCCCCCTCTTATCACTGCTGTCAGTCTAAACATACCACCAGACATTCAGCTGCTCTGTCTGTCTGCCACAGTGGCCTCTGTGTCAGCTTCGTACTGTATTCAGTCTATTACATTGCATCATTTGGGTTAAAGCTTTTAAGGGGCTTTTTGTACTATTTGATTTAATTGTAGCTAACTTAACTTAATGATTATAGTGAATGTTCATGTTCCTGAGTCCTAAAACATAAGAAAAAATTGTGTATAGACGGGGAATCTTAGCAGGCATTGATCTGTTATGGTCAATGTTACATTTCATGCCACTAGCACTTCTGAATGCCTCTCCTTCAACATCTTCCATAACTGTTATGTCTGTCTGTAATTATGGAGATAGAAATCCCCACTTTCCCATCTTTACTAAACCTTCTGATTTAACCTTCTTCATGCCTTCATGCTATGTACGTCTCACCTTTGTCTCGACCCTCAAAGACCCTTTAAACTGTCCTTGATCTGTCCTTAACCAGCCTGCTCCTTCCTGTGTCCTGGTTAGGTGTGTGCATGTTGTGTTGTACGACCTTATGGCTGTCAGGCCCTATTTGGCATGTAGTGTTGGTCACGCTTTAATCTGCTTGACCTTGTAGCTCTGCCTTATCACCTTTCCCATGACGCAACAGGCAGCTCTAGACTGTAGCACCATTTAGCTTCTCACCAGACCTTCGAGATGGAAAATGCTAACAGTTATCCGTTGGATGTTTTCATTCTCAATTAAGCTTTGCCAGTGTATTTGCTTGTGCCTGCATTGGCATCTGAAAATATTTTTAAAAATTTGATTTGACTTATTGACATGTCACACAGGAATTGAACACTTAACTTATGATCTTTGGTTGAATTTAATGAGGAGTTCTTTAAGATGACACATCAGCGGAGCTCTTAATGGATTATGTGCTCTGTGAACTTCCATGTCAACATGTTTCTGTTCAGTTTATTCTTTGCCATCCCAAAGCACAAATTAGGCTTGTAGCATAGGTTTGCAGTCACGCCCTTCTTTAACTTCCGTCCTGTTCACTTGGTGTTGGCTCATATGGCTGCCGTAACAGGTGCAGGGCCTTTTTCACAGAAGACATTTTGACAGGTCACAGTAGGAAAAGCACATGTGTAAATGATAAAAATGAATGATGGCTTAATTCCATTTAACTGCTGCGGTTTCAGCGTTCTGGTGCTGGCTCCCGATCACACGGTCAAGGCTTAGTGTAAAAAAAAAAACAACAAAAAACAGAGGCCTTGGTAAGGTTATTTGCTTTTCCTACAATGACAATTCATTAAGAGCTCTTTCATTTGACTTAATATAATTTAAGAACATGGCTAAACTTTCACTGTTGTTCATTGGGCTATTCAAGTATACACAGTATTTTATATGTATTTATTTTTTGATTTATCTTTCTTATGATGTCTCTCTTCCACTATTGCACAACCTTCACTCCTCCTCCTCCTCTCTCACACATACAGTACATACAAGACATCAAAACACCACACAAACATAAGGTCCAGTCAGAGTCAGTGCATTATTCACAGTGACATTTTGCGTCTCTTTGAGAGCAGGTAACAGTAAAACTCCTGCCATCCAAAGGGCAAAGTGTCTGCTGATATCCCACTGTGTCGTCGGGTGCCACTCTGAACTCCTGCTCTCACTGTAGTCCTACAAAACCAGTACAGAGGGCTTTCCATTTATCACAATAAATGGAAAAGCCTGAAAATAACCCTTTTTTTGTTGTGTGGAGATAATGTAAATAAAAAAATGTATATGATGAAGTTTTAGTCTGTTTAGTCAAGTCAGTTTTGTTTATATAACACATTTCATATGGCAGGCGTAAACTCAGTGTGCTTCAAAATAAGAGCCAGGATACATCATACATGACAAAATACAAAATAGCATATAAGATAAGAAAATATTACATAAATAAAACATAGAACAAAAAACATACAGAATAGGAAGGTTTTATTATTATCATTATTATAAAAGGGAGATAATGATAATAATAATAATGATAATAATAATACTGACTCACATCACACAGTTAAACCTAACTAAAAGCTTGCGAAAAGAGATATGTTTTTATTTTACTTTTAAAAGAAGACACTGTTGTAGCAGACCGTAGTTCATATGATAAAGAATTCCAGAGTAGGACCATAATGACTGAAAGCACCATGAGCTGATTTAGAGTCGATTCTTGGTATAATGACGAGACCTTTATATAATGATCTAGGGGATCTTTTTGATGTGTATTTAGTAGTCTCTTTAGGCAGGACATTTTCCCTACCTGAGTCAAGACAGTTCATTTGAGATGTCAGCTCACAAACACTGCTTACCTTCAGTAGCCTGTCTTCTTCCTGTTGTGGTTTGTAATTGATTATAATCATCATTAATTTCCTGTGTAATCTTTTTAATTTGCTATATTCTGCAATCTTTGTTCTGCTCATGGTACTTCACACAGGAAACAATTTCTAGTGCAGCCAAATAAATATTTACAGATATTTTCAACAATAATTACATAACAATGGGGTTTTTAGATATTTATCTCTGTAATGAAAGGGGGACATAAGAAAAGTGATGCCTCTGTTGCACATAGTGTTCTCAACTCAATGGCTATAAAACAGAGAAAAGAGGCCTCTCAGACCATAAAGCACTAAACTCCCAAATATGTGTCCCAGTGCACTTTATTATCACTTAAAAGCTCTAGGCCTCTGTAGCTGTCTGTTTATTGTTTTTTGCTCTACAGTATATGGCTAGTATGGTGGTACACCATTACCAGCAGCTTTGTCATATCTAACATACATCCTCAATGTTTTGATTTAATGTCATGTTCCTACTATGTATGTCAGGGGGTCAGGCGATGTTCGTTCATCATTTCCTGTTGACAGTGTTGTGACAGGACACCTGTAGCTGCTCAAGTGGGTCTTTGTGTGATGTTAATCAGTCTGAGGAGGAGCAGTGTCCTCAAAACCTCACTCAGTGGTTTGTGATAATGATGCATTCCTTGTGTTTGGAGCTTTTAGTGAACAGAGGCTATTGTTTTGATGCTGATACATGATGTGCAGCACAGTCAAGACCTAAATCTGGTGGGTGAAGGTGCAGATGTTTGCTCTGCACAAAAACCACATGACAAGTTTTTGCAACAGCTGCGCCCTCTTTCTGAACAGGATTTTTTTTTAAGATCTTGCTTTTATCTCAAGCTTGCAGTGTGTGTGTGTGTGTGTGTGTGTGTGTGTTCTGTGGGTCTGATTGTTTTGTTTTTCAGGGTCATAAATACTTTCTTGTACGTTCATGTGGCAGATGTACAATGTGTGTGTGGATGGATTCCCCTTTTGTTTAGCTACAGGAAAATAATAGTTTTTTTTTTTTTTTTACTATATCAGAGCATAAATAATAGTTATGAGTAACAGTCATTATGCTCACATGGTATAAACATGGCAAATGTGTTAGATACCTAGCAACTGTGACTGTTTTGGAATAAGCTTTTTGCTACTCTGCTACCTTCATCTCTATCTGCAGGAATCTTCACCATGTATACTTTATGTGTGTATATGTCATTTGTACTTATCTATGCACATGCATGTGTGTGTTGGGCTGCTCAAGCACAGTTGCCTAGGAGACACTCCAGACTGGTTTTCACGTGTTTGAGCAGGGCTATGACTCATTCCATACAGGCTATCACCCTCCGTCTCCCTCTCTCTCGTTCTTCTCATTCTGTGGACACTAGATATGGATAATTTAGGACTCTGCCAAATAACCATTTTTCTCTCTCTCATCTTTCACTTATGTACTGTCATTACTTTTTCTCATTTTGTCTGTTACTGCATTTTTCTCTGAGGCCAGCCCTCCTTTACTCTTTGTAGTTATAGACAGTGATGCGTGCTTGGGGTCTATGTATGAATTGCCTCGTTGTAAGGAGTTATATAAATAAACTTGCCTTGTGTGCATTTTGGTTGGGTGCATGGTGATGGATACATTGAGGAAACATTCAGACTGAAGTTGTGTCAGAGGTGTGAATATAAAGAGAGTGCTTTATTATGGTCAAACAAAGTCCTATTTCATTGAATTAGATTTGTTCTTTTAATGTTATTACTTATGGAAAAACAATGTTATTTAATTAAGATTCACTGAACACAACTTTCTGTCAAATTGAGGTATATATTGACCCCAGCTTTTCTGGGACAATGATTTAAAATGTCACAACTTTTCCAGCTTTCCCTGGAAGTGAGGTCGTTTCTAAAACGTATTTTTTTGTCCTTCAGCATCTTGTCCTCAGCCCCTGGTTTGGAGGAAGTCCAGACACTGCTCGGCATCATCCACTCTAATAAGGTTGGTGCCATTCCAGTTATTGGAATACAATTAGATGTCATTTTAATTAATTAATAAGTCATTTGACATTTTTTCCCCTGCAGGGGTCTTTGTTATGTTGAACTCATCTTGACATATTCATTTTTAGCTCAGCTCGTATGCATTGTGTTTCAGATTGTTAATGTGGATTCCAGATTGACAGCTGTAGACCTACTTGATTGTTTCTCACAACAGGACTACAGGTAGGACACGCAAACACACACATACACTAATGACAATTGCTTATATATATAGTTTATATTAACCAGACATTTAAATGGTTGCTGTTACACTATGAGCCCTGTCTCTCAGGAAAATCAAATGGAATTCTTGACTGAATTCACACAGTTGCTACAGCTGTAATCTCACCAGTCTGATTGTTGTGTATGACAAGTGTTAAGTTCATTTTAACATTCTGGACAAGTCTAGAGTAGAGGTTTTAGTCACTTTCCTCTGGAGGCTAAGCGCATTAAAACTAGTGAAATACAGCCAGCACTGCCTTGGCCTGACATGTACCCACTGAGTTTGATGTAAGCATTTGGCAATGACTTTCCTCTGACCAGATATCACAATCAAACATTCTCAAGTTCTCAGAAGTCCTCAGTTCTTTGTTGCAGCGTGCCCGGGCAGGTTGTTGTTTATCCAGCGTCATAGCCGTTACTTTATCAGCCCTCCTCTGAAATATCCCCAGCAGAGCTCTGACAATGACTGTGGCCATGCCAACACTTCCAAAGAACTGTGACGGTGATTATTAACATATTTCTTTGAAGGAATGCTCAATAGATCTTTCAAGTTTCAACTTCTATAATCTGTTAGGCATACCACAACCAGGCTGGCATATAATGGGACTGCAATGCTCACACGCAGTGTAGCCTTGTCAGCCGTTGAAACATGATCATACGCATTGCCTTGGAGTGGTCAGGATTTATCTGTGGCATGGACAAGAATGAATACTGGTTCTGCACTAAGATTTAAGTGGTAGATGGAGCAAGACACACGTGAGAAGTAAACGGCTGACTTTATTTGAACAATGGAGATTAAACATTGCTCCTGCAAGGACTCGTATAAAGTCTCATAAAGTGAAGAAAGTGTTTACTTACTTACTTAGCCGAAGTGAGTTAATGTCACTTCACTAGCCTGTTAATGTTGTCTATTTTTAAATAGCTATATATCTATTTTAAATGGCTATATCTCATATATGTTTAAGTGGTAAAATGTTAAGTATCTAATGGAAGGAGGTAGTGGAGTAGGAAGTTCTGCTTAAAGGGCTGAATTTAAGACTACCACCTCCCCTTTCCCCTTTCTCTCACTCACTCATGTAACACAGGCTTTGCATTTACAGCTTGTCTGAAATTATCTTTCCTATCTAAACACTAAATATTGTGCACAGTTATCCTCCTTATCCTGCATATTTTTTTGTTGTCACCTTAAATATGACATGGTTTAACTTTTGCTTAAGATACAGCTGGTGTTTACTAGAAGAGCTGTGTCACTGATACTGACTGACAGCATATGTTCTTTGCTAATAGACTATATTTTGTTTCTTCAAATTTAACTAATAATAAAAAGTTACATTAGTAGTGCTGAAACTATTAGTTGATTATTGGTTATTGTTATTGGTTATGATTATTGATGGACAGTAATCTCTTCCCACCAACAATTTAAATAATCAGTTCATCGTTTATCAAGAAGAAAAAGAAATTGCAGATTCCAGCTTGAATGCAAGGTTTCGTTGTTTGCTGTGTTGTATGTCCTTGTAAATGTTTGATTGAATATTTTTGGGGTTTTGGACTCTTGGTTGTTGTCACTCGGAAATTCTAAGATGTAACTATTCAACTTCTTCTTTTATTCACATAGCTTTTTTGTGAGGCAAAAGTTAAACTAAGTTTTACATCCATAGTGTCAAACAATACAGCAACAGTATATATAACATTGAGGGACCAACAGAGTCACTAAGTGCGTCATTCCTGGTTCTGAAGCTAAACCGCAGCTGTATTTATAAGTGCAGGTTGAACTCAGCAACTGCCATGGAAACAAGCCACAGTTCTATGTATTCAACAGATAATTTATTTCCTGACCGTCATGTGTCCTCTCTTAATGCTGCAGCGGGACGGTCAGAAGCTGTTTCTCATGGTTTCATAACCCCAGCAGAGGAAATATTGTCTTTAACTATTAGCAGAATTGATTTTATAGCTCTTCTCGTCAATTATTCTTTTATAGATCACTCTAAATGACTACTGTGTACTGTGGTTGCTGGTACATTGATAATGATTATTATATTATCAAAGCATTCTATTAATGGAATTGTTTGTTTAAAAAAAATCTGATTGTTAGATAACCGGAAGTATTATTTTTCTGTATTTCAGAGATTTACTTCCTTGCTTGTAATAATGATGTAAAGCCAAATGAAACCAAAGGTTTATTTTGTATCAAAGACAACATCTGCTCTGTCACTTCGTGGAAGAGCTTTGCTGGCACTTAGCAGTCGCGTCATCCAAGCTTTTGTTACAGCAGGTCACTGCTGAAAGACATAGTTAAGCTGGCTGTGTTGTGATCATAAATTTTTTATTTGTTACATTCACTGTGAAGTGATCTAGGCCTTTACATGGCGAGTGCATTATCCATGGTGTTAAATATTTGATTTCTGTGCTCAGTGCGCTTGCATGATGTCATAAGTTATATAAAGCCTCAGGGAGGCCCCTTTCCTGGATCACGCACCGTCATTGACGGGCAGCTTTCAGAACAAATAGGCCTCAACAGCAAATAAGCTTCCAGAGGAGTTCTGAGATTTTAGTGATATCTGCGTTGCCTTCCGGTCTTGATAACAAATACCTGTTTGTTTTATGATATACAACAAATGAAAAAGTGACCACTATAACAATTTTCTGTGGGAGATCCCTCAATTAAAAAATTTACTGGCATAAAAACACCAAAGAACAGTAACTTCACTTCAGAATCCCACATCCTCAATCAGAGTCTATGACTGACCTGTCTGTCCTTAGATACTTTTTTTCATTTGTATGCATGTGTCTTCAGTTTTAGCTACTGTATTTGGAAGGGTACATACAGAGGCAGAGCTATAATGTATTCAGAGAGGATATAGTTAACGGCACACTCTGTTAAACGGTTTGCAACACTGTTTTTGTCTGAAAAGACATGTATTACATAATCCCTTTTCTGAAAGCCATCTCAATTCTACAGTTTTTTTAAGAGAGTGGGAGGGGAAGGAACAAAACAAATTTGTTTTCCAGTGTCTGTGTGTGTTTTTCAGCTTAGTTTTGCCTTCTGCTCGAATAGATTCTGGCCTAAGAAATATTTGAACATCTGCAGCCTTGCATCTCTTTCTAACTGATTTCTGTGCACATGTGATGCTCTAATTGTCTGATTTTCCTGCTGTTGTTTGTAAACATCTGTTTCTGTGTTTGTATGTATTGTATGAATGAGGAGTTTAATCTGTGGACATGTCATCAGGCTCTGAAGCCTCTTTGTCTTTTAATGCAACATATCTCAGCTGCTGGTTTCCACAGCTGATAAGCGAGAGCAAATGCATCATTCATCCAGGGGACACCTCGCTCTTACGTTGTACGTGCGTGAATGTGAACTCACATGTTAGCATCAGTGGTTAACTTGCATTTTGTTTCTTACATAATTCACTGGCTCAGACAAAACAACCTTAAACATCAGCTCCTTATCTTTTGCAGTCACCTCTTACAGTATGATCTTGTATCCTAATATTTACACAGTAGTTTTATGTAACTCGGTCAAACAGAATAACCACTGCTCTGCTATTTTATAAAACTAACCAGGCTATAGGAGACAGCATATAATTCAATAGAAGAATGCCTGACGCCTTACAATACTTAATTTTCTTTTATTCAAATGCTTCGCTGAAGAGAAACTGCTTTGTGTTTGATAAGACAGATCATTTACTCTCAGACTTTTTTTTTTTAACAATTAAATGAAAAATGGATTATAGCTACACATAGCAGCTTTTGCTTTAATCCTCTGTTCTATAATATTAATGAAGTATAATACTGTTCCATCATTTACTACTGTTATTTGACTGTACCAGAAGCCCTTGTGTGTCTTTGTACGTCAAACATTTTATAAGCAAACCCAGTGGCCTCTGGTTATCAGTGGCTGGCACTCCTTCATAGGCCTTTCTCCGAAGCTGAGTCAGACTTTTACGGTCAATGTTTTGCTTTCAAATGAACATGAAATGGGGAAAAAAAGACTTTTAAAGAGGACTTAGTTTGGTGTAAACCTTATTATCAAGGTTTGTTGGAAGATTTCTTCACAAAAGCTATCAGAATATTAAGTGTGCAGTGTGTGGTGGGTTTTTTTTATAATTCCCTATTTCAATAAAATTTCAAAGTACAAGAATCCAACTACAAATAAATTAAATAATAAATCAAAATAAAACTAACATTTTCATTTCACTCATTAATAATCTTTTAAAGGGGTGACCCTCTTGCACATCCTGCTCCTGCTACTAACAATCTCTTTTTCTTCTTGAAAACTGACACAAAATGGTAGATTGTGGAGTTGGTTGCCATGGCAGTGATCCATGTGTCCTTAGCAGCATCTTATTTAGGTAGGAAAATGAATACAATTGGAAGCTTTCTGTTCAACGTAACAACATGAATGGCTGGTAGAGAACAGCAATGGGTTATATCATCCCAGTGTCACGTGGTTCTATGTTCAATTCAGAGCGAATCATTACTGTCTCCTGGGGATATCCATTAACTACCTATCAAACACATATAGGCTGTTATGTAACACAATAGCAGTACAGCGCTCCCGCTTTAGTGTATACATTGACAATCTGGGTCAGCAACTCTGTGCAGAATTCATGTGCGTCACAGACCTTGTGCGATTACGTTCAGCCATTCTTCGTACAAAAGTTTTTGCTGCTGGACATGAACAGTGTGTCTCTAATGAGTCCGTAGTTGTTGTAAACACATTGACCGGAAGCGTTTCACACAGTCGCTCTGTCCACGGAGCATGCCAGAATGTAAAACCAGATCAGTTGTGACAGACCAACACGTCCTGGGAGTGAACAGTTGGTAACGCAACTTGCTGTTTGCACAGGTTATGAAAAGACACAGCTGCACACTTGAATGAAGAAGGAGAAGAGGATGAATAGAAGTAGGGTGAAAACAGGGGGCGCTGACAGCCAGATTCTGGTCTTTCTTTCCACCTTCTCTCCTCCCAGCCGTTATGTAACGTTCCAATAGAAACAAAGCTGAGGAGGAAACAAAACAAGCAACAAGCTCGCTCAGTGTCTCTGCTGCTTAGCAGCCGTTGCCAAGACTTTAGAGGCCAATTTGTGTATGAGTCTGTGTTCACATAGGAGACTGGTTGTGTGTTTTGCTTCTGTGTTAGTTACTAAATGGATGTATATGGTGGTGGAACCAGAAAAATGTAACTCAGCTGAAGAGAAGTGAGTGTAAATAGCTGACATTGAAACGCAGAGCTTCTGGAAGCTGCAGCTTGCACAGAAGCTCTTTTGTCTGTCATGGACATTCTGTGCTGAACATGGTCAGCACATAGAAAGTTCACTCATAAAGAAGTCTGTGTAGAGTCATTTGGGTTCACCCAGATAGCACAATGTAAAGTTCTACAGCTCTCCACTGGATTATGTAACACTTTAAAGTTTAAAATGTTTTGCTGCTTATGCAAATGGTTTCAAATAATAATAAAAAAAAACCCCACTGAGCTAAACCAGGGAACAGAAACTCAATCAACAGGTTCTGGCCTTTGTTAAAACCCCACTATAGCCAAGCCCAGCACACATCACTTGATTAACAAACAACAAACTTACATATCACACAGGGTTTGGATTTAAAAAGTATGAAACTTAATGAAATGGAGCAAATCACATATGCATTCTACTTGATGAAGTTTTTTTAATATACATTTTTAATGTACTTAAAACTGGGTAGACACCACAGCAGCTGAAATTTGAGTAAAGAGAAATTGACCTGTCAATATGTGAAATTGCTCTAAAACTGCAAATCATCATATGAGAGGCTGAAGTTAAATAAAATATAAGGGCAAACACAACAGAGCAGGAATCAGGTGATTAAAAAAACAAAACCTTTTTGAACCAGAATGCACTATCCCAGGCAGAGAGGATTGATGGTACAAAAGAGGAAATATTGTGTATGTCAAGCTGTCTGATGCTTAATGGAGCAGCTTAGCTTTTACTTAGGCTTAATGGCTTTCTTCACATGAGTAAAAATTAAGTCTAGTTTCGCATAAAGGGTAAATTATTCCTTTAACTCAATGTTCGAACATACCTGCGATGGCGGTTGGACACACCCACCGGCCCAGTCCAGGAGGGCAGGATGTGACCCGGCAGGCACCTCACTTTTCCAGTAACATGCTCATTCATCAGGACTAAAAAAGCCATTAAGATGACAATCAGAATGTCTTCAGCATCACAGCAAATAGTTCACATGATAGTTAATCTTTTAACTTTATGTTTAATTATCTACCTGTCTCTCATTTGCAGCCAGCCTTTTTGTCTCAGTTTCTATAAACCAGAAACAGCTCGGGAGTATCACTACAGAATCAATATTTTCATCAGATTTTCTCGACATAGCTACGGGAAGAACACATCAAAAGCCACAGATACAGAAATCTCTCATGCGACCCAAGCAAAACTGCTCCAGCTTTGTCTGAAATATTTGTGTTTATGTAAGACCCTGTTTCCTATTGTAACAGGCTGATAGATAGATTGTTCTTTAGGGCCTTAAAGGCTGTCCATCGGTCAGGCACACTGACCTGTCTTTGCCTTTGTCTTTATTTCTGTGTCTGTCTGGGGTTTTAAATATAACAAACATGATAAATGAAAAACAATATAATAATTGTGTTCCCAGGGAGAAGCTGAGAGTCGGAGGGATCCAGTTAATGGAGCTAAAAGCGGCCCTGGATCGTTGTGTTGGGGCCACAGGTCAAAACCTCACCTTGACCACGTAGCCCAGAATGGAGCAGTGTCAGGACGTTTGCACAGCAGCCAAACAGATGCCTTGAATGAACTGATTCCTTGAAGTAAAAACTGTAAGTTTTCTTTTATTGTACCTCCTGCAACTGTACCTGTTTACATTTTTTTTAATTCCCATGCATAAAAATGTTTCTTGTGACAGACATTATTGTTCTATTTGCCTGAATGAATGGTTGTCTGTAGATTGTTCTCCATTATTCCAAAGGGAAAAAACATTTGTTAAACAGCTTGTATTTTCTGTATCACACGGTTTTCCACTAAGTAGAGTCCTGTTTTCTATGTTCTCCAATATTGTGACAATGGAGCAGTGATTTATCTTTTTTTTTATATTTCAGGTGTGCTTTGGTTCAGTAAGTCTATCAAGATTTATGCACATTAGATATTTTATTTTGATAAAGGTCATTAGTTAATCACAGCGCTGGTTTTCATTATTGCTACTTAAATGTATATATTTGCTTTTGACAGTTTGTTATATAGTGTACACATACAGAATTTGGGATATTTATTTAGTGATATTTTTGACCATATGAATGATGCAACAATGTCTGAAATCCTAGGTGCACCACCCCTCACAGCCACCACACTCCCGGCCCACTGTGACAATTGACAGCTGTTTTATGACTATACTTAACTATATTTTAATGTGTGTTTCCTATTTTTCAACCCAAACCCTGTTAAATAGTTGTTTTCCATTATTTATGATTGTCCAACTTCACCGAAAGCTTCAGTTTAAAAAAGCTTACTAGGCTTAAAGGAATAGTTTAATATTTTGGTAGATATCTAAATCAAGCACTTTCTTGCTTGAGTTAAATGAGAGGAATAATACCACTCTCACATTAGTCTGTGAAATATGAAGCTTCAGCAAAGAGCTGATTAATCACAGATAACTAAATCTGCCTACCAGCTCACTGAATAACACGTTACATCTACATCTCATTTCTTTCATCCACACAAAAACCAAAGTGATATTTTTTCTCTTGAGATTTGAATTGGTTGATGATGTGATCGAACCGCAGAGTAACTGAGGTTACAAATTGGGCAAATAACCCCCGTAAACCCAAACCTTTTCATGGTTTAATATCACACTGACTAATCCTCAGAACATCTGATTTCAAAATCATGATTTCTGAAAGTCAACAGATTGTCTATTTGACCTGCCTGTGTGTCCCAATGAAAAGCTGCTAGTTTTTTGTTTTTTGTTTTAAACTAAAGCTGTTGGTGAGGTTGAGCTTTGCTTAATCATAAATGATAGGAAACAAACTTTTAATGGAGTCTAGGTTGAAAACCAGTGAACCCACCATTTCAGCTTTTGCTTATTTTTGTTGATTTTTACAAGTAGAAATGTAAATTATTTGATGACAAAATCTATTTTAAGTAAAAGAGTTACATGTTTACGATGAAAAGTGTTGTCTTGAGAGACTTTTTTTTTTTTACCTGCATCAGTTGCTTCTTTTGATCATTTGAGTAAAAGTGATTTCCAAACTAATGCAGCCTCAGTCACAGTGAATTACAGTAACTTGTATAATTGCTTTCCCTGTGCTACTGTATTTCCTGCAGTTTTTTGGAGAGGCTCACCCATGTAGTACTGGATGTGTGCTGTGATTAATATGACCTGAGTGTGATTGCATGTGGCTGCGTGTGTGTATGGTGACTAAGGGGATTAGCGTGCAGGTGACGCCAGCAGACAGGCTGAGATTACACCTGCTGCTGCTGCTGTAACACACAGGGAGGCTAAAGCATCAGACGTCACGCAGGAGGACGTGGACGGAAGGGGGAGGGGCAGACAGAGAGGGTCAATGATGGTCTGGATTCATTGAACTTCCTGTCTCATTAATATATTGCAGCGTTAGACACAGATGCAGCTGTCATTGAACATTTTGTTCGGTCATAATGTTGGACTACAGATTACAGATGTACTGAATCTCCTGCTTCTCCTTTTTCTTGGAAATATCTTCTTAACCATTTATAAAGGTGCACAGTGAATTATCAATGTATTAAACCGTTCACCCAAAGGGGCCCTTCTCTCTTCAGATACTTTATAATCAAGCCCCTGGCTAAGGTGAAACAGCATTTATCCTAGACTGTTGAGGCAGTGGAAATTTCCGCAGAGGAAGAACGACCTGCTGGGTTTGAATAGTTTCATGTGTTAAGTGTGAATTGCTTTTATCAATTTGTTACCACTTCTTTGGGTCAGTGTCTGGCCTCCAAGAGTTGTATAACTCCAAAGCAGAGAGAGGAAGCCAGCTAAACGTGGCAAGTAAATGTTCCTAATTCACTGTATAAGGTAGAAGGGGTGACTGGACATCAGCGTCTGTATTTGTGGCCAAGGAAAAATGACATTCGTCAGTGTCTGTATTTAGTCTGTACTTGCTGTAGCACGTGGCCTGTATGATTTTTTTTTTTTGCTGCAACTGTCAGGTGTCTCAGCAGAGATTATCAGAGGCTAACTTGTGAATGAGCACAGAGTAGGGATTTAACCAATTCTGACTGGCAGTCAATGATTTCTGAGGTCATGCAGATGCAGCCAGCTCAGTTGGTCCACATTCAACACTCACAGCCCAGAGTGACTGTCGTCGTCCCTTCCTGCTGAGGTCTGTTAGCCAGCTTAGTATAATCTCCCCTAAAAGACACTTAGAGGAGCAGAAAAAAACCTGGCTTAGTGTGATAGTCCCTGAGGAAAATGGTGGCAATGAAAGCATAGGCAGCAATGACCAGGACACAGCAATTTCAGTAATTCCAAGAGTAGAGCCAGGGGGAGACGAGGTGGCAATAAAGTCTAAATTTGGGGTCATTAAAATCAGCTGTTGACACTTAAGTCAAGGCTTCTTGCCTCTAGTGGCATTTCTTAAAAATGCTAAAGCCTAAAGTAAACCACAACCAGGCACCTCTTCCTTACAAGTGTCTTGGTTAAAGCTACAACATTTAATATTCAAAGTTTTAAGTTTGTATGGCCAAGTTACTACCAAACATCACTCAGAAAAATTTACACACATTTAGAGAAAAAGCAGTCGTTCATCTGGAGACAAAAATCTGGTTTAAATGATTTATTAATTAAGAAATGTTACAAATGTGATACTTTTCTTGCTTTAACATTCCTTCCAGAAGAATCTGCCAATGCCTGACACTTTAAAACACAAAAGAAAAGAAGGATCTTCAGTAAACTGCATCTCTACATACATCAATTAGTTAAAATCACAATAACAAAAGTTTCGTTAGCAGAAGCATGGTTGTGCGTGCACAAAAAATTAACTAAAACTGGCACTGGTTAGATTCATTGACTTAAGCTGTCTGCTACTACTTTTATTTTATTGGTAAATCAGCAGTGTATAAAAAATATAAAAAAGGCCATCATTTAAGATTCAAAAAGCAATCCAGCTTGTTTAAATGACACAAAAAGCCATGACGGGTGTTTATCAACTCTCACTCTGAGTAAGGCTTCAAACCACTGACCTTTAAATATGTGAGCAAAATAACATTTTCCACAACAGAAATATTCTTAAATAAACTTTAACTTTCAAAAGTCAATCGTCACCACTCCATACTGCCACCTTCCAAGTGACCAACAGTAGATAGCTCATTTGAAAACCCTCAATGAAAGTGACAAACCTTTCAACTCTAAGAGAAAAAGAAAAGCACTAAATGTGTATTAAATGTTGGCATATGACAAAAAATGAGGAAGAAACAAAATATATACAGCACAAAAAAAACATTGTATGCAATATGCAAAGGCGTCATGTTGCTTTGGGCAACAACCCTCCCACCCACCCCTTCCCACCCAAATATAAGCCAGTCTTCACTGAAGACCCCTCACCCCAACATCCCCCAGCCCCACCCATACATATCCGCTCATACACACACACAGAACGTCACGAAACACGATTACGTCACTAAGCCTGTTAGTTTGGAAAACGGTGAAGCACTGTGAAACTCCCCAACCCCACCCCCCTCCCTCCTCCTCCCTGTCTTCCCCCCCTTCAATCAGAGAGGGGAGACAGGGGCTTGGCACAGTCGTTCCACTCGTCTGTCTCAGGGTTGTACACCTCCACCGTGTTGAGGAACTCGTTCCCGTCAAAGCCACCCACGGCGTAGATGGTTTCGCCCAGCATGGCCACCCCTGCGTTGCTGCGTGAAGATGTCATGCTACCCAGCATTCTCCACTCATTGCGAGCGGGGTCATACACCTCCACACAGCGGAGTGCATGAGAGCCATCGAAGCCACCAACAACAAACAGTTTGCCTGGACAGAATGAGAGACATCAACATCAGAGAACTACCTCTTTACAACATGAAACTTTGTCAGCTTCCCACATGACATTATGTTCATCTACTAAATACACGCCACAAAGGTTGCAACTTATGAATGCTTCAATCAGCATCCATGTTTTGGTCGTGGGCTTACCTGCATGGACGGCAACGCCGGCTCCCCTGCGAGCGACGTTCATGGGAGCTATGAGGGTCCAAGTGTTGTTCTCAGGGTTGTAGCGTTCCACAGTGTTCAGGCAGTTCCACGACTCCGCCCCTCCAATCACATACATGAAGCCTTCCAACTCACACACTGCTGCCTGGTGCCTCCCTGGAAAAAAAATTGCTTCATGAATACAATTTTTCATTTCTCCTCAGGATGCAAATTTCACTAGACTAACACCAGCCTTCACGCCCATCAACAAACGACAAAAAAAAAAAAAAAAATACAAAGACGTGTCTCAAAAATGTGTATCAATCTTAATGAAATGTGGTGGAGTGTACATGGGACGGTGTGGACACATACTGATGTTAAGGGAGGCACAGTTGGACCAGGTTTTGGTCACAGGGTCAAAAGCATCACAGTTCTTCAGGCCCTTCTGCCCGCAGGGGTCCGACCCTCCCACAACATAGAGTTTGTTGTTCAAGGAGCAGACACCTTTAAACAGAGAAGACAGGAATGAACTAAACCAGATACAAAGTTAAAAGAGTCTTCTTCATTTTTCTTAGAGATCATGATATGCATCAATCAGCTCATTAAAACTTGCAGAAGGGACTGACCTGCATTGCAGCGGTTTGTCCTTAGCTCTGGTACTTGAGCCCACTCATCAGCATGTGGGTCGTATGACTCCCCACAGCTCAGCTCGTCAGAATGCCCATTTGAACCTCCAATCACGTACAGTTGACCCTGTGAGAGGTTCCAATGGACAAGTCATGAGGTGATACATAAACGTGACACTAAAATACTCATATAAATTTTTGTTGCCTTATATACTTGGGACCTACTAACATTAAGGTAACTGAATTTAGAAACCAAACTATTTGAACAGGTAGCAGGTAAGTATTTGCACAAGACAAGGGAAACCTGTTTGCACATGGAGTAGGTGCAATTCTAGGCCAATATTCAAAGTGTCACTTTATTGTAGAGTCAATAACTCTGAGATAAAGATGAATGATGTACTGTACCATGAGTACAGCCATCTGGAATCGAGCCCTTGGAGTCCGCATGGGAGCGATGAAGGTCCAGCGGTCCTCTTTGGGGTCATAACACTCAACAGTCCTCAGACACTCCTCTCTGTTGTAGCCTCCTGCAAGATCAGGAAGATGTACCAGGATCAGACTTAAAGAATACTGTGTTTCCTTTGCACTTTTTTTCTCCCCATATTTAAACTGAAAATAAATGGTCAGCCTGACTAAAGAAGTTTAAGCCCAACAAAAACCAAGTTTCAGTTTAGGCATTGATGCTACACAAGGAAGTGAGCACCTTAAGGTCATTTTGTCACTGAATATTAAGTCAGGAGTGCATGTAGCTATAGAGTATGTGAAGACGGACCTACATATAGCTCTACCAATGATATACCTCACACGATAACAGACTTTTTATTTAAATCTTGTTGTAGTACCAACCTGCTGCGATGAGTCTTCCATTCAGGGCTGCAGTGCCCAGGCCGGAGCGAGCATAATGCATGGGAGAGAGCGGGTGCTCCTCCAGCTCCTCAGGCTGAGCCTCAAAGCTGAGGCTCTTCATCAGGCAGGGGGTGGCAGAGGGAGAGGTCTGAGGGCTGTTGCGACCATGCAAGAAGATCACACACAGCACACTGTCCAGCACAGCCAGACACAGGTAGGTGTTGTCTGGAGGAAAGATTTAAGATTTTTAGTCTCTTGAGGGGGAAAAAAAAAGGTTTTGAGATTAAGCTCATAATTCTAGGAGGAAAAAATAAACTGAAACAAATTCCAGAAGTTAAATCCAAATTAAGATCCTATGCCTTTTCAAGTAAAGTGGTTTAGTTTTCAAGTCTTAAAGCCACCAGACTTTTGAATTTAATCTCACCTATTGTTATTGTGCAGCATCTGAGAGACTTGTGCACATACAGCACATGTAATTCATAAAACACACTTACTTGTGGTCTTCTCAGAGGCAATGTACTTCCACTCTCTCCTGGCGGTCTGTTTGGGGGCATTTGCTGCTTGGTTGGAGGGCGACAGGCTTCCTGAGGAGCTGCAGCTCATCTGTCTCTGGGTGCTCTCTCGTACTGGTTTCTTCTGCAAGAGCACAGCGCAGCTACAGAAGCCAAGCTTGCACCACAGGCCCACCCGTGGCTAAAACCACCTAATAATACCCAACCTACGCTTTGATCCAGCTGGTCTAATGTAGACGTGACATAATGAACCTGAATTAATCTTGTCCCGAGTATGTACTGAAATCTCAAGCCATCTGAAGCCAACAACACAGCACTGCAAACTGTCTCAGACCACGCTACAGCACACAGTTCAGTCACAACTCAAAAATACTGTAGAGGGTAAAAAAAAAAAAAAAAAAAGGCAGAGACAGCCATCACTGCCCACACTCAACTGGTTGAGATTAGCTTTTAAAAAAAAAAAAAAATCAAATATGGTTTTAATATGTGCTCAACAGCATAGCCAGGCAGGCATCATAGCTCGTTTCTTGCTAATCTACAGACATCAGCTTTTACATTGTGGCTAAACTGTGCTATTAAATGAGCCATATTTACTTCAAGCCAGGCACAGGTTGTGTAGTATTTTTATGCATGGCCAGGCACAAGCTGTACAGTAAAGCTACACACTGCCAAGCTCAATGTGGTAGAGACTTCATTTCAGTGAAGCCAGGCACAAGCTGCTGTTGAGTACCTGCACAAACTGAAGGTGGTCCTCCTCGCCACCAAACACCTCACTGTGCCCCTCAATCACCAGCCCTCCATCCACCAGTTTATGGTCAGGTGAGTAGTACAGCGTTTGCACCTGAAAGACAAACAGGAACAACACACCTATGTGGCTGTCTCCATGGCAACACACTGAGAGCCCCAGCATAAGGGGGAGAAAGGGGGAGGAGGAGGGGGGGGTGCTGTGCTGTGCAGTGCTGTGAAGAGAAGGAGGGGGGGGAAGGGAACGAAAGCCTGGATCTTCAGTCTCTTGAGTGCAAAGCTTCCTTTAAAAAGACAAACGCTGTTGCCACTGCAAAGAGTGGGTTAAATGTTTGAACTCAAGAAGGTATCTGACAGTGACTCTTCTTAATTTGCATCTAAAAAAAGAGGGAGCTGGTGATGAATTAAAGGCTGCATCTGGAAAAATCTTCTGAAGAAAGAAGAAGAGGATGATGAGGGGCTGCATGTGGCCCTCTTTCCCCCTGTGCTGCTTGGAAACCGGTCCTCTAGCTGAAGAAGTTGGTCATTGTGATTGCAGCCACAATAGGCAGTCAAATCCAGATGACTAAAGACAGTAGTGTTGTTGTAACAACCATCAAGCTATTGCTTGAACATTACAGATTAAATCCAGGTTTCATGAGAGATTAAATCCAACAAGAAATAAAAGCAAAACTACACTTGTTCTGCTGAGGCCAGACAAAATAACTGAGGAAATAGATTGAAGTCACTCAGTTGTCCATCTCATGGGAAAATTTTTTAGAAGAGGATAAAAGGAAAAGGCTCCTATAAGATTTTAGAATGTGAGAAGTGCAGAAGGTTAACAATTAATTTGTTGTCTTGCGAAATATATATTTTCTCTAAAGAAATCACCATGCTTATGTGAAATGCCGTTTTCTGTCCAATGCCCAATTTGAGTGTTTCTTTAACATAACCGGATAGATAGACCTGTATTAGCATGCACTGTTATGTGCTGCAAAGGGACATACAATTAATTCTATTTGTTGCTAAAGGTTTGAGAAATGTTTTCTTTTAAATGCAGAAATGGGATGCATCTGTATGTATGGCATGGACAGATGGGAGCACAGTGTTGGCTGCAAAGAGAGGCTGCTGAGAGGCAGTAGTGCTCCTCTCCTCCCTCTCTTTTCTCTGACTCATTACCCTGGTGGCTCAGTCCTGGCTCCTCAGTCTGGTCTCCTGCTGCTGCTAATAAACCTACAGGAGAGATAAATCAATGGGGAGGAGTGCCTGTTAGTGCTGGAGCAACAAACACGCACCTGTTCAGATAGTAAAGTGGCAGTGAGACAGCAGAATCAGGGGTCAGACCTTTGAGAACCTGTGTTTTTGTGTTTCAGCGGAGAACAGCACTGTAATACTCAGATGGGGTTGTATGTAAACCAACCACATACCCAAAAGAGAACAGTGGAAACAAAAAACAAGAGCAAACAGCAGCTCTTTTTGGCTCACCTCTAATGTGTAGTATGGGTCAGGGGTACAGAGTTTCTTACTGCAAAAACCTCAACAAATCACAGGGAAAAAAAGAACAGTCCTGACATAGCAGCATGACAATGGCATGCTATTTCTATTCCAGTCCCCTTAATGACTTCTTGATGTCAAAAACAGGAGTCAGAAGGAGGGGAAGGGGCAGGTTAGTATCAAAGATTGACCTGAGAGTTGCATGACTAGTACTGACCTCCTCCATCAGTCGTTCCAATTGGTCTCCATTCTCCCAAAGGCTACGCTGCACCCAGTTGAGCACCTTTGAGTAGAGCTTGCCATTGCTGGGCAGTGTCAGGTTGTCTTCTAGCATTACTTCTAACTGTAAACACAGTTAGAAAACAGGAGTTAGATTCATGCACAGCAGGAATAACGCAAATCAGTACCATGACATTTACTACCAGGAAAACTTAATCTTACTGGCTGATTGCTAATTTACCTGAGCCTTAGGAGCACTTGACTCATTACTTTGTTACTGGATGAAATGTATTTGAAATGTCCAAAAGAGAAAGGGACTGGTTTGAATGGTGAAGACCCAAGTTGCTGTTTTTTGTCTTCTCTTTAAATAAGCGTAATCATTTTCCTTTGTTTCTTCAAATGACCCAAGGGGGACTCCAGCAATTACCTAATGGGCTAAATAGCTGTCAGTCATTGATCATAATCATCAATGCAGGCCATTTAACAAGTTTGTGGTTGACTTTACCATTGGATTTTCACTACGAACTAGGACTGCAACAAACAAATGGTTTACTAATAGATAATTTTTCCAATTAATCATTTTTTAATTTGGAATCTTTAAGTTTCCAAAATAAATATCAAGTGTTAGTGTTGGTCCAAAGTGATATCTTCAGATTTTTTTGGCCCAATACTCAAAAGCCTCAGGATAATCAATTTACAGTGACATAATTGAGAAGCTGTAATTAACAAATGTTTTATGTTAAAATCCTAAATCAGGGCCCTGATTAATGGAGGCCTAACAGTAAACATGTTTAGGTTCCAACCCAACACAGCTCCAGGTGATTTATCCGACTTAAAACAGCCTCAGACAGTTGACTCGGTAAAGTACCTTGTGTAGTCCTCACATTGAACACAAACCCACACTATGTAACCCGCCTACAACAAGGCCTTAATATTGCATATGTCTAAGCCCCCTGCCCTTAATACACTCTTAGCTGGCTTTAGCAGTAGGAAAATCTATAAGAGGCACACCTTCATACTAAGTGTTGTTAATCTCATGTCAAAGTCAGAAAGGTAAAAATATAAAGCTTAAGCCAGTATTTGTTATTCAACACAAAACCTCCAACACTGGCTAGAGCAAAGAGGGACTAAAATAGACAACTGCCAGCAACCAATGGCCTGGTAGCTTCATGATTAAAGAATGGCTCCAACTCTAAATTAGGTATCAAGTACTTGTACAAAAGTCTTATATTATAGTTTTATCTAGTACCTTGAGGCGGGGAAGTTTGAGGAAGTCCTCCTGTTCAGACACTTCCAGTAGATGGTCTTGGATAAAGGCGTCGACCTTGGCCAAAACTCTGGCATCTCCCATAGAGCTGGCAAAGTTACGAAAGGAGATGGCGTTCTGGGAATCCATCTTAGACAGCAGGTAGTCGCCACAAATCTGAGAAGTGAGTGTGAGATGTTGTAGTAAATTACATGTTTAATTTCTGCATTTTGAAGGATCAAGTTAAAACTCACTGGATTTGAATCGAGGCACACAAACAACAACATACCTGTTTGACTCGCTCCATCTTGAACCTTTTTGCTGCTGAATAAACTTCCTTGACCAGCTCTTTGTCTGCCTTTAGTCTGTGTTGTGCACAGAAAACAAAGAAAACAAGGCTGTAAATCATTTTCAAATGTTGAGAATTTTGCAATGATAAGATCAGGGACAAAAAGGTCAAAGGCCAAATGTGCTACTAACTGGGCAGTATAGGCATAGTTGAGCAAGATCTCCACAGCCTCTGGGTCCAAGTCCTCAAAAGTGACATGTGAGACCCCGTGAGGCTCAATGTCACTATTAAAGATCTCAAACAGGTAGGGACTGCAGCAAGCCAGAACAGCACGGTGAGCCATCAGCTCATGACCACACACCTGGACAAATGAAGAGAGAAAACAAACATTTAAATAAATTTAAATAAAATCTAAATTAATCAAATAAATTATCTATGTTCTTAAAGGACGATACTGATAGAAAACAATGATATATGAAATCCATGATATTGATCTGCAGAGAGAGTCTGCCTATCATAAAAAAGCAACATGATCAGTAGTTAAAAATTAGGAGACGAAAATTATTAGGGATTAGATCCTCTTGTTAAAATAAAGCTACTTCCTGATTGGCTGCAAAAGTCTTTCCAAAAGGTCTTATCATACAAATGGTGGGAACAGGTTCTCACACTTGAGGTATGAGAGCAGTGGGAACAACAGAAAACATCAACATAAATAAGTCTTTTTTTTAGTCTCCAAGTTTGACTCACCTGGAATATGAACAAAATAGATAACATTCATCACTCTGCCCCGTGGAACTATGCAGCATATCTCTTTAACTAAACACATGTTTAGCTTGCTTGGACATATTGTGCGTCTCAAACTGTTTTGTATTCTCAAACATGTTTTAACATTTTATCCTCTACGGTGACCTTGCCGCACTGCTCTTATGTTTCACAGAATGATTCAGTGGCTTCCCTGAAAAAGTGCAACAGCCCATGTGTGTGAGTGTGTGTGAGTGTGTGCTTGCATTAAACCGTACCTGCAGTCTAACATCACAGAACTGACCACTCTTTCTCAGAGCATTCATTTTGGCCACAGTAGAATCCAGGAAACTCTCATCCTCAAAGATTAAATAACCATTTGGAATCATCTTGGTGAATTTTGATGGTATGCCTGAAGAGGAAAGATTAAAAAAAAAAAAATTAAAAATTAAAAAAAAAAGAATTATTCTTTTATACATAAAACAATACTACCCAGCATGCTCATCTTCTGCACCCTTTCCAACATGTTTTCAGTTGTGCAACATTGTAATAGCTGGCTTTATTAATTGATGACCAGAGAGAGGATTAGGATTAGGTGCCTGTAATGTGCATTGTGCATTATAATCTGTCCTATGCATTAGTCATGGCCTTACCTAATACAGAATAATGCAAATCCAGGGAAGTACCACTGCTGAGAGTAGAACAGGAACCAAAGGTAGGCAAAGCAGACTGAGATCACAGGGGAACTAAGTCTTCTTCACCCAAGGAGAGGGATGGGAATTTGTCAGAAGAAATGCCAGTCGACTACACGGGCGTGATCAGTAGGGAGAGGGGGATCAGCCGCACGGACAAACTATCAGGCTTGAAGCGACTGTAATCAAGTCCTTGGGATCCCGTTGGCTATAGAGTTGTACTTATTCTGTGTTGGTCATACATTATAACCTAGGGAAAAAAGGAGAAAGGGGACATGAGTTTTGTTAATTATTCTTACGTAGAAAAAGTGCAAACATCTTATTTTGAAATTCATGCTGCCTATTCTTGGCTCTCAGGCAATGCTAGCATGAGTCAGGTCCACGTGGTAAATCAAGGCGACCTCGCGCATGGGATGGCAGATGAGAACACTGTCCGCCCTCCCTCCTCCTCCTCCACTCTTTCAGCGTCCTTTTCACAAGCCAAACATTTTCCAAACATACACATAGAACTCACAATGTTTCCATATTCCCCACATGCATACAAAATTCAAGGACAGACGATCTGATTCAAGATACATTGACTTCATCTCATTATCCTCATCAAGATCAGGAAGAAAACTGGAATTCTGCATTTTATTCCAGTATGCTGTACACCAAAAGCCATACAGTGTTGGTAGCTAAGCCCACGCATTTGATACTCCTCCCTTATAACAGTCTCCATTAAGCGCTTCAAATCTCCACACCTGCTGCTACGTCCCACCAGGCAAAGCAAGACCGTTTAATCCGTCTCATGCCTTCAGCTCTGTCTCCACTCTCTCTGAAGCAAGGCCACTCCAGCCCTATCTTATGTGACAAGCCCCTTTGGCTGGCTCCTCCCTACAGGAACTCTTTCATTCAAGCACTGACCTATAAGGAAAACGCAGCAGGAAGGAACTTATGGCAGCATTTCCAAAGCCAGTCAATTGGTTAGATAGAGTGATGGTCTGGTTTTTTATGCAACTGCATGGCTGCACTATGAATTCTGGTTGGCAATCCTAGGTGCTCCATAACACATGCAACCGTGGACCGCAAGCCCCACCCACATATGCATGTCACATCCAATAGATATCATCCCACACCTCTCCATCTCAAGATATCTTATTCCGCTATTTACAGAGTTTGGATTTCACTAGCCGTAAAGCTTAAAGGCAGCTCAAAATGAGCGAAACAAAAGTGCACTAAATTAACTTGTACCAACAAAAATGAACACAACTGACCTAACTTCAGGCCTAACCACATCACCATTATGCCATCTGCAGTCCGAAGCTCCATAAATAAATTATACTGCAATTCCAACATTTTTATCACCATCTCAGATGGGAAGAGAAGACAAGACAGACCACAGCAGCTGCCCCAGTGTGAAACTGTATCCACACGCCATGTGACAAGGCTTTCCTCGGTAGCCTAGCTTTGTGTGATTTACTCAACTGCTGCACATGTAATGTACTTGACACTATCATCTGTCAGGTTTCAGATACCAGCATATGAATCATAGTGTAAGAAAAGAGGCATTTTACAATCTTCTAGTCAAGCACACAGCGAGAATATAAAACAAAGACTTTATAATTAAACTGATTCTTTAATCTTGTGGGAGCGTTATCTATAACCTTTTATTGTCCAGCTGCACTAAACACAATCCATGAGTAGACTTCAGTTTATATAGTTATCTGCTAGCACAATACAGACAATGTAAAAGACAGCCAGAGTGACATTGAAGCAGGCAAACAGTACACTCTTTGTATGCTGCTGAAATAATAACCATCTGCTCCACAGTCAGATGGTTTGGAGGTAAGGTATACAAACACATTCTTGCAAACCCAGGTCCATTTGTGACAGGCACTTTTGTACTGAAGTAATATTTTTCTCTGAAATTTGTTTTCATTTGACAAAAAAAAAAATGTTTGGGTTGTAAGACATCGCCGCACTTCGAATTCAGCGACAGTTATTTTCTGCTGCCATGAGTTATGCCATTTCGGTAAATAATCCCTTTAACAGCAGAACATGTTGAAAAGGGGACAAGCAATTGCTTTAACAAGAAAATCACAATGCCGCCAAAATCTAGCTTTACATATTTCCCTCCCAGATAAAACAACATTATGCAAGTTGATGACTTGTGTGCCAATCATCAGAAACTACCGTCTATCCAATATTTAAAATCACCCACATTGTACAAATACATGTACTTAGCCAGATCGAAAAAACAAAATACTCAAATCCAGTGACCTACTAAACTCAAAACCACACTGCACAGCGGGAGCTTAATAACCACAAGTCAAGTATCAGAAGGAAAAAAGGAAGAATTATATTGAGATTGTACTATTTAGCCTCACAGTTTTTAAACTCTTTTTTTATCCCTTTACCCTTTTGACAACAGTTACACAGTACAGTGCGAAGAGAAAATAAAAAGGACAGAATGTACAAGTAGTGGGTGATGCCAACGTCACTGAAGGGGGAGAGGGAATAAAATGAACTATGAAAAATTTATTGGATTGCTCTAAAAAAGGTACATTGCACTATTTGACAACACTCACCATTAGCAGAATTTTGTTTGACAGTTTCCTATCCGAAGCCATGCGAATGACAGTTAAACACACACTGAACATTCAAGGGCGTCATACTGCTCTACGGTTATGGGTTTGGCAAAGATGTGTGAAAGGCGGTAAAACTACCAAGATAAGACTGCTGGGATGCGTGCCACACATTTTGATGGGCAAATGCGCGAGCACGAGGGCACATCTTAGAATGTAGTCTTTTTGCAATGCACTCAACTGTATTTTCAGTAAGGTTGGCATGGCAAGCTATAATTTACCCTGTCCGTGTGTGGATGGAGGGAACACTGACCCAGTTTTGAGTGCTTACGCAACATCTGGCAGAAGACTCCTTGTGAAGGCTCAAATGCTGAACTCCTCCACATGGTTCCACCACACTTGCCTGTTGCCTTGTTTCCCTCTCATTTCTCCACCTAACACTTAACCAACAGGCACTGCCAGGCAAACTATGCCGTCAGTTCTCTAGACAATTCTTTCTTAATACAGAGCTGCTGCCGTAATCACAGCTGTGATATGGATATTGTATAATAATCTTCTAATAATAATAATCTACACCATCACCAGTGTTACTTTGGGAACCAGCAAACAGGAACTAAGGTATGAAGTCTGGCTACATGAAAAATGCTGTGTTCAGCCTATCACACACTGCCTGTGTATTAAATTGTTTCTTTCTAGGGAAATGGTTAGCCCTTTGGTCACTTCTGTGGACCTAACACTCATAACTGAAAACTAGACAGAATGGTGAAATAACAATTATCCAGATCAGGTCAGTAAGTGAACAAATGTTATTTATACACAAAACTGCCAGGCAGACTTTGAGCTGGATATGTTGATCTATGGGCATGCGCTTGACAACCAGGGAACAAAGAAGAAAGAACAAAAGCCTGAAAGAGAAAGAGTGAGATTGTTCCCAAATTTGTCACAGAGGGTAGCTCTGAATGTATTTTCTCTCTCCATTTTTCCATCTGATTAGTCAGGCACAAAAGTGCAGGTCTGACACTTAACAATCAATGCTTGTTTGACACCCCTCCAGTGGTGAAAAGAGGCACTGCCAGATATTTCACCCAGTTTTACTGTGTGGAAATTTACCACTTAAATTTACCACATCTTGAAAACCTTGCTCTAATAAGACCGTGAGATAAGTGAAGGAGGAAGCAAACACTGCATAAAACACGCACACTTGAACAGGACAGCGGAACGCTGACATACTATAATAACTCAAATGCAACAACAGATGACAATGAAAATGAGGAAAAAGTCAAATGCGTTTTGAGAAATCAGAATCACCCTGCCCACATTCAAAAAACTAGAATTGATTTCCTCGTAATTAATTAAAATATGAAAATGTCTGAGCATTACGACTTAAGATAGTGAAGATGTTAGATGACGTTAGAAAAAAAAAATTCTCTTTTCATAAAATCATGAATCTACAGTGTGTTATTTTGGGAAATTTCCACGTGGTTTCCATCCTCACAACCGGATTAACAGAACAGTCGGTCAAATACTGCCATGGCACAAGGTAACATGGAGCCAGGAGCCTATTTTCTAAAGCTCTTCAGGCTAGGCGATTTCCTTAACTAGACAATCGATACAGTACCGCCGATCATGCTCAACGTCGACAGCAAAAGTGAGGCATCAATTTTATGTCAAGACTGGTCACAGCCCATAAAATCTGACACAATATGGCACTGAATGGAGGGTGAGTAAAGGACAGGATGTACCCATGCTACGTTATCCACCCTGCCATCCCCCAGTGGGCAAGTCTTACAATTGGACATGTATTCCATGTTTGTCCATTCGCTGCAAAGCAATGCCATTCATCTCTCTGCCTCCTCCTCTGGTGGAGTAATGTACTAGGGCCATGATGTCTGGCGGTGTGCCAGAAGTAATTTAGCTACTCTGTACATGCATCCCGCCACCAGAAACTGGGTCAGGAAGAACCCCCCCAACGAATCTGCTTAACTTGCAGACAATACAAACACTTAAGCTTAAAGGCGAGGCAGGTATGTGGCTGGTGCCGAGCAGCCTGAAGAGGGATGGAGACGCTTGGAAGCTAGCGCATGTTAGCCTACTAGCAAGGCAACCTGCTGCTATGGGGAGCCATGAGACAGCCACACCGGCTTAATTACCATGGCGAATACATTCAGTCGTTGTCATGTGTCCCTATCCAATGCGAGAATTAGCTTCCGTTAGCTGGCAATTTGAGCTAAACATCCGTGTCGTTAATAATCTCTAGATGTAAGGTTATGCGGAAAGTGGCGGTTTGTGTGACGCTGTTCGCGCCAGTAACGTTAAGAGGCATTCATTTCCAGTAGTTTCCACCCAATCTAAGCAAAGACACCAGTTTTCTACCATTCATTTTATGCCATAATTAATACGTGGCTAAAGAATGATGGCCACATAAGCACCTACTGTTACCAGTAACTGATTTCATGGTTTCTCCACGTGTGACTTGACAAAGACACAAAACAGCATAATTTAGACAAAAATCAAATTCTTACCTGAGGCGTTTGACAACAAACGATATTAGACATATTTAATGTGAATTCAGAGTTGGTTGGTTCTGGTAAAAGCAAAGACGCAACGCGGCTATAGGCACGGCTGGCTCCGGTACTGGTAGGCGTTTGTTCCCGCTAAATAGGAGAAGCACGTCCACTCTCCTTCTAGTCAGGACTAGCTCTGACAGGATGGGGGCGGTGACAGTGAAGCGCGATTACGACAAAAGCTTAGCGAGCGCCACGCTGCCTGTGACGCAAGCGACGGTGGGCGGTCCTATTTTGCCTACCGGAAGTGACCAAATCCATCCAGGGTGAAATACAGTGTATGGGGGAATAAATGGGAAAAAATGTGAAAGCTGATGTTGCCTCTTGTGTTGTTTTCTTTCAGAAATTATAATTTACCAACCCTCAAAAGCTGAGATACAATTCTGTGTGACAGTAACAGTGACAGTAACAGTCACAGTAAAAGGTGGAAAAAGTATTCAGCTCCTTTACTGAAAGTACAGGTTCACACCTTTTAAGACAGTATATTTAAGACAAGAATTAGGCACTAATATGAATCTTGAAGTAGGTTTTGCCTGTCCTATTGATATCAGCCATAAAACATCTTCCTAATGCCATCTCAATGGAAGTGACAATGGACAATATTCACAGTCCCTTTTCCGTGTAAAAAAGTATTTTCCAAAGTTTATCTGAAGCGTACATGAGCCTTCAGTGTTCTGTATTAAACAAATCAGTTTGGTATCTTCCAAAGTAGTAGTAGTATAAAATTTCCTCTTATTGTTACAATCCTTTGTCTGTCTGATTCTACTGCATTCAGATCAGTTGAAGAAAGGAAGGAAGGAAAGAGGGAGGGAACATAAAAGAAAAGAAGGAAATTGGATAAATAAAGATACATAGAAGAATGGAAGGAAATTAAAACAGATCACGAATGAAGTGGCTCAAAACATAGTTCTTGACTAGATGTAGAAAGTAATGAATAACCAACTTTGCCCTCAAACATGATGTCAGAGTGCAGGTGAGCTTTAACAGTGCCCCAGCATCTGCTTAGTAGGATTCAGCAGCTGGGCTCAAGGACACCTCAGCAAATTGGATGTTTGCTTAGTTAAATCAAAGTCCACTTGGTCCTGGGTCCAACCTGTGGCCAGAGTTGTTCCTCTGCCTTTTGCTTATCATGTCTGTATGGAATTCTCCTTTTACATTTGTTGTCTTCTGTCTTTGAATCCAACAGCTATGCAATTTACACCATCAATGTGTCACATTTCATGTCATATTCTCCACTACGTGTCTGTGTGAGTCATGACAGCATGCTGGGACGAGCAGCACCACTGCAAGTCGTTTGATGTCCATTAAGAAGGAACATCCAGGCTAAACCCTCTCCACAGACATCATCATAGAGGAGTAGGAACCCATTCACCTGCCCTGGCTAAAAAGAGCTTAGTACTACCTCGGTACGTCAGTAATTAGATTAGAGGATAAGAATCGCTTCAATACCAATGTGTCAGTCAGCTTTTGTATCTGCATGGTGAGTGTGTGTGTGTGTGTGTGTGTGTGTGTGTGTGTGTGTGTGTGTGTGTGTGTGTGTGTGTGTGTGTGTGTGTGTGTGTGTGTGTGTGTGTGTGCATGTCAGTATTTGTCTGCATGTACTTGTCTCTGTACTATGTAATTCACTGACAGCAGCACAAGACCATTTAGCCACAACCTTAAAAGCAGGCTAACCATTGTGTAGAAAACCACAGTGATAACAACCAAAGCCAGGAGTCCAGTCAACACAGATTAGGTTTATCAACACAAAGTAATCTCTTCATAACAGTTCTTGTGCTGGTATTAGTACCACAACACTTTGTGCCTCCATCCATGTGCGGGTGACATTCCTGACAAGGTGAAAGAAGTTACTCTTGGCTCATGGTCAAGAAAATGAATGGCTGGTTTCCAAGGATGAACACCTGAATCATATTTCACCTCTGTTTGTTTTTTTTGGGGGTTTTTTTTGTAGCTGTGTCTATATGTGTGCCTGGACCGTAGAGGAAGCACCTCCATATACACAGCCCAGGAAAATAAAGGTCATGTCACCTAAGATGTTTTCAACAAAACAATTTGAAGTAGATACAGTATCTACAGTCATCAATGATTAATGTCTGTTCAACACCATGTGATTGCTAAACACATGCTTATGAAAATTTAAATGTAAAAACCTGTAGCTTGTATAATACTAATGGGTTGAATTCATGCATTTTATGCAGTGCAAACCATGAATCAGCACAGCATTCTTCATGTCAATGCTTCTTCCACAGCTCATTTTAAGTTTTGTCTTTGCAAAAGCTCCTTTGGGCGGTCTGACCTCAGCCTTCTTCTGACTGTCCGCAGAGGTGAATGAAGATTCCCTGGCAAGAAGTCAGTCCATCTCCTCAGCTCAGTGTCTGGAGCCTCAGACATGGTGATTACAGCTGATGGACGGTAGCCAGTCGATCCAGCCTGACTTATCAGTTTTTTAATGAGGTGTTTTTAGGAACTGGATCGGGACCAAAAAGTGGGAAACAAACTGAAAAAACTGACAAATTAAATATTGGTGTCCATATACCTTTAGTATGACTAATTCTACAGCCAGATACAGAAGATGGACACAAAAGCCCTGTGACAAACACTACATTACACTACAGTACTTGAATTGCTATTACCGTACATTATATTCTGCTACTTTGCCTTTTATATGAGATATGAGTAGAAAATATACCATGAAAATCTTGAAATATAATGCAATCTAACAACACCACAACTATAAAAAAGTAATAAATACATCTAAAGTTGTTTCAAAATGATTTCAAATGTTAAACTTCACACAAGATAATAGGTCGTGGTAATAATAATTGGTAGTGCAGCTGCTGAATCTGAATCCTATTATTGTGTCCATTCATAGAGGCACTACTGTACATCCTAAACACTGAACTTGAAAAGTTTACAGACGGACTCCAAAATCTGGTGTGAGAGTCATTTTGAGGTTGTCAGCTGAGTTAATGTTTGAAAGACATTATAGGCTGCAGCATCGTCTTACTGTATTTAAATGTTCCTCTTAATATATAAGTAATATGATGAAAACCATAAGGCATTTCACTAAAACCCCTGTCCTGAGTACATTGAAATTCACCATCTGTCCTAAAAGGCCCAGATACAACTGCTGTATCAGTGCTGCCATGGCCACAGAAAAAAAGTGAGCACAAACAAATAAATAAAAACAGAAGCATGACTCACACCACTGCATAAAGGTATACAAATAGATTTTTATCTTCTGCAACAGTACATCATCCCTTATGACCAGCATTTCATGAGTCAGCATTGCTTCATTGTGTCACACACAGGTGAGAGTAAAATTAAAAAAAGATATTATATGTAGGGTGGACAATATCTTGGCTAACTGGTATTTTATCTCTGACGTGTTATTATTAAATAATCCATTGAATCAACTACAAAAGAAAAGAAAAACTGTGTGTGTGTGTGTGTGTGTCTGTGTGTGTGTGTGTGTGTGTGTGTGTGTGTGTTGCCTTCAACTAATTCCAACACAAAGGACACAGCCTTCATTTTGCTGAGTCATGTTGTAGACTCTGGCGCCCCCTTCATTCCTTTATTCTACAGAGATTTGTTCGGTGAAGCTGCATAAATGTGTTCTGACAAGGACACTATGAATATTTTAGGTATCTGGGCCCAGCAGTAACACGTGGCTGGACTGCTGTGTCGCCAGAGTTGGAGGCAAACAGGAGGTTTGATGTCCTAAAGTCAAGAATTTAGAGTGGCACAGCAGTGTTTAGAGTAATTTCCCCACATGCTAATTTAGTTTTGGAGGAAATATTTAAATATGAGGGAAGGTCTTAACAGCTATTTACTGATTTTGTATTGTCATTATAAATGTGAGACCAGAAAGTTTGTCTTTTTTAGTCTGCATTGATTTAATGTAGCGGAAAGGATTTCATTTAGCACAGTGACTTAATTCCTCCCTGCCCCTCACCCAGGGGCACTGGAGAATGAGAATAGTGCCACGTGAGTGTGGTGTTACATAGTCCCCTGATAAGGTTCTGATAAACTGTGAAACTAATGTCAACTTTGTCATGACAGGCCGATGACATTGACGAAACAGAGGCAGGGGGTTCAGTACGGCCAGCTCATGGATGAGAGAGGGACTAGCCTCTTTAGTTTTAGTGGCATCCAGGCTGTGGCCTGTCTTATGGTCTGTGAGGTCTGAGACATCACACTACTCATGAGTAACAACTCACCAAACAAAAATCTTGATTATTTCCTTAGAATCCAGCCTGTAATGTTTCATCAACACAGATATAATCTCTCCTTCTATTTTTTTCCCGTCCTGTCTCAGATGGCTAAGCTTAAAGGAGAATGGCACATAATGCAGAAACGAAATATGTTATTTCTTTGCCTCTTGACAGCTTAGTTAGTACTTATGAACATGCAGTACTTTTTCCTAATTGAAGAACTAACCCTATAATTGGTGATGATGTCAGTTGTTTGCACTGGTACGTACACAAATAGATACAAGCTTTTCTTTCCTGCAGCCAAATGACGTTTGAAGTCTGATTTATATCTGTTACACATGTAAAAAATCTTGAAGTTCTTTTTATCCCCAATAAATCTGCCATGTTGCCTGAACACAATTAAGTCAACAGTTCCCTCACAGTCACCTACACAGTTACAAATGTTTATATGACTTTGACTGGATTGTAGAGGAATGCTTTAATTCCAACCCATCAATTGTGCTAAAATTAACAGCTCAATTTTGCCACATTTAGCTTAAAAAAACAAATTAAAAACAGATTTAAAGTCACTTTTTTTAACAAGCGTTACAGTGACATTCATACATTGCTTTCATTTTAGTTTTAATCATTTTAAAATGGCTACATTTTAAGACTGCTTTTTTACAGGTGCAAAGAACTCAATGTGCATGTTAATTAGAACATGTCCTATGTTATAATCTGCAACCCATGAACCAGCTGCATAAACAGGCGATAATGTGAGCTATCAGTTACAGTTAGATGATAAGTTAAAGTCAACACCTTCTGGTGTAACTGATAATTGTGACTATGCAGACCCACAAAGACTCTGTGTAGTCAAACACCCTCTTTAGTTTTTCCCACAGAACTGTGCCATGATCTCCTCTAGTTTCCACAGGAGGAAGAGTCACAAGAGAGTCACAAGAGTCTGGCTCTCTGTTCCATGTTTGTACCCAAAACCCATCTCATGCTTCAGCGTGGTACACACACACGCACGCACGCACGCACGTGCGCACACACACACACACACACACACACACACACGCACACACACAAGCTCGGTTTTGTTGGAATAAGACTTGATTAGTTGCATACAGAGCTGCTATCTCGTTGCATTGATCTCCCTGGGGGGCATGCTGACTTCCAGTTAATGCACTAGGTGTACTGATTAACTCTGAAACAACAGTCTATGTTTTTTCATTAAAACACTGCATAACGCTCATACCCATTTTATTTTCTCTCTCCAGTCAGCCAGAAGCTATACCTGTTGTCAGATTCAGTTTCTAGAGATCTTCTCCAACATGGAAGTATTTCCACTGCGACCCATAAATCTGTGTTTTTCTGTGTTAGTTGGAAGAAACCAAAGTCCTACATGTCTCAAAATTGCACTGAATTTCAACTCTGCTTGCACAGGACTTTTAGAGTAGAAGAAATTAGCCGGGAGGCTCTATGTAAGACACTCACATGTGACTGTGGTATGTGTTAAGTGAGTTCAGAGGTCATCATCTTTGAACCCTACTTGCATCATGTATTGCCCTCTGAACTCTGTATTCAAACAGTGATGTAACACTACAAGTCTTACCACATCTTGAGTTACCTTAATAAACATGAAACATGACAATAAGGCCAATTATAACAACCAATAGTGTCTCCAACAGATCAATAGCTCGCTAAGTGTTAAACAAACGCATTTAACTGTAGCAAATCTCAGAAAAATTTAGACCATTGCAATGCACAGTGTGCTTAAGGTTTACTACTAAGGTTAGACTTTAAAGTCGTCGCATTCTTCTTCTCTCACCTGTTTTTCTCATCCCAAGAGGGTCCAGGTTTGTTCTGGAAATGTCAAGAAGTTAATCAACAAACCAACAAGCCTTCAGCATCCGAGGCAGTTATTTAAAAGCAACATAAATCAATATCTGGGTCACTTCAACCATAAATGACTTTAAAGAATATCATATCAACATCTAATGATTGACTGATGCAAATGTTGTGGTAGAAATCAGTCTGCCAGTGAGTGTGTTTGTGTGTGTGCATGTCTTTTGTGTATGTGCATGTGCAAATGATTGAATGTTACGCAACCGATTAAGACAACACATGATCACTCATACTGTTCATGCTGGTGACCTTAGATGACTACAGTTTAAAAACATGCAAATCTGTAGACCTGCATGTGACAGTGTGTTTGGTCTCAGATAATTCCAATCACTGGCTGCTCCAATCTGTTTCTCTGTTCCTTTCTGTCTCTGTCTGTCTCATCTCATCCCTCTGTTTTAGCCCTTGATTCTTCCTTTTTCTCTTTTGGTGAATAAGGCTGGTGCCTGAAGCGTTGACAATTTTGTTAAGATGCTCATTTCTTTGAGACACATAAATAGCATCAGTCATCCCTTTTTTACTCTTTATATCACTAACCAGTATTTCAATCTGATGCTGTCTCTCTCACTGAGCTTGCTTCCTCCTGAGTGTTAAGACAGGATTATGTCAGCTAAACTCATACAATCTCATACGCATTACACAGAGCCAGAAGCAAGCATTACTGAATTTCACAAGAAATAACATTAAATTAAAAAAAAAACAAAAAAAAAACAACGTAAACATCAGTATCTGAGACATCACAAGGAAGCCTCGAGTCAGTACTGGAGGAGCAAATGCAAAATATTACCCAGATGTTTACATCAAAGAATTAAACTGTGCATATGAGTTACTTATGATAAAATCCACATAACAGGACTGCAACCCTCTGTATTCCCACATGCGTAGCAGAGTCCTCTGGGTTTTGTGTTTACTCCAGGACAAGCACTGAGGAGTGGAGAGAGGACATGAAAAAAACAAACTAATGAGACAAACACGACAGCTCCCCTCTTCTTAAAATGGAAACTATAACTCTAATCCAACCTGAAGCCTCTCATCATTTCTTGATCTTTTCTCTCTTTGCTAAACGGTTTTTACAGTTATATCAGCCAACTGTGGAAATGATAAACATTTATACCCATCTCTCTCTGTTCTCTATAATCCTCACTGCAGCTACAAAATACAGTATTTCTGTAATAAATCTGGGTTTAGTGCATTCTTTGCTAGTTTTTGATACACTTTAAAAGCCCTGATGTCTCACTGTGATATGTTGAATTAAAGTTCATGCACTACCCGCCCAGTACGCCCTTTGTTGTTTAATTCCTCTGTGTCTTTCTTAACGAGACTTTAATATCTCACAGCTTTCCTCTTAACCCACTTCACCCATGGTGACAGTAGGGTGCTGAGAAAAGCTGCCAGCAATACCTAATTAGTTGTGTACCAATGGCCAGCTCATCACACTGTGCTTTCCATAATGAGCTAGTTAGCAGCATATCCCCTTTGAGGAATAGTACAATGATACACATTAGTGTTGCGCACTGCTGGCAATGATAGCTAGAAAGCTGGTTTTGAGTCCGTGCTGAATGAACAGCTTTATCAACACCAATGATCTCTTTCATCATATTTTTGCATGGTATATCTCTCTGTGTGTCATCAGCACTGATTATGAGCTTTTATCAGTCTTTGCCAAACTTAATTTAACTGCCTCAAAAACTTGTACAGCCATGGCAACAAGACACAGGTATATCTACAATAATGATTTGAATAACTATGATGACAGAGTAAACATGCAGTGAGAGAATCTGGATTGCCACCATGTACACAGTTAATCATTATTCTGTTCACACTCAGTATTGTTCAAAGGGAATCCACTGTTTAAGTGAGCAGCGTCCCCAGAGTGCCAACAACTGGGGCTCAGAGCTGCTGATGTTGCAAAAGGTTTTTTTTTTCTGTGTCTCTGACCTGCTGAGGGGGTTATCCCACAAGAACAGGTGGGCATAAAATGTGACCTAGATAACATCATAAGAAAAACTTCAACAAGTTGAGACATAAGCACATGTTGTGTGCACATATGGACACACACACACACACACAAACACAAATACATTTGTGCACACACAGTGGCTGTTGGCTATCTGTGATATTTCCTTTAAGCGGTTTAACTTTTAACTAGTGTGCTTCAACTTTGACCCCAGTCACTTGCATCCAGTTTAGTTATAGCTGGAGTTACAGGCAACTCACACCAGCACTATCACAGTAGCCGTGATACATTATTAAACCCAGAAAGGCAATCACTTAACACATAAATAGAATAACTGTAGTATATACACAATGCATTTTACAAACGAATTACACTGATGAAAGTTGTATTTAAGTGCTGCTGTACCTGAGATTCACCCTCATAAGCTCAGCTGTCTGGGTCGAGGAGCTTAACTCAGAATTAATCAAAGAAACTATAGTGAACTGGAGCATTATAGATTTTGTGCTGATTAACAGACAGAATGATTTGACACACAGTTCAGGTCAAGATAAATGGTGAGAGCTTCAGAATTGAGTGGCAGAATAAGTAGGTCGGCGTATTTGCATTAATGTCTTTTCTGGGGCATTTGACCTGGTTTCTATATGCACTTGTCTCTTTAAGGTGAACTCTGTTGGGCTGTGGATTTCATTAAGGCTGTGGACTTTGACAAGGGGAAATGAGTCTGGAAACATTTTATAAATGTATGGTTGTGTAAAAGTGAAGGCGGAATTATGTCTTGTAATATAGGGCACAGTTCTTTTATCTGTAATGATGTGCTTTGTGTTCAAATGTTTCACACTGCTTGCAATTCATCAGCCAAACACTGACAAATTCTTGGATGTATATTCTTCACTGACAGAATGCATGATAATATTCACCTTTCTAGACAGGCAGCCTCTCAGAAGTTTAATAAACGTATACAGTAAGTGCTTTTAATGTACTTCTCTCTCTCAGCTTCAGTGTCTGTGCTGATGAAAGCAAATGGGAGATTAACTGAGGAGGTAAATGACAGTGAATTATATACCCAAATGAACAATGTTGTTAGAGAAGAAGCCATGACATTTACAGTACAAGCTCCAGAGCATGAATTAGTTGTGGAAAGATATTGGAATGCTAATGCATGTTGATGAATATGTGGCTCTCTGTCTTTCATTTTTGTATGCGTTACAACAAAGCACACCCACACTATATTTTCAGAGCTCTTTGCAGCTGTATTGAACAGAAGTTTAGCAGCCTATCAAAGACACATACTGCAGAGGCAAAAACTGGCATTGATGTTTCCTGTTTCAATTCAGTAGCCTGAACAGAAATAGTTACAGTGGCCTTGATTAGGCCTTCAATAGGCCTATACAGACAAGACTGCCTGCTTATCTTTTGGAAAATTTGCAGATGAACCTCTGCGCTGATCTGTTATTCCAGCAGCCTCTGTTTTTATAATTGTTGTCTGTGATGTGTTTTGTTATGGCACCAACAGGAAATGTCAGCAGGCATATTCCACTGTGGCAGACCATAATATTTACTTTAGAAATTAGATCATAAGAAAACCATGGCTGTCTCACTCTATATAGCATAGAATATGTAACTACATCAATGAACATGGCACAACAATGCATAACACTGCATTTGAGAAAATCACATATCCATGAATAATTATATAAAATGATGACAGAAGATGATAGAATGATCAATGGATTATATAATGCATGATAATTATATTTTCAGACTAAAAAACTGCAAAAACTGGCTTGTAGGAAAAGTGAAGGAGTGAAGCAGTAGGACAGAAAACGGATTAATATCATGTTTTACACAAACATACAAGTGACACACATTTTATGTTTTTATTGTTCTAAAGAAATGTTTGTCTTGCTTCATTAATTAATAATGAAGTTTGCCTCATTATTCAGAGTTATTCCCTTTAAACTACCAAAAGATGCCCATTATATATATATATATATATATATATATATATATGTCAAACACCTATATATGTAAATGTACCTGTTGTGTACCTTTATTCCTGAAAAACACATCTGACATTACAACCAAAGAAATAGACATATGAGAATGATTTTTTATTCATTGTATGCTTGTGGCCATTAAAAAGTGCAGAGGACTGTGCCTAGAATAAGTAATAACTTTAGAGCTGAAGACAGCAAAGGAGGAGATTGTTTTCTTTATGGCGATCAGAAAGAGGGACAACAGATGAGATGTAGTGGTCGGATGGCAAGGCAAAATGCTTCTTAAAATGAGTTTACAACCTTTTTTTGTGGATGCTTTAATAATGCAACCGCTTCAGATGGACTGGTTTCTTTAAAAATAGCCCCACATAATGGCTCGATTCCATGTACATCTTGTATTTTTTCTCAATGTCACATTCCAGCAGCGAAGAGCAGTGTTGATATTTTGACCACGATTCTATGTTTTGGCCAAAAACAATCGCTCACTTTTGTAGAATCCTTTCTTTGGCCTTCCTAAAGGTTTCAACGAGCTGTTTCATATTAAATAGATTGACTGGTGAGATCACTGGGGTAGAGAGATTGATGGAGGACATACTGAATGTCCATAATTGACAGATTAATGATAACAATAATGCAAAAAATAGTATCACAGAAGTGAAGGATAGTGATGAGAAATACACAAAATGTACACATGCATGATAGATAGATATTCTGTTTTCACTTTTCAGTGATTCTCCTATCACGTGGCCTGCAGCCTGGAGCACATACAACATATACACTCACTCAGCCAGTTCAGAAATAAATCCTTGCCTTCATTGATGACCAAGGTCACTGAGCTGATATACAGTAAAGCCTCTCGACCTTGAAGGGAAGGCATCCCTGCATGAATGTTATTGTTGCAGCAGTCTGTGTGGTCAGTGCTTTGCTTTGTACTAGAGACAACAAAACAACACATACCATGTTGCTCCACCAGGAAGTGAAGCATTCATACTGTCACACTGACCTGCATACACACACATTCAGTAAGAAAGTATACACATGCACACACATGCACGCACATGCACACACACACAGTGGCAGCACCCACTCTGATCTCTGTTTAGGAAAATCTGCAGTGACCTTGTCAATACTCCTCTCGCCACATATGAATCTGCTCACTAGCCAACATCCCTGTGTTACCATGGTGAAGTATATTAGTAACCTGAAACCTGTACACGTGAGTTTCTGTGGTAGCACTAAGGTAGACACCATTGGAATATCAATTTGTCTTTGAAATACAGCATGGTGTGGAAAAAGAAGACATACATCCACATGTTTTTTACAACATGTATGATAGTCTTGTTTTGTGTTTACAGTAAGTGTGTTTCTGTGTGTGTGAGAATGATAGTGTGTAGATTTTTTTGGAGTATGTTTTACCCAGAACCTGATTAAATGAGTCTGTTTCTAGACACCAGATGAAATGAAGGGAAGACTAATAGAGTGGATATGGAGCACTATGGAAGAAAATTTATACCAGGCGTTAAAACTCATTTAGATCATGACATCAAACTCATTTGGAGAAAAGTAATGATTCATGACTCAGGGTCAGCCTCCCTGTAAAAGGAATTTCAACTCTAATAGGCCTTTTTCAGGGTAGACATTTTGACGGGGCATAGAAGGGAAGGCACAGATGTTACAACTTAAACTATAATGGATCCATTTGGCTCAAGCAGGGGCTTAGGTAAGGTTAATGCATCGGCACCAGGCCCATAGTACAAACGAACAAAGTACAAACTGCCCTGTGGAGAATGGGCCTCTAAAAGAAGTAGTGTTATAATTTTTTCCATTTGGAGATAATTTGTAATATATACCCTCAAATGTGCACATCCACCTTTGTCATGGTGCCAGTAATTTTATTGAAAAATAGTCAGTAGCAAGCAAAGTGTAACAAAATTTTAGGCTTATTCTACATATACTATAAAAACTATGAAGAAACTATTAAAAACGATTCAATCGAATGAATTTTTTTTGGTATTTATGTCATATACACCCATATACAGATGGTGATTGCTGGGTAATGTGTGTATGTAGTTGCCCAACTTAAGTCTCTATTTGATCATGTGACAAGACGACAAGACTTCGGTTAGGTGAACCACAAAATTTGTCAAGACTGACAAGCTGATGTCACCTGCAAGGCAAGCCAAGCGAGCAGTCATGCCATTCAAACACAAAATTGAAAAAGAAAAGAATAGGAGGAGAAGGTTGCAAAGGTCCCTAAATTAGATTATTTTGGGGTTTTCTTTACAAACACTCGCCAGCAAACGGACAAGCCCCCTCCTAGCAGCAGTAGTACACAGGTTCAGTATGCCTCAGCATGTACGCTGCTGACCTCAGTGGTGTGTCAACAAACATGCAGCAGTAACCTTAGAAACAAGCTAGCTAACGTCAGTCTAAATAATCATAAAGTTAGACTGTTGTGTTAGATGTAAATTTTAAGAGAAGGCATACATGTATTTTTAACTTGGACATGTATCATTTAATTGTAACGTTAGGCTAAGTTGTGGGCTACTAGTAAATTAATGTCTCTACCTGGTGGATAGTCAGCCTATGAATTACTGTGGTAAGCCAAGTAATAGCCCAGTAGATGCTGGCTATTCCTGTCCCTAGTTAACCGTTAATATTTCCATATTTTCGGTTGCAGGCCTAACCAGTCAGAGACAGAACCAGGAAGTCCAGTTACAGTCAGTACCTCAAGTGGTGTTGGGCCCATCATAATAGTCTGCACCGGGGGCCATGGTTATTAATTTATTCTACTATGTTCAAGGATGTCAGTGTGACAACATGCACAATATCAGGACCGTGAAACCAAATTTAATTATCTACATTTAATTATCTAATTATTTAATTATCTAATTGTCCTACTGTGATAAATTGACATTGCATGTCAAAATGTATTCCCTGAACGCTTGTGTAAATATTTCCGTATCCTATGTAGGAACTTCACTGTCATAGCTGCACCATGTTAATATTAAACTGTTTAGGCGCAAAAACTTTTAAAGGCCCCATACTAGTTTTCTATTAACTTTAAGGATTTTTCTGACACAGTTGACAAAACAGTCCAGAGCAACAATCGTTAACCTACACCAGAGTTAATGGTTTCCTCAAGGAAAATCACAAGGAGGTAAGCTAATTCGAGAACACAAGTGAAATACCATAACACAGTGTCTTTAACATTTTATTTTTGGCCACACCAACATGAGTTTAATTGTCGAAACTAAGCTAAGATAGCTTGTTTCAACAGTATTGTTTTTGTCACCTACTAGCAGAGGCTAGCACGGGCTAACAGACGCAGCCAGCTAATCTAACAGCCGGCGGCGTGTCTTCCGGCCAAGCAGTGCTTCCCCAGTTAAAGCTAAAAATAGACATCTCTCCTTACATCTTATCTCCGAACAGTGTTCTGTCCCATAAAGGATCTGATGCCTGTGTGCATTCGTCATATAATTTACTGCCCACTTGTGGTGGCAGCGGGGTTGTTGTAACTATCATTTCTGGATGTGACCGTTTCCACTTGATAAAGGTTAAAGCTTGACAAACGGAGAAGACAGTAGCCTTCTTGGAGGTTTGCTTATGTGCATTGCGGATAATCCTGGGATCTTTGAGGACATCCAGTATGCTGTCAAGCATGGATGTGTTATTAGAAGACTCATCTTCTACCGTTCTGAGATCAGTGCGCAAGCGTGTGGAAACTAAACTTGGTAGCAAGTGAGCAGTAGCAAGTAAAGGACCAAATTGCACTAATGTATCATCTCTGTGCAAGACCTGCTGTAAATTTGAGACAGAACATTGTTACACAAGTAGCGCAGATCCTTTCAGACATGGCTCGGTATGTAGATTGCGGCTGTAGCAAGAGAGGGAGAGAGATACCCTTTTCCAGAGAGCTGCTCTGCTTGGCTGTCACTGCAAGCCACATCAGCTATACCAACAAGAGGCCTTAGCCTGGGGGCTTGACCTTTAGGTAGGTAGGTAATTTGGTCACCAGCTCTACTCACCTGTCATCAATATTTTTGTATATATAGTTTTTATAGTATGTTTGGTATGACTCCGATATACATTGTAGAGCATACAAATCCTCACAAAGTAATGGAGACGCCACTACAAAGTGGCAAATACACCAAATTATGCAAGGAAGCACTTATGTTGACAGGCTGTAAGCAAATATGTCATGGGAGTTCACATAATGGAACACTTCCTGACCTTGCTCAACACAAACAAGTCAAAATGAAAATAATTTTAGTCAAGATTTAATTGATTTAATGTCATTGAAACTAAAGCAATAAAACAAACTAAAAATAATTAAGACTTGTAGATGTTCCATGCTGGAGCATGTTTAGTATGTTTCTCTTCAGCTGTAAAAAAGACAGTGTTTTCAAACATGCAGACTTAGCGTTTTCTATCCATACTCTTGTGAGATAAACATCCACGAGTCAGCTTCCTCAAGGCCATGGGAAGTGAGAGTTTCTGATGAAACCGAAGCTTCCTTGTGTGGGGGAGCAGTTTGAGTACATAATGTCTAAGTAATGTAATGTCCCTCAACGCTCAAACACACGGACCTCCAGTAAGCCCGACGCATACACAGAGAGGTTGTGAAAAACTTTACTGTCAGAAACTATTGAACTTGTCCTTCAGTGGCACAAGGTCAGGGTGATGTTTTTAGAAAAAAGGTTTGAATGGGAAGATACAAAGTCCTCTTCCCCATAATATTCTAGTGTATATCTACTTCTTGTTTTGTATCTTGTGTGTGGATGAATTGGGGCTGCTTGGATGCAGGTGTGTGGGTTTATGCAAAAAAGTAGAGGAAGAGACAAAGTAACTGTCAACCAGACTGAGAAAGACACACACACACACACACACACACAGTGTATTGCATAATACACTTATTTGTTGTGCATGTCCACCCACCTTCCTTCTCCCTTTTCTCTAAGCTGTTACTTAAACTTAAAAAACTTAAATCCCTTCTCACTCATCCTCCATCTCTAATTTATTATTTATGGCACAGTCCTTCATTTTTGTCATTATTGACCAGTTTTACCTCTGTCCCTTCACTTCTACAGAAACACACTCACTCATGCTAAGATGGAACAAAAGAAGGAAGTAATGGAGTAACACCAGCAACAAGGGTAAGAATACAAAGAAGGGAACGCAAAGGAAGGAAGGATGTAGAGATGAATGGAGTAGAGTAACAAGGAAAGATCAAACAGCTCAGTAGTTCTCTTCTCTTCTCTTCTCTTCTCTTCTCTTCTCTTCTCTTCTCTTCTCTTCTCTTCTCTTCTCTTGTGTGCTGCAGACAGATTGACAGATAAACATTAGCCAGTCGATTAGTTCATTAGCAGAATAGTAGAGAGGGGAAGCTGTAATTACCCGGATAGGACAAGTCATATGACTGACCCAAATTCCCCAGAGCCGTAAGTGTCACAGTAGTATGTAACACAGACGATGGTGTATCCTACTAGCAGCTTGGTATTACTGTGTATCCATTCCCACTGTGGGATTAAACTTGGTGGATTTATGTTTGATTTCTTGGGACAAATCCACTAAATCCAAAAAGCAGTGGTGGCTGAGCATCCTCACTTTGCCAAGCTGTGTTACTTGAGCAAATCATTGTTCTGTCACTTCTTCATGTACCTGTTGATTGTGAAAACATACATCTACAGTTTTGGCACATTCTTAGCTATTGGCTAATAAGATCAGTGAATCCTACACAAAATACCTTATATTATTTCAAAAAACTAGAAGTGGGTGATACCACTAAAGTTGGTTATGATCTCATACCAAGTAATACCAGGGCCAGATTTCCAAATATGAACACCAATACCTCCTATTATTAAAAGTGGTTAGTATATTGTCGTGGGTAGAGCAATGTCACTTATGAATACATTTTTAGAACTTCCCAAACATAAAGCATTTCTTACTATTCTATGATAAATCAGATTAATTATTGAAAAATTGAGTCACATGCATGTTGAAATACAAATATGTTGCTGCATACATGCACACAACAGCAGGAGAGAGGCAGGGAATCTGTGTTCAAAGTGACCAAGCCAGTCTCAGCCGCAGTGAACTGGGTCAGACAGGTGCATTTTCAGATGTAAATGAGCCTTTAGAAGTTACTGCAGGTTGGTCGCAAGTCTTGTCCTTGCTACAGTTTGCTTTACCTCTCTCACTCCTCATGTCGCGCTCGTCCTCTGTATCTGCCTTTCACTTTCCACCACGCCGATACCCTCACATGCGCACATACACGTACGCAGAGTCTGCCTGAATCTGACAGAAGAAGAGAGGCTTCTTCTTTCCTCATGCATGTTTTCCATTATCGCCCGATTTCAAGGGAAGAATGACTGCAGACTATATCTTCAAATTTTCAGAAGTCAAATGTTCTATGTTCTCATTGTGTTAGGTCTGCCGTGTTTCGTGTTTTAAAGTTACACATGGCAGAAGCCATCTACTTTAGCAGTTTCCACTTCCACTGAATTAAACTCTCACTTGTTTTCCTTTTTCCTTGGTGTATATGACTGGTGTTCTCTTCCCTGCTTTTACTCATTTTTCATTATTTACAAACAAAATCCAGATGAAAATAACCAAGAAACAAGGAAATCTTTTCATCACTGTTTATTTGTGCCTGATGACTGAGTGAGAGAGAGAGAGAGAGAGCAAATGAGACATTGAGAGAATGGGGACAATTGTTTGTGCACACAAATGTTGGTATTCGCGTGGTTACCCTTGTCTATACTGTACAGTGCGTGTTTATGAAAGGGAGAGACCCATAGTGGGAGAGAGAGCTAAAAAGAAAGAATGGATAGGAATTACAAAGGGTATGTTGGTGTGCATGTGCACAACCACAGAGCCTCATTGGCCAGATGAGTTATGTTCACTACAAAAGAGGGACTTTAGTGAGATGAGAGGCTGTAAGTCCAGGGATTAGGTCTGTTGGGCAACAGAGCACCAGGCCCCGGGCGGGCTTTCTGGTTGGCTTACTAGAGGGATGGAGCACATGTGTCATGTGGATCTTGTTTGGGAGACAGAGGGGCTGGTGTTTTGGAGCTACAGTGCTGTCTGTCCTGTGAGCCTGTGCTTGGCAGCTAGTAATTTGCACTTTACTAGCTATTGAAAACTACAACACAGGCAGAAACAAACACAGAAAGAAACCTCTTCATGTGGCTTGTAAAAATAACATCTGCAGAAGGATTATCTCACAAAATGAGCACACTCCCCTTTTCTAGCATGTTCTTGTCCATTTCCCATCCCAGGTGTTTTTGAGAACAATTGAGAGAGAGAGAGTGAGGGAGAGAGAGAGAGGGCAGGGACCTGCTAGAAGAAGTGCAGACAGGAGAAAGTTATTGGTATAAAACTATTCTGGGGCCTGTCTTTCTCACTCTTTCCTTCCTGTCATTACCTCAGCTCTCTTTCCCCTTAAAGGCTTTTGTACTTCTCTAGTTAACGGTGACAAAATACAGAATTCATTACTTAGAATTATAATATAGCATTTCTTTGTCAAAGCAGGATTTGTACAGCTGTTTAGTGTGTAAAATAATGTTGCACTCTTATTGATTTCTTTTGAGATCTCCTTCTTTCCATGATGACTTTGTCTTTTATGTCAGTACATTATCTTTATTTTGCAACCACTAAATCATTTCACTGGGGGATAAGGCTACAAAGTGTGCTTTTTTAACTTTTAGAAGTTCCTGGTGCATATAGTTGAAGGCAAGTGCATATAGTTGAAAAATAAAGGGCCTGCAGCTGGCTGATGTTAGATCTCTGTTATGTTGCCCTTCCTAGCCTGAAAAAATAATGAAATCCTCAGGGAAGGTGAAATGCCCACTGATCTATGGAGAGAAGTAGCTTCTTTCCTCTCCCTTCTGTTTCCCTGTTTTTGTCACAGTGTAAAGGCTGTATTGCATTAGCCGTCACTTTACCTGCACATGCTCAAATCTGTGTCATGACTCATTGTCAGTCACTCAAGCAATCTGCTCGTCTCGTCTGTCTGAAACCTGTACTGCAGGATTTTTGAAAAGTTTTACTTTCACATTGGTGTAACACAGCAACAGTACAGAAAAACAGGGGTGCTGCAATTGTGACTATGTGTTTTTGCGCCCTTTCCTAGTCTCTCCACTGTATTGTCTGAAAATTACTGGTAGAGTGAAGAAAAAACTTAGTCTACTTTCAACTTGTGAAAGTTGCGTCGAGATTCATTGTGCAATGGAAAAGGAAGTTATGCAACTTTAATGTCAAGTCCACTGTATTATTTGGTTTTGTTAGGTTTGGTAACTCTATGGAGCAACTGCCTCAGCAGTGTATATTCCTGCCAAGCTACCAAACCCTTGCCAGAACCTAAAACCACCAAATTGGTTGCTAAAACCAGTCCTGGGACATTTTGGCTTTTAAAATAAAAGGTAGAACAGAAAGCTGCATGAACACCTGCATTAACAGATACAGGAGGGAATGATTTCTGTTTTAAGAAACAATTGTGTGTTCTTAAACCTAAGTAAAAGAACAAATCATGAAAAGACGAGAAGGTATTACCCATAGAATCACAATCATATTAACATGCTGTAGAAAGAATGTAAAACAAGACTGTAATCTGTGATGTCACTGTGAGACAAGATGTAGAGCTGTTACAATATCAAAATAAGACCTGTGCCTACTGGTCAATACAGTCAATCTCTCATTCATTTTCTTTGGATTAGGCCTGTGCTTGCTTTGGTGGCTACCCTGAAACTGCTTTGGCAGTGTACAAATATGCTGTTGTACAAACACTTAAAGGCCCACTGTTGTAATTATAATGTAAATTTATTAGGTGCAGCAAATTCTCATTTAAAACAGATTATTATAAGAAAACTTTATGGTATATTCTAATTGGCTATGATGCTAACAGTAAAACTGAACGCCTCACTGTGTCAATGAATGATTATACTATCATTTATGCTTTTATAGTCAAAAGGTCAGGAAGGTTTTATTTGTTTTATTGAACTGCACCAGTGTCTACTGGACACAAACAATGTTCACCTCTGTTTGCTCACACCTGATAGTGAATCTCTTCACTTTAGCAGAACTGAATCTGCTGTACATCCTGAAAACCAGCTATAGTACATATGCCTGTTTATCTGTGTCTGAGAGAACATTTTAGACGCGTGTTTGCTCAGATCTACTGCTCCACCTTATTTCCAAAGAAGCACGCAGGACTATGAATTCACAGTATTTCAACATAACTGTTTCTGTAGGTTGCTTTGAGATGAGTCAGTCATATTGTTAATCTACCCACGCAGTATAAAGTAATTACGTTTTTGTATATAAAGACATGAATCTAGTGTGTAAGAGTGTACGTGAGTGCATTAACAATCCCTTTTACTAATTTTTCCTGTATGAGCTTGTTAAGAACAGGATGTACCTCTGACTCCTGTTATTGCAGCTTGGGAAAAAAATGTGATTTATTTATGTTTTGGAACATGTTGTGTAATCATTGCCTGCATGTTAGATTTGCCACGGTGCATTTTCAAGGAGCTTCAGCCTCCCTATTTGTTTGCCATGCAAAATTGTCATCCGCTGATGCTCACTTCCCACATCTTTTCAGTGTGTCTTGGTTAGTGAGGTTTGGATTCTTATTTGAATGTTTCCATGTAACTTTCCGTTCACATCCTCTAGTAAAGACCTGATGAAATCTTAAAAAAATAAGCCAGACATTCTACATATGCCATTGTCATGTATTTTGATATAGGCTATGGCAATCATTTCCATGTTCTCTCTTAACCTTTATTTGTCTGTATTTTTCAAAAACACGTCATACTATCATGCCTATCATGTTCTATTCCATTTTTGAAGCCTTGCAACAGCAGCAGAGAGATCAGTGATGGACTAGCTCCCCCTAGTGCTGAAATATGCAAATTGTTCGCAGTTTACAATGATAGTGTACAGGGTAACAAAGAATGTGTGCAGAGCAGAGGTACCAAAAGTACCAGTAAATCCCTATGATGATACCCCGTTACAAGTAAAACTCCTGCACTCAAACCCTTACTATAAGTAAAGGTGCAAAAGCCTTACCAGTAAAATATGTTTAAAGTAGCAAAAGTAAAACTACTCATTATGCAGTAAAATGTCTCCAGTGACTGATATACTTTTATATACAACATCAGATTGTTAATATTAATGCATCAGTGTATAAGCAATATTTTATGCTGGTTTAACTACTTTGTATAGCCTACAGTTAGGTAGTTTAGTTCAGTGGGTCCCAGACAAGGGGTCAGACCCCTCCAAATAGTCACAAGATAAATCTGAGGGGGTGTGAGGTGACTCATGGAGGAAAAAAAAACAATGTTCTTATACACAAATCTGTTTTAATACCTTTGGATTTTTCTGTAATCTGTTATTTTTGTGAAATGTTGGATAATTTTAACTCATTGGCCTTTAAGCAAATAAAGCAGGGAAGCAGTCATCTAATCTTTAACAGTGCTTTATTTTATAAACTTATCACATGGTTTTTAATGTATGTAAAATTAGCTTTAATTTTAAAAGTAACCAGGAACTTCAGCAGTCAGATAATGGTAGTGGAGTAAAAAGTACAAAACTTCTCTCTAAAAGTCTAAGTAGAGTTGAGTGTTTCCATTTTCATCTACTTTTTACTCATAGTGTAATACCTTACCTTACCAAGACATTACAAAAGTATTTTCATGTTCCTGAGCACCAAGGACAAAATAAGCTCCTTAAAGGATTAAAACTTTATTTGACTGATGTTAAATTATAGAAAACAGAAACCCCGTTGCATGTGTCTCTTGGTACTTGTGTCTTGTTTGTGTTATTCACATTTGCTGCTATCTACAAGATCTGGAAAAACAAATGAATTTGGGTTAAACTTTTGAAAACAGTTTTTTTACCTCTTTTTATATACAAGTTGAATCCCTCGATTAATTGCTCTTTACATCCATGCTTCACTTTGACTTATTTAAAATCCCTTGCTAATGTTTTTGGCTGTTATTGATCAGGCCTTTGCCCTTTTTATAAACTTATGATGTCAAGACTATCAAAACTTTATAACAAAGGTGGTGTAGATATCTATTCCTAAAACTCATGATTAAGCTGTAGCCTATTGGTATTTACATACTGAACAGGAACTATGATAGGCAATTAAGTGTGAATCAGACTACAACCATTGGGTGGCACTACAGAACACAAAACCACTGAAGAGCTGCTTCTTGATCATCCTCGTCTTAAATCAGCTTCTCTTGTACCCAAATTCAGCTCCCTGAGACCTTTTGTTCCCCAGTGTCTGAATATCAGGGTACACAGTAGTTCTACATTAATTGCCCCTCTAATAGCCTAATTTGCATTTAATCGATTGACATCCTCATAGTTTTCCTACATATCTGCGGGAGATGCAACAGGTGCGTTACTCGAATTTAAATCTATCCAAAAATACACGTCTTTGACCGTAGATATGTGTCAATGGTAAACACATGAGAGTCGCAGCTGCTTTTTGTAACACCGTAGTCGTGTAACGTGACTGAAGTAAATTACGCACACTGTCGCTCCAAGTAACCCAACACATCTCATCCAATCAGAGCCCTGCTATTCTGCATGGGGTATCTTGCGGCTCAGATACTTTCTGCCCAGCTGAGAGGTGGTCTTTGTATGACAGAGCTGAGCAAGGGCTCCTGACTCTGCAGATCCAACACACAACAGGCGCTTCTGCAGCGACGAGGACCTCAGAGGTTTAGCTCACACAGAGGTGAGAAGCTGCGACTTATACGCAAACTACCGAAGGAACCAAAAGAGGCGCAAGAAAACAGCAGCAAAGCCGACAAAGGGGTCCTTTATTCCACTTTTTTGGCCGGTGTTGTGCCCTTTTGTAGAAATTTCTGGGTAGCCTACTTTTCAGTCCATTTTTGAGAGCCTGATGTCTCTGCCGTCTGCTCGAGATTCACCTTGAGGTTCCGAGAACAAAATACCCCAGAACTGTGTCTGAGAGGACTCTTGGGTCTGAAATGGGCTCCAGATTGTTGTGGCTGTCTCTTGCGCTGTCAGTGGCGTTGTCCGCCGGGCAAGACGCAGAGACTGGGGCCACAAAGGAGGACATCCCGGAGGGCGCATCCACCCTGGCATTCGTCTTTGATGTGACCGGCTCCATGTACGACGACTTGGTACAGGTCATCGAGGGTGCGTCCAAGATTTTGGAAACATCCCTGAGCAGACCGAAGAGACCTCTCTATAACTTTGCCCTGGTGCCTTTCCATGACCCAGGTAATGCAAATGACACACAATGAGTGAGAGCCTCATTCTGTGGTGGTGGCCTTTCTTGATTTTCTCCTTGCGCATGACACTTTTTTGGGCTTTACTGTAAAATGTGTGCACGTGTTTTTGGGATTATTTGGGGTTTGCTCTTTGCAGTGGAAACAAAAGCACACAGAAAAGTGAGAAATGTGATAGTTTGCTCACAGTCCGCCCTTTGAAAGCCTAATGTTCCTCACACCTCCAGAGGAGGAACTCGGGGGGATTTTGTCTCAGCGCACAGATGTTCAGCCTGGCGGTCACTATCATTAGCATTCCGCCAGGGTTACTGTGTGGCTTTAGGTTTGCAATGCAGCTTGATGATTATCATCACCCTTGGGTGCTCTCTCATTCCGGACAACTAATGCCTAGGCAATATACTGTATCATTGAGCTTTTTAACAGTAACCTTGGCTTGCAGGTCAGACGTGCAGATACCCACTCATATAAAAATAAACCAGTTTTACATAATCATTTTCAAATAATTCACATTATGTAGAATTTCTCCTCCTGGGCAGTGGTGTGGGAGTCTTGCAGAGCAGAATACATTCAATATTGTGTAGTTACTTGAATGAGTCATATCAATATTCATGTTTACCATCACAGCCACAGCTTTTACTGAAGTAAGTAATGGGTCATTGTTTAAGGATATCTATAATTTATATTTTCTGAGAGGGAAGAGAAGTCACTTACCTGCTTGCAAAAACACCATCAAAGGCTGCTGTCATGCCATGTCATGGGGGGGGGGGGGGGGTGTGCTGATCTGGAGGTGAGAAGTGTAAGGGGTCCACCTGCAAAAATGCTCATTTAACAACAAAAGCAAGGGGACATGCGCCTGTGTGCTTAGAGTGTGTGTCTGCAGCAACACCACTATAGATCTTATACATGTCAACAGAGACAGGTAGTGACAGAAATTAGACACAACTGAAAGAAAATCTGAGCATTTGTTGTACTTAATAGTGGCCTTTAACTATTTTATGATACCTATTATTCCAATCGCCAAAGACTCTGTTTTATAGCATTTGTGTAATATCCTGCCAAAATATGCTTTAGAACATTTTATATGGACTGCTTCAGGATATATGCATTTAAAATCTATTCAGTTTAACCTGAATACACTCAGCAACTGTAGAAACAAACTGATCCAAGAGATCTGAGAGCGGGAAAGAGATGAATAACTAGAGGTGATCCGTGTGGTGAAGAGACATTCCTATTCCAGATGTTTGTTCTCCTCTGCTAAATTTGAGCATGTCACAAATTCTTATGAGGCACAATTCCTCAATCATTCAATCCACCAGCTCTGTGCCTAAAATAATAATTATATTAAAGGAAGAAATATACTCGGTACACACAAATGTTACAAATGATGAATTTATTATTGTGTGCTTCAGGGGGGAAAGTAAATCTCAGATCATTAGCAGATGATAAAGGAGTCGTGATGAGTTGTGTCTTGGACAAAGTGATGGTAGTGAAAGAATACTGTGATTATAACTTCTATTTCAGGGCTTGATTCATAGCAAATGTTGCCTCCACTAAAGTAAGTTTTCCTCCTTCAGTAAACTGAAACGGCATCAGTGAGAGTCAGAACGTTGGTGTGGACTTCTCTTTACAAACTGTCTGTCTTTGTGTTTTTTCCCTTACCACCAAGTGACGTTCATGTTCTTCTTAAAATGTTTACGAGGATGTCAGAATGTGTTCTCCAAACCCCCCAGGGGAATAGAGGAATGATTAGCACAGCGCACTGCGAGCAGAGGTAGCTGAACATTTCCCCAAATGTTGTTCTGCCCCTGTCGCTCCCTCTCTCACTTTTTGTCCTTCTCCAACAACATCCCAAACCCTTGGAGAGAATCAGTTTTGTTATCATAAGGACTTTAATTTAGGCTTCGTTTCATTCTGACACGGATCCATTTTTTTCCACTCTCCATCCGACCCAGTGCGATAACGCAGTCCCTCTGTTTGATTTGGCTCCTTTTAAATCAGAGGCCCGGAGCTTCCCTTTTATTTACACTGCAATCTGACACAGTAAACATTAGAGTGTGTGTTTGTGTATCTGTGTTTCTGTCGGTCTGTGTTGTGCACATGCCTGTGTGTGTGTGTGTGTGTGTGTGTGTGTGTGTGTGTGAAGCGAGAGTGTCAGAAGGATGCCTGGATATTGGGGTCAGGCTTGTGTGGGAAGATCAGTCAGGAAGCCTCCCCCCTTTCCTCCATCCTGCAGGGAGAGAAAGAAAGAAAGCAAGAGGATACTTCACAAGTCATTTTACTGAGGCACAGGGGTTGTGTACTTAGCGCTACAGTCTGAGAACACACCAATGAAACCGCGGAAGGGTTGAATTCCAGCTACCCCGTTGTGTTATCATTTCATACCCTAGTGACTTTTGAAAATGGCTATCACTTCATGAGAGAATCCGCTCTATAATAGCGTCCTGGACTGTTCAAGTAACAGCTGTGAACATGAACATCTCTTTTCTGCAGCTACAGTCCAGAGAATGATGAGTAATCTGTCGTTAAGGAATCCAGTCTTAGGCCGAGAAATCGAAGGTGTGTTGCAAACAGACTCTCTGGACTTATGGAACATTTATTTGAGAGTTTACAGCCAAATAAACTTTATTTCACAACACTCCTGCCATTCCCAAGCCAAGAAATCTGGCCCTTTATCCCAGAACTAATGTCAAATTGTGCAGCTTTCCAATTAACCATGAATAATGACGCTCTACAAAATGTGAAGAAAGTGCTTTTAGAAGTTGAGTTGACATTGAATAAGATGAGCGTACGCACGTGTGTGTGTGTGTGTCTGAAAATGTGTTTTCACTGTCCACTTGGTTTCTACATTTCCTTCTTTAAGGCTCTGCTGACGTCCTTACACACACATGCTCATCCTTGTAAATACTACCTTGCTGTGAGAGGGCGTGTTTGTGTGTGTCTTGTATGTGCTTGTGTGAGTGTTTAATTGGCTGAGGTTGAGATGGGTCAGAGCCCAGTGCTTTGGGTCAGTGGGGGACCTAAAACACTCGCCATAGTCACACACATTCACTACAGTCAGAGGGTATTAAGGCAGTGACACTTTTATGTTGTGTTAGCTGTGCACTTAGCACAATGCCTTGAAATGGAGCCGTGACTATGAAGTGTATGTTCTGACTCACTGCTTTAATTTGAGGTTGTTTGCACCGGCAAATATAATTTGTCAGAGTTTTTCTCTTTGAAATAGTGTTTTTGCTGCGTCCTTGAACATAAACTTACAGTATATAAAGTTATTAGAATGAATATTTGGTTGCAAAGCATTTGCAGTCGGTGAACTCTATGACCCATGGTGTAATCTGTGGTGATGCTCCTCCAGTCCTGTCCTGTAGCCATCTTCAATACCTGTTTGTATTGAATGCTTATTTGGACTGAAGTCAAGTGACACGCAAGAATGGTAAATGGACTTGCACTTATGTAGCGCTTTTCTAGTCTTGCTGACCACTCAAAGCGCTTTACAATACTTGCCACATTCACCCATTCACTCACATTCATACATCACACTCATACAGTCACAGTCAAACACTAACGGAACAGCCATCAAGGGCAATTTATCTTCAGTATCTTGCCCAAGGATACTTTATGTATGCGGCGCAGAGGAGCCGGGGATCGAACCACCGACCTTCTAATTAGTGAACGATCCGCTCTACCTCCTGAGCCCCAAGAACTTTCCCCTCCTTGGTTGTCTTATCTTTATGTCAATGATTATTAAAAGGACTACAAATTCTACATTCCTAGTTTCATAAAGATGTGAACACCTTCACTCTTATAGCTGAAAGTTAGAGCTTAAACCTTCCAGTCTTTGTATCATTAGGGTTGTCCCAGTGACTCAGGTGTTAAGGCTGCAACCGTGAACTGCAACATCCCTTGGTTCAAGTCCTGGCTGTTGTTCTCCTTCTCTCCCCCCTCATTTTCTGTTATCTTTCTACTGTCAAAACCTCTAATAGAAGCTTAAAAAAGCCCAGTGTCCTGAATTACTGAGTTAGAACAGTTACAAACCCTAATACTTTCTGGCTGCGCTGGATGAGTTCAAGGAAAAGTATAAAGGATGGTACAAGCCAAACTGTGAAGGTCATAAACCCGACTGACAGGCTTATTGAGTGATGTCTGCCGAACATCAGCTTGTTCCCATCAAAAACTGTTCAGATGTAAGATTTTGACATTTCAAAATGAAATCAGTTACTGACATATCGGAGTTTTGTTTCAGTTTTATTGGTGTCTAGTGGCCTTTTCCTGCCAGTTGTCTTTAGTTAGAAGGAGATGGACCAAACCGCAGGGTGTGGAGTGATGGCGAGAGAGCTCCTATCTCCCCTGCGTGATCAAAGAAGCTCATCTCACAGCTTCCTTTGTTGGTTTTCAGTGCCCTTTTCTACCATCCCATTTTCCCTTTGTTTCCTTCTATCTAGAGCAGCAGTTTTTTTTTTTTTTTTTGTCTGAACTGCCCCGCCCGTGTGAGATTACAAGGAGCCTGCGTTTAGCTGGACAGAGTCAATAATGATGCTATTAGGCAGGAATGCCAAAAGAGAGAGGTGGAGGTTGTGGAGAATTAGAGGAAGAGAGCAGAGTGTGGCAGACTGCATTGTGTGTCCGTGTTTTTCATGTTCTAATAGACCTACCCTGGAATATTAAAATGGCCTTTAATTTTTAGGGTTGTGCACGCACCTTCTGAACTTCCCCAGGTGTTCTTAGCGCATTAGTTTCAACTCCATGTAGCTTTGTGTAATCAGCGGTCAGGGGTTATCCACCTTTCATCTCGGAAGGCAGCACATACCGGAGGGCTGCTACAGGAACAATTTAAATGTTGCCCATTCCCTGTGTACACATTTATATTCGACAGCTTTACAGATTCCAAGACTAATTATGGATAAAGGATGTTGTTGGTGTTTAAGAAAAGGCACAGGTAGTTGAACTTTTGGTACAATGATTGACATGGATCCATTTGGAATGAATGCCCCATTCAAGAGGCATCAAAGGTTTCTGTTACTTTGGACTCTCAACCATGTTTGGTTGAGAGTTCCCTCAAAGCCTTGGATTTGTTTTCTAACCTCTTATCCTGAGGTCCTGAGGGTTCATGTACCCTGGTTGTGACCTTCAGGGTTCTTTGACCTCACTGTCTGGGCTTTCACCAATATCCTCTTGACCTTTAGTGGCTGGTGTTTTGTTTGTGTTGCAGCATCTTTACCTATGTCTTACCCACTGGACAGACTACTGTAGTGAAAGATGGCACAATTCACATCTGAGGCATAACGAGAAAGGAACAAAAGACAAGGAAGATGCCAATTTTAGCAGTAAACCTCTCCAAACTGAGGAAGATAATAAATGGACAGGTTTATTGGAGTCCCAGTGCCTTGGACATGTTAATTTCTAAATGGATATAATTGAAATATTTAGTAGTAAACCTCCATCCACTGTATGGAGCTGGTTGTTGAATGAAACAGAAATCCAAAAGCAGCATGACAATTAAATGATTTGCTAATGCAACGATTTCAGACAGAAGGTCTACCTGTCAATTTCTGTCTATGATTTGCTGACTTAAAATCAATAATGATTTGCTTAAAAATGTGACAAGTTGAACCTGAGCTGTGTTTTTTAAAGGCAGTTCACCTCACAGAGGAATCTGACTGCTATCATCGGTGTATTTTTTCAGCTTGCGTTGTGTGTCACAAATGCATGTTTTGCTGCGTGTCTAAGATGTGTTTTTCCTGTTCAGGGGCAGACATGTTTACCTGACCTATCCCTAACTCTTACCATGTGTCCACAGCATAAGCAGCCAGTCACTCCAAGTCCATTTACTTTGGAGAGCTGAGCACCCGAGGCAAGTCAGGTGATTTTGATAACAGCTGCCACTGGCCACCTTTTGTTGGTGGGGAGCAGCTTTTAAATGCTGTTCTTGCTTTTTGTTGTGTCCAGTTCTGTAATAGTGTTGTGACTACAGACCTAACACATCCAGAAATTTAATATAAACTTATGAATAACACATTGACCCATTTTTATGCCTCTACAACAAAAGCCTGGGCTCCAAATCACTCTCTCAAACTCATTGCCCTAGAATCCAAGTGGAGAGTTTCCAGCTGTTCACTGCCAGCTATACCAGCTGCAGACATACCTACACTATGTTGTATATTAGTATTTGCCAGTCAGCATTTTTTGTGCTTTATTACTCATAATAATAAGCAGCAACCTCAGCTCTTTTACTGTTGCCCCTTCAACAAGGGCTTTCCTCAAACCAGTGTTTTTATAGTCAATTTAGACTCTACAGATTGATGTCTAGACATTATTATTAAGGAAACATTTTTCTGAAAGGATTTTTTAGCACAGATTCATTCAGTCATTGTTTTACATCATACTTTTGGTGTCTGGAGGACTCATTAGGAGCGAATTAGATTTATGTCTACATACATCTGGTGCCAAAGTTGAACATTCCCATGGTTTGGTATGGCATGATCTCATGTTGGCTATGTCTTCCAAGGCTTTTTTTTTTTTTTTTTTGCCTTTTACTGTGTAAGCTGTTCATGTACACTTTAGTTGAAACATGTGTGTGTTTAGAGTCACGTTTAGCCTTGAGTCATTGAAACCTCTTCCTATCGAAGCAGATGGAGGATACGATTTTTGAGTTCTTCCGTGTTCACCAAAGCAGATCTTTATTTGAGTCGGATGATCCTTTAACATATACAGGGGTGTTTGTGCAGGAGGACGGCTGGATAGATGGGGCTTAGCCTCTCTTGTTTGTGTGGCCATACTGCATTTTTTTTTTGTTTGATACAGATTTGAAGACTTGATCATGCATTATTCAATATCTTTGCATTAATAATAGATCAAATAACCGTGTGTAATATGAAAGAATCACTCATTGTGAAACACCAACAAAAAAGAATTATTATCCCCTGACTCTGTAGTTACTGTCAGTATTACAGAGCTTTTTGGCATCTTTCAACTCTTTCTTTTGGTTTTCCTGCCCGCAGTGTTATGCTTTGGTTCACTCTCTCTGCTCTCATCAACTTTTTTTTCCAGCCCTTGCGCTTTGATAATCACACTGTACACTACCTTCCTAGCACTAAATGATAGATAAAACAAGGTTAGCAACTAGCTGGAGAACATAGTAAAGCATTTAGCTGCCAAAGAGCCAGATACTTCCCTCAGCAGTAAGTGGAGACCAAAACAGATGTTAAAAAAAAAAAAGAACGAATATTTGATTTGATTTGTCATTTGGCCAGAGACACGTCTCCAAATTAATACTAATGTTGTTCCATATCTGCTGGATATGTAAATAGCACATTGTTTAGCACATTTACCACAACAACTTTATAAGGTGATAATATGTCTGTGTTGTGATTGACAGCTTGTTATGCTGCCTCCATGTGCCCAAAAGCTTTTCAATTATTGCTGCCGTGATTAAAATACTTCTACCTGCTCAGCTTTAATTTACAGAAAAGAGCTTTCCAAGCAGGACTTTGCATCCTTGTAAAATGTTAATGATCTTATTATTGCAGGACCACAGGTTTGCATAAGTAAGCAGGATGTACTCTGACGCCTGCGTTGTTTACAAAAATAGACAAGCTCATGGGTCACAGTGGAAGAAGACCTTTTTTTGGTGCAGTTGAACAGTTTTAACATTTCTTTTGTTCTGTCAGAAAGATAGATTATTCAACGTTGACTGTTCGGCTGGTTGGTAGTGAGCCAAGTGTCAAGATGCGTTCTGTAGATATGCAAGAAACATTGTACCTGTGTGCCATTTGTTGTGCTGTGCTTCTCATTTTTCCCTCTCCCCACATCCCTGCCTCTTGACCCCTCCGCCCCCAGAGAAACCTGGTGTGTAGTGCTGAAACATTTCCTGAACAACTAGTGACATGTTCATATGTTTATACCAGAAGAAAGAGAAAGATGAGATAGAAGCAGGGCATAGATGTTGACATGCAACAACAACCATGTAAGGATTTAACTGACATGAAGGCTTGTATGGTTTTTAACTGTGGCAAATGTGTCTGAACCAGACAAGTGTTGAGGGAAACTGAATTACTGGCTGCAAGGCTGAGGGCCAGTGTCCTCTGCCCCCTGCCTCTGGGGGGTATGTGTTGGGGGAAGTCGTGTATCATGAAGACCACCTTAGAACGGTATTGCCCAACATTTGCTATGATGATAATAATAAACTTTATTTGTATAGCACCTTTCATACAAGAAATGTAGCACATGGTGCTTTACAACAAAGAAATGACCAAGTGCTTCACATGAAAAGAAAAGACATAAAATGAATATAAAAAAAATGTTAAAAGCATTCATCTAAAATGAAAAATATTAAAAACATTAATGTAAAATGAGAAAAAAATAATGAATAAAATAATAAATCATTAAATAAGCAGACATTTAGAAAAAGTGCTGAGCAGTGCATTAATGTGGTGCAAAGTTTTAGAGCTAGTTCAAGGCTAAAGTGAAGAAATAAGTTTTGAGCTTTCTTTTAAAAATACTTAGTGAGCTGGCCTTTCTGATATCTATAAGTAGTGTTTTCCATAGCTATGGCATAGCACACGTTTTATGTTCCGAAAACTCTTGGACACTCTAAAGCACTTGAACATTACAAAATAATGAACACATTTTGAACTGTGTTCATTCAGTTCAGTGTGAAACCTAAACTTATTTTGATGAACCTGTTATCCTGTGTCAAACCGATGACAAACTCAAGCTCATGGTCAACTGTCTGTAGACCTCAAAAGGCTAAAATAATCTACTTTCCCATATACATAACCAATTTTAACTTGAATTTCTCATGTTCACAACATACCTGAGCAGATCTGAGTGAGCTCCTGTGTGCTGTGGCACACTGGAGCTTGAAGTTGAAAATCCCTGCCTCAGACATCTGAGTGTGCATCTGTGTGTGGTCGACAGTGCCGATCTGCTGCATCTGAGGTTTCTCCGTCTGCTTCAGCACGCACAATTAGAATTTCCTCAGTAAAACAAAAGAGGCATACTGAACCGAAAACACCACCCAGTCACTTTTGAGCAGTCTGGGATTACACCATCAGTCATAAAATACGTGGTCATGAACTATGCAGTCTTGCGGTTGTAATATTGAGGTTGTTGTCATTTATTTTCAAACCCTCTACTTAACTTGACTAAATTAATGCAATTTCTGCAATTAAAAGGCCACATTTAATTCAAAAGTAAAAATTTTTTTGAGTGAATCATATGATCAGGCCTATCCAAGTCTCAGGGTTTGGGCCTTTATTTCTACAATGGAGACCATATGTAGAAACTTCAATGACAGCAGACCGCAGTATGTTTGCTGCCTGTGCCAGTTTTTGCCCTTTCAGTGAGAGGCATTTAGAGTCTTAACAGAGACAATACTACCTGGTGCCTCTCTAAGCCACAGCTTTGTCTTTTCATCCTCTTCTCTATCCCTCCCTTCCACCCTTCACATGTTGTCAAGGCAGTGAAATACGTATTTGTCTTACCACTTTGCTGTTATGCATTACAGGTAAAGAGGATGCGGCACAGCACAACCTATCAGGGGTCGGGTCAGTTTTGTAAGCAGTTTGGTTTTGTAAGATGTTGTTATGCAAAGGTGTCAGCAGGAGTTATGACCATGATATGTTTGCTTTTGTGTTTTACGTTTCCCACAGGTGAAGTTGATGAAGGGGTTAAGGAAGCTTGACCTAGAAACCCCACTATCAATCAATATTCATAGGGTGCTGAGCAGAGAAATGACAACACAGCTCTGAAAAATATTCATCATAAAACAGAGCAGAACTCATCTGAAGTATATGGACATCATGTTCATCCTCAGACACATTCTTTTGATCCCCAACCCAACATGGATTGTGCATTTTGCTTTTATACGTCTGGGTCAATGTGACTTGCGAGAGTTCTTCTTTGAAATAACTTGCATAAGGCACCAAAATGGCGGTTGCTAAAAAGTCCGGACTGTGCGGGATAATCTTAATACAAACCAGATTTAGGTTGTTTGTTTCTAGATAGAAAGTCACTAAGCCAGTTTTTTTTCTACAGCCCAAAATCACAAATTTGCATCAAAGCTTTACAGTCTGCCCAGCATATGACACTCTATACCCAAGACATCTACTTTGAATTCATACTCTGTATACATTTATGTTTTCTTTTATAGATAGCACCTGGACAGATAATGCATACATTTCATGTCCCAACATCTCAGCTTCTCTCTCGTTACATGCAGATAAAATGTATATGTGATGGAGATTGAACATCGTCTTCATGAATGCAGTGGAGTAGACAGTGATAGTTACTGTTCTTGCCAGATAGGACTCCGTCTTGTTTTGAGTAATAAATCATCCACTTACTTTCGCCCTCTTCCTCCTTTCATATTGTCTGCATTTTTCTCCTGTGGCTCGAATTCAGACAGAAAATCCAACCCAACCACACAGAGAGATTACATTCAACTCTCTCTTTTTATGTTTTCCTTTGTGGAAGTGTGCAAGTCCGCACATCACACTTGGTCATATAGAGATTGTGGTGGAAACTAGACTAAAGGTTTTGGATCCTAGCATGTGACTGTGTTTATGTAGGTCATTAAGATAAGACATCTTTGAGTTCACTGTGATCGTTGCCTCTGACCACGCCGTTCTCCGTACCAGATGTAAATGGAGCTTCGAAAAGCACGCGGTTACAAGTTGAAATCACCATTCAGTTCCATATCATTACTGCCTGTTTATGACTATTAGTGTAGTTTATGATAGCACATAGTGATAATAGCACATAGATGGCCTGTGTTGACAGATAGTCTGCATCTTTCTTAAATCTTTGGTCAACCAAAACAGTTATTCCCTGAGTTGAGTTACAGCTGTCCAGGACCATGTCTCAGAGGTTTGCATTCAACATCATTATACTTTTACTTGAAAAACTGACTGAAACCACTGACTCGTTTGTTTGTTTTTACGTAATCACTTTACTGCTGCTTCTTCTTTACTGGCAATAGCATAGTGACAGGAAAGACAGGAGACAAAGAAAACGTGGCTTCATTTATCTATTTTCATTTATCATTTACATCTGCAGCAGCATTTCTTCTTCATACTTCCAACACACCCTCAGACTAATGTGAACAAGTATACAGGCTACACATTTAAACATATACATACACAGGCAGGAGACTTTCATTTGCTGCAAAGTCGTCTTGATTCTTTGAAATCAAGGATGATTGGCATGAAGGGTCACGCCACAGAACCGCACATCCTCGTAAATGACAGTCATGAATTTACACACACACTTACTTAATTAAGACTTCCACTCGGGTCTTATCTTCTTCTGTGTTCTGTCTCTGGCACCAGTTACCAGTCAGATAGATGACTGGTGGAGGGTTCAGAGCTGTCATCTGTCTCTGGAACATGCTCCCCATCAGGCCGTTCATCTGGGAGGAATTACATGGCTGTGTGTGGTGCATGCATCAGTTGGGCCTCACTATATGTGTGTGCTTGTAGGGCTCTGTGTGATCATGAGTTTAATTAATAGAGATCAGTGGTTTTGCGGCCCATCTTCCTGAGACGCATCCAGTTGCATCAAGTGAAGTGAAACGAGAGGCAGGGCCGCAGCTAGCAGATTTTAAACTGCCCGGTGGTCTTTTTCTCTTTCCGCTGGTGGTTTTGGTGAGAAGTTTCCATCACAAGTTCAATTTGTGGTGGTTTGAAATCAAGCTTGTTGTCAGCTCTGTTGCTCCAGGCTAAACCTCAGTCATTAGATGGCAAGGTGAAGTCAGGCAGGGTGAAAGATGCAGGGGGAAAGGGTGAGGAAGAAAAGCAGGGGAGGAGATGTAGAGGGAGAGGTACTGTAATAAGAGACAGAAAGAAAATATATTGAAGAAACCCAGGGGCAAAATAGGAAGACTTCAAAGCAGATGGAGTCTGGATTGTTGGGAATTTAGCAAACAGCAGGTCTGACAGGGAGTCGAAATGCTGTATTTGAACCATTCCCTATCCATGCTAGAAGTAGTAATTGTTCCTTAAAAGACTTTCTCAGTCTTCTCAGACCTTATTCTTGCTTAAGGGGGAAATGAATGGAGCAAAATAAATAAGGTGTAAAAAACATGTCGGAATTTGATGCTATGATAAAAATCTTGTAAAATAACATGCTGCTTTGACTTTTGGGGCTTTGTTTGTTAAAAGAACATAAGTCTGCTTCAGTGCTGGTGCTTATTTCACTTCCACAGTGAGGACATGGTTATGTCACTGACACCAGAAATAACAAGACTTTATTTGAAATAAATGGAGATTATTATCCCATCAGCAGGCCTAACCGCTTCCTCTCCACTACGCTGTCCCGTTTTAAACAGGCAACACATATGAACTTGGTAAAAAGCAGGAATCAATCTTTCACAAGTGTGTAATTTCCTGTTTGGGGAAAATCTTTTAGGATGATTTCACCCCTTGTGTCTGAGCACAGAGGGCCAATTTGAGTAAATTTAATTTGGGAATCGGATCAAAGAGGGAAGTAAAAAAACTAAATAAAGATCTAAAAAGTTAACAATGAAGAATTAAGTAAATAAAGGTAATAGTTAAATGGGAATAAAACAAAGGGCAGTTAGCAATTGACAAAGGAAGAGTGTTAACAATTAAATACTGCACATTGTTTTTGTATGTAGTTTTGTTGCTTATTCCCAGGGGAGACAACATACAGTAAGTGTGTACTTTATTATGAGTGATAGCTGCTCATACCAAGATCATTACAGAGCACTACCTTGTTGACCTTTCACCTACAGTGTATTTGCTTGTGTTTGTGTGTGCATTTATATGTCAGGAGTGTAAATGCACATGGGTGTGTTGCCTCACGTGTACTGTGTGTCTGCAGACAAGTTTGCTCCTTTGTACGCAGCATAGTCCTGGACACTTTCCTCACAGAGGTTCACTAATTGCACTGTGTGCTGTTTCACATGTGTTTTCTCAGTGGGGCTGATTAAGTGAATTATGCCCCATAGCTGATGGTCAGGATGACAGCCGCTCTCATTCTGGCAGATTGAACCCTGAGTCAGCAGAATGACAGAAAGCAGTGTGTGTTTACGGCCTCTGTTGCCATTAAGTGCTGTAACAGCTTCATGTTGTGTAACCTGTTTTTTTCAATTTTTTCAATTTTTTCATTTTTTTTTTGAATGGAGAAAACCACAGAACCTCCTTTCCCTGACCATTATTTCAGTAAATAACTCTATAACTCTATACTAGTAACATACAATGGCTCATTGAATCAGTAACTAAAAATAAATGAAAAATAAAAATCTTTAACCATAAATGAACTGTAAATACTGTTGCTACTTGTACTGGTGAACAAGTTTCAGTTTAGGGGTTGCTGTTTGCTGTTGGTCTATATATTCACAGCACTGGTTTTCTGGAGCTCTGTGATCAGGCTTTTATAAACCAGAGTAATAGTGAGTTAGGAACATCCAGGTCTTTGCCTTCAGGAATGAAAAAATGAAAACGCGTTGTGGATGGTAAATGTGACTGTTGCCACTGCTAACTCAGCCCACTGTGGCAGAAGGTCTTGGAGGAATCAAGCACAGTGCATATAAAGAGCATAACTTTCCCAAACTGCCACATTATATCATGGCCTTAACTTGTCAGTAATACAGAGTACAACAATGACAGTGGCCCTGTCAGTTTTCTGTATGTAGCAGGTTGTGTGACTCTTCTGTATTGCTGCCAAAAACTCCAAATTTATTTGGTTGGAAGACACTAACGGCTGTGACCTTTCAACATATTGGCCTTGGAATTCCTCGCTGCTGATGTTGTAAGGAAAGAGAAACTCACTCCACGGTGAATGCATGAGTGACTCCCTGCAAATTACTTAAAGCCTGAATGTCAGTGGAGGTGAAACTGAGTTTGCCATTGGACAGTTGCCCAGTTTGTTCCATCCCATTAGACTTTCTGTGAGTGTTTAAGCTTGCACGTGATTTGCAGATGCATGCTTTTACAGACGGCAATAGACATGAATGCTGTAAGAATATCAAGGTGGAGACTGAAGTCATTTGTTTTCATTGTTTACTCCTGATCCACTTGGGTCAACAGCTCACACTGCTAACACATGAGATGAGATTTTTGACTTATTTGTTTTGGTCATTTTCTCTCTTTTGTTGTTTCTTTCATCGGGCTTCAGAACATTCCTTCACTCTGAGTTCATGCTCTTGGCCTTGTCATGCCACTTAGGTGTTTCTTGTCATCACTGAGAAGCTATTTCCAATGTGGCAGCCAGAAGACTGCGTTAAGATTTCCCTTATATAGCTACTCACATGATGTGGGTCAGCATCCCAAGTCCTCACACATGTTTATAACTATGGCAATTTATAACATAATGGTAAATTAGAAGAACATTTTGTTCTTAAAAATGAGTGTGTTGTACAAAATATTTGTTCATATCTTTCTCACAAAAGGCACTACTTTTGTTTAAGACATTTGTGACCCTCCAGACCTTTTGGGGAAATGCATTTCAGGCAGCCAAGGAGTAATGATTTCCCTGTTCTTAACCAGCCCCCCCCCCCCCCCCCCCCAAAAAAAAAAAAGCTTTTGAGTAGACATTTGGCACAAAGAATCTCTCGGGCATGAATGTGTATAAGTATCTGACTGGTGTGATGGTACTGAAACAGTTCAGACTTTTAAATGTGAATAAACACATTCAAAAAAGAAAAGAAATCATGGACAGCAGTGATATCCTAATATGTCAAAGTCAGAGATCATTACACAGGTAAAGTTTGAAGAGTTTGATTTATTTCATCTCGTAATGTTGAGAGGTCATGAGTATTAGCTATGGTTTTCCACGGTGCTGATGCAAAGAGGGTGGCTGTGGTTAGGCACTATAGCCAAAATAGTATAAAGAATACTTACAACAGCCATGGGAACTTCTCCCATAAGGAAAGACATGTCAGCTTTTCCATCTCTGAAAAGTTTGGCTCCAGATCCATGTTCCGTTCAGAGCGGCCAGACACATTTCCATGTTAGTTTTGAAAAGCGTTTCTGATCGCCACAAATGTTCCTACACTCCACCTTGAGGATTTACAAGGATGCCAAAATCTGGGTCATTTGGAAAAAGACTTTATCCTTTTGTATGTTATTATAGAAATTGAAAGCGCTCGTGGAGTGCTTTTCAAATAGAATTGTAAGGTAATGCTGGTTGCAAAGAAAAGGAAAGACAATGCTTATGATTCCTCATTGCAAAGGGAATTAGATTATGTCAAACTCAACAACCTTAAATGTTTAACTCAACAGAAATTACACAAGACCGAAGAACAGAAAGTTCTCCACAATAAGAGTTTTAAGGAGTCTCAAAACTCCACTAAACATCAAAATTTCTCATTTGGGCTCTGACCTTTAGACCAAATTTGAAGACTGTTGTAAAACAGTTCAAACTGTATCCTTTTCCAAAAGTCAGGGATCCTTTGTAATTGCCCTCTCTTCAACAAGGGAACCCTTGTTTTCCAATTTGCTTGCATGTGCAGAACTGCTGTGCGTGTGTATGTGTGTGTGCGCGCACACGCGTGCGTGCATGTGTGTGTATGCACGCGTGGGCTTACTTGTGTGTGCTTTTTGCAGCCCCTCATCAGGCTCATTCCACAGCACAGCTGCAGTGGCTGAAGTCACAGTTTGACTCAAGAAGGGGCTTAGCAGCTCATTAACGGATAGAACAAAGTAAGCTGAGAAACAGCAGTGACTACTAGCACTGGCAGAGGTACAGAGCACAGGCCATGTTGTCACTATGTGGTGGGGGTGCTAAACTTCACTTGGGCTTAATTGTGAGCGGACATCGACACGAGAACAGCACAATAACTGAAATGAAAAGTCTTTGTTCTGCAACCACAGAGGCTGCAGAGGTTTGTCTGCATACACAACTAGAGCTGTACCAAGTGGTTGAAATCAATCGACAGAAAATCAGTCAGCTGCTGTTTTGAAAATCCTCATTCTAGTCATTGTAGTAATTTTACAAACATAAATGTCAAACATTCCCTGATTCCATCCTTTCAAATGTGAGTGTGAGGTTACAAGCATGTTTCACAATTTTCTGACAATTTACAGACAAAACACTGTGTAAAAGAGAATAATTTGCAGATGAATAGATAATGAAAGCAAATGTCAGTTGCAGCCCTATATAAAACATATACTGCTGTGCTTTCTGTACATCCTGGAAGAGGGATCCATCCTTTGTTTCTGCCTTTGTTTCCCCACCCATGGATTATATTGGGCATTCTCCTTTATTCCACGGTCTAAAAATAAAGGAGTGAATTCAGGCAATATAAATATCCCCAACTTGGCATGATAAAGCCAGGTGAAGGTGTGTCATACTTGATATTTACTGTATATTTCCGTTTCTTCTGTTTGTTTACAAAGATCACAGTTGCACCACAAATGGTAGAATGAGTAACTCTGGTGGAATGGTAACAAGTCTCAGTGAAGATCTGTCCAACCACTGAGCGAAGCACGACTGCTTTTGATTAGAGACGGGATCATTCACACGGTCTCTTCTAAACCAACATTGATGTATCATCTGTATTTCAGTCACTGCAGTTTTTCCTAACCTTTAACTGTTGTCTCTGTCTTTCTAGTCAGCATGAGCTTCATCAGTTGAGTTTCAGCCATTATAATGAATCTTTTCATGAAGTAGACGGTAACAGTTTTGGTTCATCAGTGACAGAGGGGATTGGAAGTGTTTCCAGAGCTCAGTTTGTTTATCAGTGCAAAGCAGCGTAAATGATGGTTGAAAAGAAAAGGGAAGAACAGACCTTCAAATCAACATCATCATTATATCTGATCTGTCTTCATGTGAAGACTATAACTCCAATCTTCCTTGTCATTCCTTTTATGTTTTTCCTTCATCACTTGTCTGTCTGTATGTATCTCTTTCACATTTCTTTATCCTTTCCTTTCTCCGTTAGATAAATATATCTCCTTTCCTGAAATTCTCCTCCGCAGTTCATATTGTGACATTTTAATCTGGACATCCGTAAGCATTTGCCAAAACTAATATTTGGCTCAACAGAAGAATTTAAGGAAACAAAAAAAATGCTTTCAGTTATTCATCAGATGCAGAGTTGAGCCTGTGGCCAGATTAATCACACAGCATCTTTCTGTCTTTTTTTCTGCAGAGATTGGACCAGTAACAATCACAACAGACCCAAAGAAGTTCCAGTATGAGCTGAGGGAGCTGTACGTTCAGGTGGGTTCAGAGATCACATTCATCAAACCAAGGAAACAGCAGCAGAAGCCTGGATGCAAAGGGTCATATGTCCTTGATAAAAGCAGCAGACTATGGTCATGCCAGACGTCTGGGTAGGAATGTTTGTGAACTGATTAAGACATTTTATCAGTTCAGTCTACAATGGATGATGAAAGAAACAAACAATTAGATTTCCTGCTTTATGTTGATTTTCACCCTTTCGCATGTTGAAGTCAATAAAGAAAAAAAAATCTTCATCTTCATCTCATGTTTATTTTCCATCCTGCACCATTACAAACAAATGTATAAACAAAGACATGCTGTGGCTAGACAGCTAAACAGAGAGCTGCCAAGTTTGAATTTTTGTGTAATCACTCAGACAGAGAAAGAAAGTTGTGCAGGAACCTTCTTATGAGCCACTGGAGCAAAGCACAAAAACTGCAAATCCAGTACTCTTCAAGTCTAAGGATGACAGAGACAAAGAGACAAGTCGCATTCAGAAATCTGTCCTTTGAAGAAAGACTTTGGCAAGTGTCTGTGCATCCTTGGCATGTTCTGCTGTTAATCTGGTGTGTGTGTGTTTGTGTGTGTGTTGCGTGTAGCGTGGAAGAGATCCAGTTCCCTCTCACTTGCTGGTTCATTCCTGAGTCTGTTTTTCCTCCCCTCACCTCTTCACCTGTACAACCCCTGAAGAGGCTTTGGCCAGTGTACATGGAAAATACTCTTCGGAATTGACATTTTTCTTGACATTGAAATTTTTCTGTCATGAGCGCAGTTGTGTTTAAGGGAGGAAATGTTAGGCAACACTTCATATTTTTAAGCCACAAGAACAAAAGTGCACTGGGGGGGGGGGGGGGTATCAGGCTTAGTGTTGGGGGCAATAGGTGAATGGGGGAGTTGGTTTTTGGCCAGAGGGGAGATGTTGGGGTTCAGGGGAGATAGAGGAGTCCTGTCTCTTCCTCTTCCGCCCCCCTGGCTTAAAATAATGGGTCACTCCATTCCAGATGTTGCTCTTGGGGGTTATGCATCAAAGATAGCTATTGAACCCCTCAGACAGACAGATATGTGCCTATTGGAATGCTGTAGAAGACATTTCCTTTTGACCCCAGCAGTCAGACTGAGAGAATAGTCGATGAGAAAGAGAAAGACATTTGCGCACACCACCACACACTGTTTCTTTTAGATCCAGTGTTTATTGCCCTTGTCAGTATGGTCGGAACAGGAATATATTTTCACCCCTTTGTGTATTTTTAAGATCATCAGATGTTAACATTCCCCTGGGTTCAAGATTTCAGTCGCCTCACAGGTTTTGTCCTCTAGGCATAATGTTAGTGCTGCGGTCATGTGTGCTGATTGGAAAAGCCCAGAATCAAGAAGTTCTAGGTCTGCTCTGTGTTGCATTTTATTCACATGTCATTTTATTGGAAAACTAAAATTGGAAGGGAATTTTAAACAAACTGTTTCAGAGGCTGCAAGCTGGAGAATCATTATGAATCGGCCTAGATTTGTGCTCTATTAAATTCCCTCTCGTTGTAATTTATCTATGTGCTCAGTGGGCACTGCATTGTTAAATGTGTATTACGTAATTCTTCAGACTGTAAACCATCAGTAACATATTTGCTGGATAAATCATAATAATGTTTGAATGGCCCACACACTCTTCCGCAGACATGTGTAAGGCAACCATTTGCTGATGATACCCCTCTCTTTCTCAGGGTGGTGGGGACTGTCCGGAGATGAGCATCGGTGCTATTAAGATTGCTTTGGAGATCTCCTTGCCGGGGTCCTACATTTACGTCTTCACAGATGCCCGTTCCAAAGATTACAGACTGACCCATGAAGTCCTGCAGCTCATTCAGCAGAAACAATCACAGGTTTAAAGAAATTTTTACCTTAACAAAGTTTATTTACAGGTTTAACGGTAAAGGGATCACACTTTTATATGTGTGCGTATGTGTATAGGTGGTGTTTGTGCTGACAGGGGACTGTGATGATAGGACTCACATCGGCTACAAGGCTTACGAGGAGATCGCCTCCACCAGCTCTGGGCAGGTTTTCCATCTAGACAAGAAACAGGTCAATGAGGTAAGAGCATCACTGAACAGAAATTTGCAGCAGCGCTTCTGTTCTCTGCTTCTCTTCATGTACAAATTCTCATTTCAGAGTCAGAAGAAAAGCACTCTGGTTTCAAAAGACACAATGTGGTCGCAGTATTCAGATCAGTTGAACTTAGCCTGGATTTTACTTCTAAGCTGTCAATTTAGTTTAACAGTAGAAGGTTTAACAGCCTCTCTCGTGTCTTTTGCTGTGCCCATGTTCAAGTCTGGACTCCAGATCAAATGTGCAGGAAACATTTAATTGATTGATGCATACCATAGCTCTTTTTAGCCTTTCCAAGAAATGTAAATCAACAGTCTCGGACTGGGCGATGAGTCAAAGCTTGAAGTTTGAATAGTGTTGCTGTTTTATTGCTATAAGGTAAGATTTTTGCATGGGAAGGAAGGAATCTAGATTTTAATCAGTTTTCTATGTGAGAATCCTCTGCTCTTTCTCCCTCTTTTAAGTAGATTCCCATTTCTCTAATCTGTTATTCACACATCTCCCTGCCTCGCTTTTTCTTTCTTTCTTTCTTTCTTTCTTTGTTCATCAGTTTTGTGAAAAATATATTTGCGGGATTACAAACCTTAACACTTCTTATACAGTCTGTGTCACCATGACAGAAAGCAAGATTGTGCATTAGAAATGTAGTTTTGTAACTAGTTTTGAGAAACAATATCTTGACCATGGTCTGGTTTGTTTTGAGTGTTTATGCTACAGAATGAGATTTAACTTGACAATGATATATTGCTGTAAGAAAATGCTTGTGGCTTGAAGGAACAGATGGATAAAAATTCATGATAAATCAAGAAATAGTACTTTTTCCATAGCATGTCTGTACTTTTGAGTCAAATCTTTTCTTTTTCTCCCTGCACCCAAATTTAACCAATGACTTTTTTAGATGAATGTACTTTATCATATTACTCACACGTCACTAATGGCTGCTCCTTCTTATATATTGGATAGGATCTGGGTCTGGGTCTGGGTCTGGGTCTCACACAGTAGCGGTGGGATTCTCCCTAGGGACAGGGAGGAAATAGAGGGGCAGAACACAGGGGGAATGTCAGAAACTTCCTGATGAAAGCTTGGCACATGTTGAGGGGATGACCTTGTATGCAGCTGAGGAGGTAAATGTGTGCATTGGTGTGTGTGTACATTAGAAATGATGTGTGATTCCTGCATTCTTTACATATCCCGGTGCTGTAGGTCCTTAAATGGGTGGAGGAGGCTGTGCAGTCGTCCAAGGTCCACCTGCTGTCCACTGATCACTTCAGTGGGGTCAGCAACACTTGGCAGATGCCCTTTGACCCCAGCCTCAAGGAAGTCACTGTGGCCCTCAGCGGTCCAGCACCTGTCATTGAGATAAGAAACCCAGAGGGTAGGTTAAGTGTTACCAAATATCTACACAATTCTAAATTGGAATCCAAAAATGTATATATTTTTTAATTTAGATGTTTATTAGCATATATACGCAGACGAGGGACAAGAGGAAATAAATAAATGGGTAGAAAACATAGCAAATGCAGATGATTCCAGGCAGGGCAAAAGGAGTCACTGATTAGTTTGATGAGTATTAAAATTACTTGAATATGGTTTTTTTCACACATGAAAGGAAAAATTACCAACTCATTTTTACAGTCTTGTGTTGTTTGTACAGATAATGGTACAAACATTGATAATGTTGCATCAAAATATTTCCAGCGCAGTTCCAGTGTTTTTAAAAGCATTAAAATTAAAAGCTTCTGACTATCTTAACACCAAGTGCAAACCCTTTTGGTGTCAGTCTCATAGACTGTATAAATGAAAAAGCAGAATCCTTTTCTAGACTGTTTTGGGTTTGGGATGGATAATCATACAGGAAGATTTTGAAGAAGAGGAGGAAATAGTGAAGGAATAGTTTAGGAAATTAAGCTGTAGATGCTGGAGTATGGTACACAGAACAAGTAAAGTTCAAGTGAGTACAACAAAGAACCAGATTGATTCCAGCATCATCTGGGGTCCACACATTCAACACATGTTGTTTCAAACACATACAGTATGCTGGTTAATGCTAAATTCATATCCTGCATCTTTATATTTTTACAACTTTGACAGCTTATGCCAATATTTTATATGTAACTTGCAGCCATGCATCAAACAAAACTAAACATTAATTGGCATCAGAGCTGCAGAAAAGGTGAATGATTGTCTCCGTGTTTGTGTCTGGCCTCCAGGTAAGATTGTTGGGAAGAGTGACGGCTTGACTGAGCTCCTGCACATTCCCAACTCTGCCAAAGTTGTCAACATCAAGGACCCACAGCCTGGGATGTGGTCTATCAAGGTAAACAATGTATTCTTTACCTGGAAATGTGTGTGAAATTACAGGCTCCTTCTAACAATTCCCAGAATGGAGCTGTCTTACTGACTTAGTGCAAAAAGTTCAGTATTATAACTTTGGAATGAGGTCAGAACTCACACCCCTGGAGAGAGCTGTGCCCTTGAAGACGGTTCCTAAGTTGAATTACTGCAGTAATATATCAGCATGTTCAGATACAGTGGTATGTAATCAATTTAACATGTATGCTGTCGAAGTAATGCAAAAAAGGTCACACATTTGACTGCCCACACTGTCAATTCCAGATGTTGGGAAACAACAAGCATTTTTACCTGAGTGATTTGTTGAAGGGGCCTCGGTGGCCCCTGTATTCTCTGTAGACCCCTGCTGGGACTCTTTCCCTCATCTCTGCATAGCTGTGTTATGTGTTAGCACCCGATTGATTTATGGGAGAGCAGATTGGATGAAAAACTGTGTCATCTCTGTATATCCTCTTCAAGGAAAGCACAGTTGTGAGCAGATGAGGATCCATGTATGCTGAGTGTTTTGCATTTACTGTATGTTGACTGTTTCATATTATTTGCTCTGGCACCTCTGCATTAACATCATATGCTCTTTTACATGTTGCATTTGGTTTTCATCATGTAAATCTTTGTAAATCTATGCAACTTCTCAGCATACAGCTATAGTGACTCTTTGTTGCTGTGCTTCTTCTTTTCATTCTGCCTTTTCATTCCTTTCTAATCCCCATTCAGTAGGCACTAATTACATTATTGGACATTTTGGGGTTCATTCATTCCTTCATTGGCTGCAATATATGTGAGCATTTACATGTAGATGTAGAAGTCCAAATGAGTTGTTGATTTCTTGTAACATATATCTGACCAGTAATATATGTTTGTTTTTACACTGAGGTTGATTTACTGTATCAGATATAACACGGCCTCCTCACCTGTGTCTGCACTTAACCCACAGGTTAATCTCATGCTGGGCTCTGCTACATAACACCGACATAAGGAGCCTTTTCAGAAAAACTGGCCAAAACAGTAGAAACACTGGCCTCACCGTTTCATACACACTGCGTGTGTGCTGCATTACCGCTGGCAGACCTTTTTCAGTTTTTCATTGATTGTTTGCACAGGACTATTTTTGGCTGCATAACACTGTTTACTCTATCTGAGGTACTTTTTAAATTAAACTTTGAGATAAAACAGTGCTCTCAGGTGAATAGTTCTGCATCACTGAGTGATCACTTTTGTTAAATATCTGCTAAAACACCATATCAGCAAGTTTTGACTGAGGTCTGTGCTTCCAGACTTCAGCCAATATGGTGACCTGTTCTACAGAGCTCGTAGAAGTGATGAGGGATATTAAACAGACATAAAGAGAGACATTGCATCCTCCTGTCTTATTTCTGTCCTGTGTTTGCCTCTTTCTGTGTTCCCTCTCAGTCTGTCTTCTTTAATCTCTTTCTGTCACTAACTGTATCTTCTATCCTCATGCATCTTCCTCCCAACACATTTACTCCTCAAATTCTCTCCCTCACAGAAGCACAGCAGGATTTGCTGTTCTCTCTCTCTGGTCCCAATACGTCTTGTTTTTCCCATTTCTCCTCTTGGACGCTGCCTTTTCCAATCTCAGTCCCCCACAACACTCTATCTGGCTTTCAGACTAAAAATATCTCCTCCTCATTTGTAGCTGTGTTTCCCAGGACATCCAAAGAAATGTGGATAAATACTTTAGGGGGAGTTTGCTGTTCTGCCATGCTGGTTTTCAGTAACACTAATGGCCCGTGACACCCTTGTGTATGACCCAGGCCATAGATTGTGTGTGAAAAGGAATCTAATCCTTTTTAATCTGCCTTTAATTGGATATTGTGGTGGTGGAGAAGGTGGGTTCACCCCACTATCACCCCCTGCTTCTTCACTTTTGCCCAGACTTCTTGCTACTTTACCCTCACTGTGTGCTAATTTCATACTATGTTCTATGAATATGAAGTATGTTTGAATGGACGGAGGTGTCTGTCACCAACACACTCAAAAAACTTGTGATCACATTTTGCACATCGGCATTCGATTTGCACGTTGACAGTCTTTATGTGTTGTGAGAATGTTAAAGTATGTTCTCAAAACATAGTTAGAATAACTGTATTTGTGTAATTCGTGTGTGTGTGTGTGTGTGTGTGTGTGTGTGTGTGTGTGTGTTTAAATATGTGCGTTGCTGAGAGTCATCCAGGTTAGATTTGTTTGTGCTGCAGTGACCTCAGCATTGATGAGCGCATTTAAGCTTCACTCTGAATTTTATAGCCCATGATGACAGTTTAGGAAGGTTGTAATTTGAAAAGCATGAAACCAGCTCAAAGGAAGACCAGCAGGGGCGATCTGTTCCTATTCTCTGCGTCTGCTTTTTCTCTGTTTAAGTTTCTCTCTGTCTTACTCTCGGACACACACATCTTGCTCTCTTTACATATATATGTAAATATACATTCTGCCATCATTAATTGATTTCATTAATCAGAACACAATCAAATTAATGAATCATGTAATTTAAATGATGTGGAGAAGAAGCAGGACAGTCGTTTTAAGGGACCCAGTGCAACAGGGATTTTAATGACCTTTCTTCTTCTCCTCACCCACCTCACCTCAAGTATCTACGACCAAGTCCAGTTTCCCTCGTTTCAACTTTTACTGGATAACAATTACCTGGATGACTGAGAATCTTCACAGATCACCCCGCATATGACTTTATTTACTCCTTTGATGGTGATTTAAACTATTTTATAAATGTCTGTATGAGTTAGGGTGTAACTAAGACCAGGGCAGGTCACTGTCTGGGTGGGTGTGAAACTTGGAAATGAGTGGCTTTAATGACAGGGCCTGTCCTTTTTTTTTTTGGTAAGATCGTGACCTTTAAAGGACCTCTCCCCTAATTATGGCCTCATTTACAACTAACTAAAGACCCGGGATCATTCTATGGTGGCCATTAGGGCAGGTTTGATGGCTACAACATGTATTGTGTTTAATGATGGCAGGCATTAGCATTTAAGGTTGTCCTGGATCCCCTTTGTCCCGGTGTTACCTCATTGTTTGAACAATTTCACGACTAGCTTAACTATTGTTATCCGTCTGCCTGAATCCATTTCACTGTCCTGGTTGCTAGCGAATTGAAGTTTTTGTCAGGTAGAACCTAGTCATGTTAAAATACAGCAAATCCACACATTTTCTGTCATTTCATGCAATTGCAAATGATAGTTTATGTTTGCGTGCCTCATTATGCATTGTGAGTCAATGTCTGTGACACCTCCAAAGTGTTTAACCTAAGGTGAGGAGTTTCCACCTCTCGCTAACCTATACTTCACTGTAATTACTCTGTCTCTATTTGTGCAAAGCTTCAAAAGAACTCTGCACGACGAAGACCACATGAGCCATTAGCTGCTCTCTGATTATCTCTGTTTGTTTAATTAAAGTATGAATACCAGACTGAATGGGTCATCTCTGAATTGTGGATGTTTTATAAGCTTAGGTGTAAGATACTTGACAGTCTTACAAAAAGTGGCTTGTCTATACATGTGGGGATAGTTGGGGCACAAAAGGCTGTTACGCAACAATCTCAGTGCTGTGTCTGTCATTTAAAGCACTCAGAGCTGCCTTAGATGCAACAACTCTTATTTCGTTCGTTTGAACTTTGTTCTGAGTGCTATAAAACTTACCCCCAAGATTCAAGTCAGGGTTGAAATGAATTTGAACCAAAAATTGAATCCTTTTTATTCAACAACATGAAATAATTTGACTTATCTCCCACAGCATATTAAAACAAAACCTGATAAAGAAGGTAAAACTAGAAGAATGGATGTACAGTACTAACTAGTAGTTTTGAGTCACATTAACAGACATGAGACATGAGTCTTGGATGTAAATATTGATATAAATCTCCCCTTTTTTCATGCAGACCTCTAGTGGAGGAAGACACTCTGTCCGTATCTCAGGTCTCAGCACCATCGACTTCCGAGCCGGGTTTTCCAGAAAGGCCACCCTGGACTTCAAAAAGACCTCCAGTCGGCCGGTTCAAGGTCAGTGAGGTCAACCTTTCCAAATTGTAAAAGAGGAAGGACACTGCAGCTGTTGTATGTTTTCCCTCTCACCTGTTGTCTTCACTTATATCTTGTAGCTTTGGAGCAGCGAAGAATACAGTATATTGTATTTCATGTCAACTTTCCAGGTATTCCCACACACATCCTGCTTAACACCACTGGACTTTCCCCTCCTGCTCGGGCTGACAGGCTAGAGCTCCTGTCGATCATGGGTGAAGTGATTAAAACTTTACCGATCCGTTACTACCCTGAACGCCAGCCATACAGCCTCTGGAACATCACAGAGTTTATTCCACCCAATGAGGCCTTCTTCCTGCGGGTGACAGGATACGACCGGGATGGTTTCCTGTTCCAAAGAGTCTCTAGCGTTTCTTTCTCCAGTATTATACCTGGTCAGTGATGCAAGTTTTGACCCATATTTAGATGAAGATGTGAACGATCTCTTAATTAAAGTGATTCATTTTGTTGGCTTTTTTCCTTCATCTCTTTTAGATGCCCCTAAGGTACTGATGCCAGCCACAACTCCTGGTTACTACCTCCAGAGAGGGGCTGTGAAGTGCCAGGTAGAGAGCCTGATCCCTTTCACTCTGCGCTTCAGCAGGGATGGAAGTCAACTTGGGGTGGACCAACTCTTCAGGTGAGCAGGGCTGCAGAAGAGCTGAAGCGTCAAGTCCCAAAAGTCATGGCTGAAAGGCATGCTGTTGAGTGCATGTTCCTGCAACACTTAGCATTTGTCAGTATATGCCAATTCCATACGATGTATTTTCATCAAAATGTCAGTTATGCTACCTGTTTATAGTCAGGAGAGCAATACATTTTTATGACCGTACCTGAACCGTGACATGGGGTACGTCTGTTAAAATCCTAGCCACCTTGTAAGCATTTTAGATTATTTTAGCAACATTTGACCAGTCAGAACTGTGTTCAGCAACTTCCTGGGTTGCCCTTCTACTGCCTTACCAGGTTTTGGAAGAAAATTCTGCACACAGTCATGTTCAAACTGTAAATGAGCTCCACAGATGCACTATGTCGTCGCACTGGGTCGATGGTTCACCCCCTTCTCTTTCAGCCAAGAGACAAGTTTGATGATATTACAATCAGTCATTACATGCTGAGAAACCATGTCAATTACCCCTTCACCAGTGACTAATGGTTTTACATTCCATGTAAATCCGTTTATAAATTTTGAGAGATACTATATCTCTCCAGCAGGCAGAAAGATAAACATAATGGATCAAAGCCATGGCCTCCTTCCAACTGTATTGGAGGAGGTTAAACTGACATACTGTGTTTCCATCTCGACACTGTGAGACTAAATCCGATTGGATTTTCACCAGATCAAGGGATGAGTTAGTAGCAGATTGAATGGATTCAACATTATTCTCAAAAATAGTGAAGATAAATGTATTGAGCGCTCATCTCTCTCCAATTCTCCTGTGACTCTTTTGATTCCAGCGAGTCTGACAGTGCATCGTGGGAAATAGCCCAGGTTTCTATGAAGGACGAGGGCTACTATGAGTGTATTGCTATCAACAGTGCTGGGACAGGAAGAGCTCGTACCTTCCTGGATGTATCAGGTATGTAGACATCCCAAGACTGTCGTAGTACGAAACCCGCATATTTAGGTATTTATTTGATTATTTGTACTGCAGTAATTCCATTAAGTTCATAGTTACAAGCAGAGACAGCAGTCAAAGTTGCTCAATAAACAAAAACAAAGACATTTGGTAACCATGTCAAAATTATCTAAAGTAAAAGGAATTTGCAGAATATCAGACATGACGTATTAAGACACTATTACAACATGTCAGAATGCTGCGCTACATAGACAGCAGTGTTGACTTTGTCAGTGGACTGTACGCCTTTAGTTTATATTAATTAACAGTCCATGCTAAGCTACCCTCGATCACTACATGTAATGAGCAAGGACTGTCATTGTACTGGAAGTATAATTGGTATGTGATGGATCTACTTGCAGAGCAGTGAGTAATTTAAAGTATCATTGTCTTTAATGTCTTCTATCAATTTTAGAAAATAACACATAAAAGACAACATGCATATAAAGACACAAAGTACCTTGGGTGAAATGGTGCTGCAAGATGAAGTTTATGTCATGCTCATGACATTTATATACACACACACACACACACACACACACACACACACACACACACACACACACACACACACACACACCCACACACACACACACACACACAAAAGCACAAAAGCACACTTACACACTTGCTTATGGACATCGAATTAGACTCCAAGTGGCAGTCAGTGTGGGTTTTACTGGGTCAAGGTCTCTTGCTGTGAATCCCATGCAGAGAACCTGCATGATGGCAGAATTAATAGAACTTTCTGGAAAGTCTGACCCCATCTTACAGCATGATGTTGTAATCCATGCCTCACAGCGATCATGTCATGGGATTTATGGTATGGTTTCTGTGCCCGATTTGTGAAGCAATGAACCATAGATATGGTGTAAGATGAGAATACTTTTAAAGCTGTAAATGAGCTCCAGGCTGTGCACAGAGACAAAACAGAATAGTGATAGTTTAGGTGGGTATACTGTGACTCAGGTGCACAGTTTCAGTGCAACAGCAGAGCGTAACCACAAATACTCACTGACCACCACAATAATAAATGCACAACAATTTATGACCACAAATTCATAATCTAGGTAATAAATAGTTGAATGATGATTTTGTGATCTTCATGATGTCAAAGATTTAAGCACAGACATATGGGATTATATGATGATTTATATCTTTAGTCTCACCACTGGGCAAAACAAAAATGTAATTTTTCTTTTTCCAAAATCCTCTCTAGTGCATTTATTTTTTCAATCAGAACCCTTTCCATTATGAGACACCAGAACTGACACCACATGAGTCCAAATGCAGTCGGTAAAAGTCTCAGTGTCCAAACCCTGCTTTCCAAAATACTTCCTGCCTTGTGGAATTCACTGGAGCTCCATCAACATGATGAATGCCAAGCGGAGGGGAAGAAGGAGGAGTGTGGAGAAAAAGAGAGTGGGAGGTAGTTGAAAGACACTTGGTGAAACTAAAGAAAGGCATGGACCTGTGTGATGTATGAGCGTAACTGTAAAGGTGCAGAGGTGACTTACTTTATTCAACTGTTCCCACTTATAACATCTCTAAAACTAGGTGAAATGAATCCTCCTCAGCCGCAACTCCAACCTTTGTTTGTTGGCCAGTTGTATTCTTAACAGAATGACAGGCCCCCGCACTGTACACTTGTACACACAGAAACACACATATAAAACCCAGTCATCTGCCAAATTTATGTCATCCTAATCCCGAGGAGCTGTGCTGAAATCTCCAGCATCCTCCCCCTATCAGAGCCAAAGCCTCTGCTACCTCTCCCTCGTCTTCTCTTTCTTTCCCCTTTTCCCTCCATTCCCCTTTTCCCTGCTTAGCTCTGGCTCACCTCTGGAAAAAATGATTGACGTCACACTGAGGCTTGAGGGATTAGTGTTTTCGACATGGTGACGAGAGAAGACGAGATGGAGATAGAGGAAGACAGAGAAATAAGAAAAATGAGATCTCCACAATCCTGACAAATGATTATTATTCTAATAAAGGGTGTTTCAAAAATTTACATTTCTCTGTCATGCAGCTAAGCTAAGCTACATAGAATGCGTTTATACAAAGTTAACAGACACTGTAGGTGACAGCATGTCTATTAAATGAGGGTTAGATATCAGTTACTGAATTAGGTGATGAGATATTTCTACCACTGATGCTGTTGATGGATGTAATGCATTGTGTCGTGTAGTTTTCATTTAAAACTTTGTTTTTTTCATCATTCTGAGTCAGGGGAGAATTTTAGTGTCTCATAATCGACATGGGTCTAAATTACAAGTGTCACTGACCTTGGTGTCTTTTCTAGCAGCTGTTGTGCAGTTAAATTCTGCATTTTAATGCTACAACTGTCTTTGCTCACAGCCCCCAAAGTTGGAAACCATTTTTCTTATTGCTGTTTCAGGGCTTCTCTACTTTTTGTGTACTTATTGTGCCTCATGAGTAGAAAATACTGTGTGTCTCTACTTACATAAGTGTCAACAGGAAAGTAACCTGTTTAACTTTGTTTATGATGTAAAGTTTCTGGCAGCTGCCAACAACATTATGCCCTCATCCTGCAGAGCCGCCTCCAGCTGTCACCACTGAAGGTAACGTAACCATCACCCCTGGCTCCCGTGCTGTCCTCACCTGCCACGTCGTTAGCACAGTCAACTTCAACCTCACCTGGCTGAGAGGAGGTCACGATGCCCGCCTGGACCCACAGGTGCACGTCCTGGCCAACCTCTCACTACACGTGTCCGCTGTGACTCCAGATCATGCAGGCTGGTACGAGTGCATCGCTATAAATGAGGGAGGGGTGACTGCAGAGCGAATCTACCTTACTGTGCAAGGTGAGGAGTGAGTGTTCATATCTGCATGTGTTCAATATGGCTCTGTCGTGTAAAATTAAATTTAACATTGGGAGTTGATGTGCTACTAGGGGCTACTAGAGCTTATTTTAAGTGATGTGTGTATGTATGTTTGCTCGCGTATGTGTGTGAGACTTTGCCTTTAGTATGTGTGCCTGTTTCTTCCGTGTGATTTACACCAGGGGAACAGGAATCTTGGCAAACACAACCTCCTTCCCAACTACAAGATCGTCTCCCAAGTGCCGCCACCCTTCTTCCCTCTCCTGTTCCCTATAATTCACCCTAATGCTTTATGGGATGTGTGAAAATTATTTATGTCTGACTCTCAGGCAGCACTAAAGTAGAGTTTTCCATCCCCGGACAGCTCTTATAGTCTTGTTCCTAACACTTCACTGACACTGAATCAGGAACACTTTGTTGTACAGATGGAAGAGAGTATCGCTGACAATCTGGCAACCACCGCATAGCATGGGCCCGTGCCTGGCCAGAAAAAGGCGATGTATTACAGCCACTAAAATCCACCATTAGCAGATGATCTCAGCCTGAACCTGCTGAAGTATAGAGAGTTGAGAGACAACAAGCAAGACAGGCAAAGAACTGTGTTTTACATAATCCAATCTGTCCAAATGAACATCCTGTATTTACTTTGTTATACAACCATCGGCCCCAGAAGAAGTTAATTCAGACTCCATATGCTGCTTACTGTAGCCTGAATTCCTCCTCGTGTGTGTCTTGCCAGGTCTTAAAAACAAATCTTAAAAATAAAAAAAGAAATTGCTCCATGTTACCTTAAACTGTTTTTCTTTCTTGACCAAAATTACTGAATGATTCACTGTGATTTTTTTTTTACTTGGAGCGAACTGTTGCTTCTCTAATGCAAACCTCAGTGACACAGATTGAAAAGTTGCAGGTTTAATACCTGTGCTGCTGACGGGTTTGGAGGGGAACTCTGTCATTTGGCTTTCCTCACTGAGTGATAAGTTGCACAGTTGACCCCAAAACATTTTCCCTGGTTTAACTGGAAAGTGTTCTCTCTTTTGTCTCCTCACATGTATTCCTTTTTTCATATCATCCTGTCACAACTTTCTTTGTTGTTTCTTTTTTTTTTTTTTTTTTAAAAACACCTATTTCTTATTCCTTTTCAGTTCTTTTCTTGCCTCTTTTTTTCTAACAGCTGTTAGAAAAGCCCCGGGGGTTTCATAATTACCCCCTGGTCAGCCCCATCCTAGTCATTAGTTTCACTTTGAAGTGAGTCAAGTCTGCTGACATCTTACAACACTTGGACAGAACACGGTGCAACTGACTGCATTTCCACACTAAGCAGGATCAATTTAAAAACACATCCTTTTCTTTTCATTTTGGCCTTGTGTCCACGCTAATTACTCATTTTAAATGTCAGTATATCACACTATTCAGTTGTTGCCGTAAAGCTGTATTTATGTGGACTTTATCTGACACCTTTACAATCGTAAAAATAATAATAGATTTTATTGGCGTCTCAGCACAGCAGCACAGGAGTGTGTGGTTAGAGAAATGTGAAATACATAAATGAGAACAAGTCAGTTTTTCTTGATTAAAAACAACCTGAAACCTATTGTGGATACACATTGTTGTCACATGTAAACAGCATTTTTAAAATTAGCTAGCTTGATGTGGATGCAGTTTTAGTTTTCTAATAGAGTTGGAAAACTGAGATAGGAGGAGGATGCAATGTCAGAGGCAGTGAAGGTAGATGAGTGAAGGAGGAAAAAAAGGAAAGATCGAGCAGGTGATTAGGGGGGTGTGTAAGACAGGCTTCTTCCTTAGATATTAAGGTTGCTGCTGAGTCAGGGTAGAAACATGCGTCTTCCCTCTCAGGAACCTCCTTTTTCCTGAACTCTGAGGGGTCCTTGCCCCCCTCTGGGCACGGTGACCTCGTGAGAGGAAGAGGCAAGAGAGGAGAGAGCTTGGCTTAACTGTAAAAGAAAGATAGGGGCCCCGCAGTCCCTCCAACGCTCTTACTTTTGACCTTGTCTGTGTTATGTGTGGTACACTGTACAGCCTCAGGCACCACTAAGATTAAGCTCAATACAGAGGCAAGTTGAGGTATTTCAGTTTGTTTTCAAGGTTGCAATATATCAAAGTACTGCCTGTAAATTTATTCGCAGCGTCTGGTAAACGTGCTGTATATCTTTCAAAACGTGGCATCACTGATGATTGAAGTGGAAACATCAGTACAAAAGTATACATTCCTTCACATCTACTTGTGTGCCTCTATTCAATCTTTTGGAATTGAGACTGCTGGCCCATGATCACCCCTTCGTTTTCTCTCATCGAACCTGTAGACACTTTCATACAGTAGTTTATTGATGGCATGCGAGGAATGACAAGTTCGCCTTCACTGTCTTTTGATCATGATAAAAAAAAAAAAAATCCCTCTCTGGCATCTTAGATGGACATAAATGGGAGTTTTGTTGTTTTGGAGGTGTTTTGTCTCTCCATTGAGGCGACTAATTCTCACATTGTTTTTTCTACATGTTGGACAGCTCAGAGACTCTGGAGATGATTTTAGCTGTGGGAATAGAATAGAGACAACACACCCTTGAAGGGATGAGTTACACATCATGAATCAATTGGAAAATCTCCCTAGATTCCACAGCTTCTCTGGGTCTGGATTCAATATTCCTCCCTGTTTTACCAATAAAGAGGAAATGAGGGTGAAATATATGCCGTGAAACATTATTAGTTGTAGTAACAGCCATCACTCTTCCTGCTACAGTGACAATAAAAGTTTATGCTCTGTTACATCTTGTGGCTGAGTTTGAATTCCTTCAGGGTATAGAGTTCCTGACTTGCATGTAAAGGTCTAAAACATCAGCTTTACCTTTGGTATATTTAAATGTAGTAATGTACTTGTTTTAAGAGCTCCTCCTGAAGACCAAACCAACTTCACACCTCCAAATTTTACCTTTTAACGTTGACATTTTGACATTTCATCACTTTTTCCTCTAGAGGTGCCCAGGGTTTCAGTAGAGCCTCGGAATCAAAGCTTTACGACAGGAGATGAAGTGAGGATCAGGTGCTCAGCCAGCGGTTACCCTCCACCCCGCCTGGTCTGGACCCACAATGACATGTTCATCATGGCATCCAGCAGGTAAGTGCATCCCCTTTCACATAAACAAATTTGATGACTATTGTTTATCTTAATTCTACAGTGTGGGAATTGGACTGTTTTAAAAGTTTTTATAGATGTAAAAGAAATGGTGTAATAAATGTGCTGGTGTTTGTGTTTTATGAAATTACAGTAATAATCAGAGTCAGTATTTTTTTTATTTCATCCTCCTCGCGCCCATCTCTCCTGTCAATGTGCTGAAATGCTGTGAATTGTGGATCTTGCATGTTCAGGCACAGGATGACTCCTGATGGCACACTGGTCATAAGAAACATGGAGAAGAAGGATGGAGGGGTGTATGGCTGTTTGGCCAGCAACCAGGCTGGGACAGACACAATGACCTCCACCCTCAATTACATTGGTGAGTGTGTGAATGCTTACACATGGAGGACCGTACATGTGCAAAAGAATAGAAACGTGGACTGTACATGTGGCATCTGTGTTCATGCACAAGTATCTTCAAAACCTCTTAAAAGTTGAACTCTGTGCAAAAATATACTTGTTACAAACAGGGGTTACAGAAAAGCGTAAGAAATAGAGCTGCATAATAATCCCATAATCACACAATAAAAATTATATGTTGCAGACACACAAATGCATTTACATTAGTGTTACTACATTTTCATTATTTTCATTTGCTGTCTCTGTTGTGATGTTCTGACTATTCTCCAACAACTCTCCCCTCCTAGAATCTCCTGTGGTGACAGTGGCATTAAGTGAGATTCTTATTGGCATCGGAGAAACCACAGTGATGGCCTGTTCAGCATCTGGAGTCCCTCAGCCTGAGATCTGGTGGTACAAAGGTAAAACCTTAGACGTGGGAAGGAAAGCCGACAAAGTTGAATTAAACCTGAGACAATAAAGTTTAGACAAAAACAAACAAAACCTGTGAGACATTAAAAATGGAGCTGAAATAACTCCACATTCAAATTACATTAACATTTATTGTATAGAAGAATTGAGTAGTTTTTCGTTTTACTCTCTATTTGTTAATGCAGTCCAATTTTTTATTTTTCTTAAGCCAACCAAACTCCACTGTTGTATTCTTTTTTTAATATCTAGATGATGTCCAGCTCCATTCATCATCCCTCTTGGATGTAGACATGCTGGGAGGGACGCTCACCATCAAGGAGACCCAGAAGGTTGATGCTGGAGATTACAGCTGTGTGGCTGTCAATGCAGCTGGCACGTCATCAGGAAAGATCTCTCTCGATGTAGGAGGTGAGAGTGGCACCTAGTTTATTCAGCCTTGTAAAAGCATGACTGACTCTTCGCTTGCATCGTGAGTTGCAAGGTTGCAGCAGGAGGTCTTTGCAATTTCATGATATCCATCTTGGTCCCTTATCGCACCAGCATGCCCCGTGTTTTTTTCTGTCCATTTTCCAAGCTACTATAAATAGGTCTTTGCTTCTTTTCTGGACAGTAAAACTGAGTTTAAACGTCACAAAGCACCCAGACAAAAGCCATGCCTTAAGTGGGATTTCAGCTCTCTCTAGTAGCTTTTAAGCAGCTGGAAGGGATTCCCTGAGTGAACTCATGCATAGCTGTGAAACCCAGTTCTGGGATAAAAGTCCATAACCACTAAAAAGTGGAGGGTATGGGTGCAATAGAATATTTGTAGTGTCACACATGCTTTACCCCAGAAGGATAGAATCAGACAGTGAATCGAGAGTTAAACACTTTATTTGAAGCCCTAAACTTTAAACCATCAGTGAATTGGCTGTTATGGCTCGGACTAATGTGAGATGGCTGTGTATAATGATACAAAGGCTGCTTTGGTGCCTTTGCCAGACCAAGGACAGAACGTGTCTGGTTTACATCTAAACAAGGTTACACATGAGCGTGTCAGGATCCATGAATGGTTAACAAACTTTTGTTCATAAGCACAATTTAAAAATGACTATATGACTGTCTATAAATCTGGTGCGAATACTGTTTGCATATTTATGCTGTTGTACAAACACACAGTTGAATCTTGTATTTGCACATAGTTCTCTACATCTGGTCCTAGAATCAGTGAAAACCTTCAAGTGTACATGATTGACAGGTTGATTGTCTGTAGAATGCAATGCAGATGGATGGGTATCCTCTAAACTTCTTTGTCTTTGCCATTTTTAACCTTGACCGCTCTAGCCGCACCCAAGTTCATCCAGGATCCATCAGACGTGGCAGCCGACATAGGCTCCAACGTGAGCCTGCTGTGCAATGCTCAAGGTTACCCTGAACCCAAGGTCACCTGGCGAAGGCAGGATGGACTTCCCCTTTTCAACAGGTCCCGTACACATGGCACTGTTACTCAGAGCAGGGGAGGCCTACATATCACCAGTGAGTTTATTGATTAGATATGTGCAAATAAATTAAAGAAGTAAATGCCCTTTGTTTACATTTTAATGTCCCTCTTACTGTCAGACCTGTGGGTGGAGGATGAGGCGGTGTATATCTGTGATGCCCAAAACCACTTTGGCAGGATCGAGTCCCAGGCCAGCATCACCGTGACTGGACTGGGTAAGAGCTCCGATCGATAAGAAACATCTTGTCTCTGATTGGATGTTGTGTCTTAATCTTAAAATGGAAACTAGTATTCACAGTGTAATTGTGCAAAAAAAAAACAGACAATATTATTTTTTTATTTACATCTGGGCTCTTAATGAGTTAGTGATTGATTGATTCATTAACTTTGTAATCATCAAGGGGAAAATGACGATGGTTTGCATACTGTAAATTTAAGGAACACATAAGTGTAGCTGAACTGAAAAACTGTCCCATGAAATGCTCTTGTACTTCACACACAGCCCTGCGGCCCACGAAATACAGCGGCACACTCACACATGCCTGCATTCTTTTTTGCAAAATATACATTTTTCTGAGTATGTCTTATCATTGTCAAAGATCATATTCCATGTCCATGTCCAGTTTATTTTCTAAGACAACAAACAGCGCATACAGTATGAGTTCTTATATCTTTCAGTGTGTCGTGCTTGTGTGTGTTTGTGTTTCAGTATTTACACGCGAGTGTGATTTCATTAGCACATTTCAGTGGGTGTGTTTGAACACATGTGCCTTGTTAACCACTGTTTCTGTTTCACTGTTTCTCTACAGTGGAAACACACTGAGCACTTATATGTGGGCCAAAGGTTAGAAAGCACCGACCCACCCAGAGGACATATATTACTGCCCCACTGCCCCATTTCCCTGCTGACATTATTGTCTCAGTAGACACATCTCAGGCTTGTCAGGGTGGTCATTGAATTCCCCTTGTCGACACCCTGTTGTCTATGACAGCCCACCCAGATGACATCACCATTGTCCCTATACACGCATCTAAAACTAGTACACAAAAGTGATATCACATGTCATTAAGTGTGTTTATGTATGTGCTGTGTATGAGTATGCATATTTGAGGGAATAAAGAGTTGTGCTGGGCTCTGTTTTTAGCAGCTGTGGAAAAGGTATACTGAGTTTTTAAGGTGTTTATAGCAACCGAGCATTCCCTGTTGCAGTACTCACACTAACATTTAAACATGTGCTTCCTTTGAATTTTACCAGTGGAGAAAGACCTTTGGACATAAGCCTGTGATTTTGTCTTTAAATATTTAAGATAGCACACTTTTTTGTCTATTCTGTTGAAACGTCAAATTTAAGATATTTCTTATGTTTTCTGCATTGTATGACTGACGGGAATGTGAGAATTTTTTAAGGATGAACTGGATTGCGTTCAGTGGTAGGGTTCCTTTGGTTGTGTGCATTAAGTGACACAAAGGTACTTGACCCGTTTGTATGCACAGAAGAGGCTGCTACCCCACATATTGCAGATCTCACATATCAAATAGCCTCAGAGGATTTTTACAGCTCCCTGTTAATATTAATCTACTTGATCATTTTCTTAAATACCTTGCTAACATTCTCTCAGCCTCCTCGTTCTAAGCTCTCTATAATTGTTTTCATGGTATCTGCAGTCTTGCCTGTCATTGCGATGAGTCCAGCTATGCTCAGCGTGATTGAGGACCAGCAGGTGACTCTGCCCTGTGTGCTACTGGCTGGCAATCCGCTGCCTGAGAGGCAGTGGCTCCACAACTACGGCCTGGTGAGGACACAGAGAGGACATCCACAGTTTGTAGATGTCTTGTAAATCTTTATTCTGCATCATCTGAGTTAAATAACCATGTTTTAACTCAAATCTACTGAACCAACAATTTGTCAGGTAACATCAGACCAGTACATGACAGTGAGGAAGGACGGCAGTCTACATATCGAGAGAGTCCGGCTGGATGACGCGGGTGACTACACCTGCTTGGCTGAGAACGTTGTTGGGGCCACCAACCATACAACCACTGTCAACGTTTATGGTAGCGTGCACAAAGACATACAGATCCAACTGCACACAAGCATTCATACACATATGCACTGGGCAGATGTGATGCATGTTTCAACCGTATGGGGCAGTGATGCAAACGTGTCGTAGATGCTAGTGTTAGTTTGGTATTTGAAAACTAATAAGCTAAGCTAATAAATCATATCATTAATTAATTAAATTAAGGTATCAGTGCACCAAACAAGGGAAGCAAAGCAGAGGGCCCCAAATTAAAACCCCCCTTTCACAGCAGACAGCACAAGTGTAATTAATAACTCTAACAATGGCCTCGTTCTGCTTAGGGGAGCCAGTTGCAGGCCATCGTTAATATTATTATTTACACCTGTGTTTTTCCTGCTGTGATGACTCTAAACATTCTCTCTGAAAAAGGCCTATTGTAAATGTTCCATGAGATATGTAATATCCCCTCCGGCTTTTCTTTTCTCTTTTATTCTCTTACCTCCCCCGTTTTAAGGCCCTCCTTAAATGTCTCCTTTATGATGTAGAAGGCTCTTAACCTCATGAATAGGATTATCTTAGAAGATGCAGTAAAACCAGGAGCAGCTGAGGGTAATGGCAGAGTTTGAAGCACAGAGAGAGGAAAAAATGTGTTCTCCATTTATATTAAAGTCAGTCGTTGCCAGAATCTACCAACTTAAATAGGAAGTGTCCGCAGCATTTACGTAAAAAGTACTGGCTCTTTCAGTTCCTGAAATTAGGTCAGATGTACATGCACAGCACACTGGACACTTACACTATGTAGGTCAGTGTATTGTTCAAATGGCCATAACCTGTGAGGAATACTTTATAAAGAGCCTACACAGACAAATGGATGACCACCATGTAATAATGGCTTGTATAGTGTACACCATGTGTGAGTTTGTTGTTTAGTAAAATCACATTTTTCATTTCCAAGAAGATGCTCTAAGCCTCCAAGGGCTGATCTTTCCTTCAGATATCCAGCAAAATAACAAAACAAAAACAAGTGAAGGAAGGATAGAAAGAAGAATAAAATAAGTGAATGAATCTGTTGTGAATACTCTTTGTTCACTTAGACTTTCTCCAGATGCTTCTGAGACACAACAAAAAAGTGGTGCTTCTATATACAGAGACAACCACAATACACTGTGCACACAGCACACAAAATGCATCTATTAGATTCTATTGATACTTGGTGAATGAAATGTATGTATGCACAAAAAATATATTGACCTAACTGTGCCCTATTTTTTTCTTGTGTGTACAGTGATTCCTAGCATTCAGCATGGTCCTCAAGTATTCAGCACGATTGAGGGAACACCCATCTCTCTGCCCTGCCGTGCCAATGGATTACCTACCCCAGACATCACCTGGGCCAGGGTCTGTACTGACATTATCTCTGCATGTGTAAAAGACAGTGAAAAGGCCACTACTCAACTTGTTATGGTGTACTGGTTTCCTACTATTAAAGAGCTTCAGTTTCCTTCTTTGTGCCCATAAATAACAAAAGGGAAATGGAGAAAAACCGCATGAATCTAGGATGTCAGTGAATCAAGAAGAAAATTCATATTGCATCACATTTTGGCCAAATCACACTAAATGAGTCTCCACAACATGCAGTATTAGGAAAGCTCTATCGCCAAAGTAAGCAATGTCTTGCCATCCCGAAGTTATAATTTTTAACTGACAACTTTACACATCCAAGAGGCCTTTTGACTCACAAACTCCCACTCATGCACAGATGCACATCTTGACCCCTTGACCCAACTTATAACTGAATGCTGTTACGCAGGTCATTTGGATTGGTAATGTGTAATATTTGTATTTATGTAGGGTGGTTGTGCAGTGAGGAGCTCAACGTTTCAACTCCAAGGGAACAGGTCCTTGTGATGTTTTGTGTCAGTAATCCGGGCTCACTCCATCGATGGGCTCTGTCAAGACTTTAGCACACCGTAGGAAAATGCTTGTGTTTCTGTGTGAGGGCGCACATGTGTGCCTCATGTGCTGCACCATGAAATCTGCTCTACCTGCTTCCATTGGCTTATACAGTGTGCTCAGCCTTTACGTGTGCACTTTTGTGTTTTAGTGTGTACTTTAAGCTTAGTGTGTGTATGTGGGCTGTCCCTCCCTCTTTTCCATCTTTTGCACTAGCTTCTCTGAGTTGTAAAAGCATTGCTGTTAAAGTGAACAGCGCTACAGGGACATATGAAACTAGACCCTGCTAAGTTTTGCACCAGCTGTTAAAATGATATTACCACTGATTCCTTTGCTGTTCTCTATAACATTGATCAAGTCAAGTTAGTCATGGCAGGTACTAAAGGACAGTCCAGATATGACACATTCCCAATGCACTGACATCACATTTGCTTCAGGTTTTGCTTTATTTGATTGTATGACTATTAATGTTTTATTCACAGGCATTTTTTAACAGCAGGGAAGAGAATCAAGTCATAAATTTAAGCACACTTAGTAGGTCAAACCACATATCCTTTCTAGTCTTAACTCTCTCTTGGTCATCATGTCAAATATTAATAAAGCTGAGTTAATGAAATAAACTCTGGCCTCTGCCCTTTCCCTGCTGTGATTTGTTTTGTAGGGTGGGAAGCTGCTGTACTTGGGTGGTCCTGCCTTCTCCCTTGACTCTGACGGCAGCCTTCGCATCGCTTCGCCTTCTGGAAATGAGACTGGAGAGTTCATCTGCACAGCTACCAATGCTGCCGGCTACGCCTCCAGGAAGGTCCAGCTCACTGTCTATGGTAAGCCCAATCACCAGTTAAAGGCTCAAAAGGATCAAGTCTGTACAAAAATAAAGCAGCTATATCTGGAATTTCAAATGCCGACAAATTATTTCTAAATTCATTCTGAGACATTATTACCATGATCGTTGCCAAGGAGTCTAGCAGCATCTACAAGCTGGCAAACTACAACACAAGTTATGTGGCTTTCGGAAGTTAGATAGAAAATGTATTCTTCACATCACAAAGATAGATGTTAAACATTATAAAACAGAATTTAATTTCCTTTATTTTAGCCTAATGGTTTCAACTTAATTGCCGTTTACCATGTTCATTTGCAGATAGATCTCACATACACGTCCTTAATCTTAAGGCCAAACTCATAATTTTCTAAAACCTACAATACACTGTAATGCAGTCATGCCCACCTTCAATAGCAATTGACCAGGTGTGTATAGATGTGAAAATGGGCTCAACTAAAGTCATTTGCTCCCCTTCCTGGATGAAGGCAGTGTGTACTCAGAAAAGAAGGGGCCAGATACAGTATGTGCCAACTCCCACTCTGCTTTTTGAACTTAACTAACACTAACACACACTAGAAATTGTACCTAACCATCTGCTAGCGGTAAATGCAAAATTTTCTGTAGCCTAATTATTGAGTACTTTTACCAGCAATTAGTTCTGGACGATAATCTCCACCCCCCTTATTGTGACAACAAACTTCTCACTCCACCTTCAGAAGTAGCTGCTCTGAAAGTGGCTTTTCTGATGTGATTTTGTAGGTTTGCAGCATAAATCAGTCTTTTGTCATCTCTAACAAATATACATGGATGAAAGGCTTATAGTGGTTGAACCAGAGCTAATTCATGGAGGAAATTAGGTCTGGAAAAATGTAGGTCCTTAGTGAGAAGCACCAGTGCAGTGTACCAACAAACTACTCACTGAATGGACACAAGTAATATTCTGAATAGGTTTCACACTTTTTTTCCTGTCTCTATATAATGGTTTGTCCTGTTTGTTCCTGTGTGTGTCTGACCATGTATGTATGTTCAGTCCGTCCTAGGTCCAATGTTGGTGGTGCTGGAGTCTCAGCAGAGCCAATGAGGATGTCAGTGGTTGAGGGTGAGGATGCCATTTTGCCATGTGAGGTTCACAGCGTTCCGCCTCCCACCATCAGTTGGGCCAAAGAGAGGCACTTCATCTCCCCTTTCTCTCCCAGGTAAAACACACATATAGCACCACACACAATGCCAATGGATTTCCCTAACAACTGCTCATACATTGAGATATTTTCTCATTCTCCAATTTTGTACGCATACCACAACTCAAGCAGAGCCTCAGCGCAAACACAAACTTCTTGCTACCTTAAAATACATGATTATGAATAAACATTCAGCAAAACCCTAGTATCTTGGCAGTAATGTTAAAGTGAGTGTTGAATTTGTATTTTTTAAGACGTTAAGAGAACCTCTTGATTGCTGCGCTATGTGTACATCGACTGTTCATAACCTCAGGGTATAATTTGTGGTTTTAATAAGATGACTGAGTAATCATACTCTTCTCTGTGATCTGCTCTACCTACTGTGCGCCTGCCACAGCAGCTGTAATTGTTGTTGATGGTGGATTAGTAAGAATTACCGGAGTATCTGTTTACAGTAATGACTGAATAAGTCTTTGTTTGGAAAAAATTCTGTGTGTGGTTATTTTTCATTGCACTTATTCTATCTATATCACTTTACTTTTTGTGTGTGTTTCTCACAGGCACACTCAGCTTCCCTCTGGCTCTATGAAGATCTTGGAGACCAGAGTCTCAGACAGTGGACTGTATGTGTGTGTTGCCTCCAACATCGCTGGCAACCTCACACAATCCATTGAACTGAGTGTTTTGGGTACGTTCAATAGATCACCAATGGGAACAAAAAGGAAATCATTTCATAATGTGATCGTGGATCACTGATCAGAAGTGTAACGTTTTCTTCTAATTTGAATGTAGCAGGTGAACTGGTCAATAAACTGTGTCAAAGTAAATTTCGAGGTACTATCCAAATTACATGATGAAAGATATAATCATCTGATCATAGTTGCTAATTGCATCCATCCATTGTCTTCCATCTAATTTTATGGTATAGCAGAACAGCATTTTAAAAGCAGACAGACAAAAGGATGCATTCAATACTCATAAATTAGCCAAATGAGAAGTGCAGCCCAGACATGCTTTCATTCTTGATTACATAATTGACAGTAGCACACAATAAAGAAACTACACTTCCAGGCTGAAGCTCCTGTGTGGGAGATGAGATTCAGGTACATGTGAGGCACAAAAACTAAATCCTGTCCTCTATCATCTGTCCCGCAGTGCCCCCCAGTATACAGCCTGGCCCAAAGGTAATAAAGGTACAGGTGGGTCACCCTGTGGAGCTGCCCTGTGTGGTGAGAGGAGTTCCAGAGCCGACTGTAACCTGGACTAAGGATGGTAAAAGCTATCCAGTGTCACATGATGGCAGCCTAGCATTGAGAAACGTGGGACTGGATGATGAAGGAACCTACACCTGTACAGCCACCAACACTGCAGGAAGAGACGAAGCTCGAATTCAGCTTCTAGTGCAAGGTTGGTTTCAGTTAAAGTCTGATTCTTCTGAGGTGCACTCTGTTTCTCTGTTTATTATATAAACAAGTTTGAGTTGTACATGGCTGTTTAATATAAATGAAACCAAAGGACAAAAATGTACATCCCAGTCTAACTGGGAACAGATGTCAAATTGTACGTAGTACTTTTAATTTTTTTTTCATGATAGACTTTAATAAGTAACTGGATCTGCAGCTCAGAACTTATTACACATGCTTAAGCATGACAGTACAGTATGTGCACATCGGTACAATACTATTGTTGTATTGTGTATTTGTCATTGATTGTTTGTGCTTTCAGTGCCCCCTGTGGTAGAGGTACTGGAGCCCCCCTTCAATAGTCCCCTGCAGGAGAGAGTTGCAAACCAGCGTATCGCCTTCCCGTGCCCGGCCAAAGGTACAGTAATTGTTCTTCCTATCCGTAAATATTCAAAAGAGAGAAGAAATAATAAAGAAGATAATTTCTTTATTCCATTTAGACACCTACTTACATTTCTATTTCCATTACATTATAGTATTTTTCTCACTGCTAATGGTTTGAGTTTCCTTTGCTATTTTCCCTGCCTTCATCTCTTCTCCAGGTCTTCCCAAGCCAGTGATTCGGTGGTTGCGTAACGGCCAGGAACTGACTGGTAATGAGCCTGGTGTGTCCATCCTGGAGGATGGTACACTGCTGATTCTGGCCTCTGTGTCACCGCTGGATAATGGAGAGTACGTCTGTGCTGCTGTCAATGATGCTGGATCCACTGAGAGGAAATACCAGCTCAAAGTCAATGGTGACTGACTAGTTCATTGAGTCATTTTCTGACACGTCATTGCACTTTTAATAGAACGTTATATGTAATAATCACATTTGACACCTCCACAGTGCCCCCAGATTTTCGTGATAGTGAAACGCCAGGCAACGTGTCAGTGGTCCTGAGCCAGCCAATCAGCTTGGTGTGTGATGTCACAGGAAGTCCAACCCCTGTCATCACCTGGTACAAGGATGAGATTCCTGTAGGTGAAATCCCATTGAACATGTTGTCATATATTTTATACAAAAAATATTGACAATTGTCAAGTTTTCTTTTCTGCTTTTAGCATTTATAAAATTGTTACTTCTGTAAAAGGTAAAAACACACATCAAAGACACAGTCAGAGAGATTAAGTAACATGCTGCCTTATAATTTGCATAACCTATACTTAAACTGTGGTCTACTACTGGAAGTCATCTGCATGGATAAAAGTAAAGAGAAATTATAATGACCTTTCCTTTCATGTATTATTGAAAGTGCTCAAAAGGACTGAATGAGCTCTGATCACAGGGTACACTGTTCAAGAGAGCAGACCGTAAACCACTGTGGATCCTGTGTGTGCATGTGCGTGTGTGCGTGCGTGTAACAAAGACATTCAACAACAAGTCCAGCCTTGGTGGCAGTATGCTCAAAACTGTGATGACAAAATAATTATGATGAATTGATATGAGAACAGGGAGTTTGAAAACACTTTGCTGCTTTTTGTTCCCTTGTCTGCCTTATTAATTTTTCCTGCGAGGCACAGATGGGAAAATCAGAACACTTACTTTAATCTGCTAATTATGAGTAATCTAAATCATGATGCTCTGCTCTCTAAATGTTTTTGGCTCTGAGCAACAAACTTTTTAGAGGCAGTGATTGTTTTTCAATTCTGCCTGAATTATAAGCTGCAGCCTTTTTAGTTTAGATCCTTTTATCTTGATGTCTTCCAATTTGCACCATAATTTACTCTCTCTCAGTAGTTCCTAAACTGTAACATATGTTGTTATTTTTGCTTTTGTGTTTGATTTCATTTATTTATTTTGATCGACAGGTAGTTGCTAGTAACAGTGTCCAGATTCTTGATATGGGGAAAACCCTGAGACTGTTTAAGGCAGCCACAGCAGACGCAGGAAGCTACAGCTGTAAAGCCATCAATATCGCTGGCAGCACAGAGAAAGACTTCTTCCTGGATGTGCTGGGTGAGCAATGGTCACTGACAACTCCAAGAATTACAGAGGAAGAGCTCTGTGGAGCCTTGTGGACACACCAAACCTCAAATTGATACCACATTAAAGGAAAACAGCTTTAAACCCTTTTAATTCAGGAAAGTAGCCAAATATGTATGAGTTTCACTTGGAAGATTTTCTCATTATTATTAGGATGTTAAAAAGAGCCTACAGCTGTAAGAAATACAATTTATAATATTCATTTTTCTGATGAGCTGTCTAATAAAGAATGATTCTCTCCCATTGTGCCACAGTCCCACCGACCATTGTAGACTCAGACACTCCTCGAGATGTTTCAGCCATTCTCAAACAGGAGATCAGTCTTGAGTGCAAGGTGCAAGGAGTGCCCTTTCCCACAATCCAGTGGTACAAGGACAGGAAGTAAGTACCGTCTAAAACTGAAGAACGATCAAACAAGATGGAAAGACTGGATTAAACATTCCTCCTTCAACCATCCCTGTTCTCCTTACAAATTTTTTGCCAGGCTAGTGTTTCTTGGCGATCCCAATCTGGAGGTCACCAACAGAGGTCAGGTTTTGAGGATAAAAAGTGCTCGTCTTGGGGACCAGGCCCGCTACCAGTGTAGTGTCATGAATACAGCTGGGAAACAGTCCAAGGATTTCAACCTCAGTGTCTATGGTGAGTGTGTATTTCGGCAATCCCTAAGCAGTTAGCCAATGCATGCAAAGCCCGCTCTTTGAACTGTAAATTTATATCAATATGTTCACACACCTAACATTTAGAAAATACAGCGGAAATTTCAGTCACAAGATTTCATTGTTTTTGTACTGTTGCTCCAGTGCCTCCTTCCATCAAAGGAGGTAACTTAACCACAGAGGTCACAGCCCTGCTGGACACAGTGGTAACACTGGAGTGCGAGGCACGTGGGGTGCCGCTTCCCACCATCACCTGGTACCGGAGTGGAGAGGCCATCCTGTCCAACCGACAAGCTCAGTATGTAGAGCGAGGCCACTACCTGAAGATCCCTCGTGCACAGGCGTCAGATGCTGGTCTGTACACCTGCAAGGTGACCAGTGTGGCTGGGAGTGCAGAGAAGGCCTATGAGCTGGATGTTTACTGTAAGAACTTGACACCTGACACCTGATAGCTACTCACAATTTCTTTTTCAGTGTAAAGTAAATTAAATTGTAGGTACTGTGGAAGTCTATGAACCTCAGCTCCTATGTGTTTGCAATCCTTGTGATATCTATCATTGAGCTCTGAAGCTTATTATTTTTATTAATCAGAGCTTTAAGGCATTTTGTTTCACTCACAAAGCATAAAGACATTTATAGTAGTCAAGAATAATTTCAAACAGCTGTGGATAGTTGGCAAACAACTTAATCAAAAAGTCCTTGATCCTTGAAGAGCACAAAAATGGATACAGATTGGAGGATTTGAAAAATAAAGCAATTTTACATGTTGTTTCCTGGTGAAAGCCTTTAGTGTGAGATGCAAATAAGATACAAGTCAAGCAGAAAAGTCCTCCAAGCTTGAACTCTCCTTATGTTCTGTTCCTTTTTTTTCCCCCCCAGTGCCTCCTACTATTGCAGGGGGAGAAGACGGGCCAACTGAGAGGAAAGTGACCCTCAGTAAGCCTCTGATCCTGGAGTGTGAGGCCGGGGGACATCCTCCCCCCTCCCTCACGTGGCTGAAGGATGGAGTTCCTGTTCATGACGGCGAAAGTGTCCGTGTGCTCGAGCAGGGAAAAAAAATAGAAATCCTCTCAGCCACGGTCTCAGATTCGGGACGCTACGTCTGCGTGGCTACAAGCATTGCTGGGGAGAAGGAAGTCAAATACGACGTCAGAGTTTTAGGTACAGAAACACACAAATATATCTTTGAATTTGTATAGCCAGTAGTACATTGACACTAAGACGCATGGCACATAGACACACTTGTGTTACATTGTCACCACCAGACAGACCCATGTGCTATCTCTATGCATCCAAAAATGCATACAGTACATTTATAAATCTTGTAAAAATATTTTTTTCTAGGAGGCTGGCTTGCTCGTGTGCAGGCACATTGTAGCAATATAGTGATCCAAAAGCCTTGGCCTTACTTCGCTCTTCTTTCCACAGCGATGTCTTTGGTGGACTTCAGTTCAAACTTAACGTTAATGAAAATAAAGAATGGTTTGTCTCCACTCGGTATGTGAACAGCTTTCAGCATTTAGCTAATCACCACTGTTCATGAGGACTGAACATTTGATTTAGCCTGTGCCAGGTAAAACACATCAGACAGAAAAGACTTCATAGAAAATTGTCACCTTAAATGGCCACAAGTGTTTCATAGCTGCCAAGAGCCAGGGCATTTGTTCAGGAGGATCTAGGTCCAGGTTATTATTTTCTATAAACCATAAATCAAAAAACTATCCTGATATGCACTCTGAATGTGGCTTTAAGTGGGACTTGTCAAGATAACTCATGTTAGTAAAATGTGATTTGTTTTTGTGTATTTCTACCTCTAATTCTTTCATTACGCTTTCTTCTGGATGGGAAACAGTTTTCCTTTAATGGTACAGTTTATACTGCACTGGCTCGTACCGTCTCCACTGTTTCATTCTATTTGAGTAAATCTAATTACTATCAACAACAGGCTGCCGTGTGTAGTCTATTCTTTTAACAACTTGTGGCAGCTGAGAAAACATTGCACCGTTGTCGGCAGGATTCGAACCTGCGCGGGGAGACCCCAATGGATTTCTAGTCCATCGCCTTAACCACTCGGCCACGACAACTCATGTGAAAGATGAGGTGATACTGCCCCTCTCTGCTGACCTGGTTATCTACACCACGTGTGCATTTCACATGGGAAACCGGCACCTGTCATTTCGCAGTGGCTTTGCATATCTGACTGATATGCTCACATGTGAACTTCACAAATACTAGAATATTCAATCAGAGGGTCCACCCAGAGGATTTTATCTTTTCATTTTTTTATAATGTTTTATTCATCCACTCTGAGACTCGTAATATATCCAGCAGAAATTAAGGAATAATGGAAAAAATTAAGGAAATTGACCGACTGTGATATTGTGTTGATATTGAAAAGTAACCCACATTTCATTCTGACATGGTTTTGCTGTCTTAAATAAAGGGACATGTCAATTTGAAAATTATACATGCATTTATTGTGGTTTTCCAGAATCTAATGTATCAAAATATTCTCTCTTAGTTCCTCCGTTCATCGACGGAGCTGATGATGTGACAGACAGCACAGTGATACTCAACAGCCCGTTGGAGCTGGAGTGTGAGGCCAGTGGAACACCTGCACCTGTCATCACGTAAGATCTGCGCCTCATGCATACACGTAAACACAAACGCATCCACACAGATATTCAATGTAAAATCTGTTATTTTCCAGGTGGTATAAGGACGGAAAACCAGTCAGACAGGGCGACGGGTTGCGCGTGGCAGCCAGCGGTCGACGGTTGATTGTGTCCCGTGCTCAGGTGTCTGACACAGCTCGTTTTCAGTGTGTGGCCACTAATGAAGCAGGAGACCACGAGAGGGACTTCAATGTGGTTGTCCACGGTAAAATATTTAAATGCTTTGTCATATGATTTGCAATAAAATGAATAATTTTTTGGCAAACAAATGAAGAATCATCTCGATAGTTCGATGTTCTCACTGTAATAAATGTAATTTATGCTTTAAACGCAACCCACAGGGACACTCCCACTTTGGGTAAATACTACTCTCTGCCTTTTTGGAATTTCCATCTTCCTTATTAACTGTTGTGAAGTGTTTTTAAGGAAATAAGTCTATCCTTTACACCTCCCCAGTTCCTCCGTCAATCCGCACCACTGGGCCTGCTGAACGTTCAGTGGTTCTCCACAAGCTCATCAGTCTGGAGTGCATCTCCAGTGGCATCCCTCCTCCAAGCATTACCTGGCTTAAAAATGGCCGACCTGTCGACACAACACAGGAGCACCTAAAGGTTGGTTAACTGATTGATTGAATATTAATTTTGTTAATTTTGATATAATATACCAGAGGAGTATGCACAGCCTCAGGCGAACCAAACCTGAAGTCAGAGTATTCAACGCTCACTGAGTTGTACTAAAAAAGCGGCAGCAAAAAGGAATTTAAGTTGCTGAGCATTACAGAGTCTTGCATGTTTTGTTTAGGTTATTTTTTTAATTGGAGTCAGTGACTATTGGTGCTTTGACTTTGATCTGTGATGTTTTAGCAGCACATGTCTGCTGACAGGGTTATGTTCAAAGACACAGAAGTAGAAATCTGTGCAGTTTTTGACTCTGTAACCGTGACATACAGCAAAGTTTCTCTCCCAGATCGACAAACTGACAAATACTGACAAGGATTATACACTTTTATACTCACATTTTAACTTGAAAAGTAATTACTAGACTGAATCCTGTTTGTTTGTGTGTGTGTGTGTGTTTGTGTGTGTGTGTGTGTGTGTGTGTGTGTGTGTGTGTGTGTGTGTGTGTGTGTGTGTGTGTGTAAACACTTGTATCTGTCACAGCTGGAGTACGCAGGCAGAACACTGAAGGTCAAAGACGCAAGACTAGAGGATTCTGGGAGATACACCTGCTTGGCCACCAATGCAGCTGGTGAAGCTCAACAGCACATTCGGCTCAGTGTCCATGGTAACTTAAAGATAAACACAGCCCTCTCTCTGCATGTTTAATTCCCTTGTCTCGCTCATCTCCTGGTTTCTGTCATACATCTTCCGTCTGTCTTTGTTCGGTGCCAAGTGACTAGGAGGAGACATGAGAATATCATCTAACGAATTGTTGTTCTTGTGTGTAATACTGTGTGTGTCCCTCAGAGCCTCCCAGTATCCCCTACTCTGGAGAGATCATCAACCAGACCATCCTGTCAGGCTTTCCCACTGAGCTTGAGTGCAAGGCCACAGGCAGCCCATTACCTGGTAAGACAGCTCACAAACGTCCTCCTGTGTCCTGCTGTGTCCGCTCACAGGCTGCAGGGCGTAGTTTCCCATCAAGGCTCAGTCACAATTGGCCATACTGGTGCTTTCCTTATCTTTAACCATTAATGGAGAAGCGGAAAATTGATCTCAGATGACTCCCTACAGGCAACCTCACTTTCTTCCCACTGCCTTTTTTCTCCAGTTGGATGTGCTTTACAGTGTAGCAGTTCAGTGCAGATAAGCAGACCCATTCCGGTGTAAACGAACACCTTTTTCCTTGAGTTGTTTCTGCAGTTTTACAGCAGGTGTTGCATTCCAACAATCTTATTCAGTACATGTGAATATATTTCATCAAAAATCTGTTTTAAGCTCCATTGTCACAAGCAAAAACGTAGAGGTCTTGGTTGTCAGATACTTAACTTTGTCTGTCCTGCATGATTTAACAGTTAAAACAAAAAACATGAAAAATGACACATAAATAATAATCTGCTTGTGTCTTTATACCATCAGTGTGCTCACAAATTTCACAACCACAAATAGTCAAACAGTCTGAGCGTTCTGAACGTTAAAACACAAAAACATTGTGAAGCCACAGTTTTTATGCACCACGTATCTGGGACAAGTTCCACAAAAAAGGTCTGCTTCAACTCTAAACTCTTATATCAAGGCTAAAAGCACTGTTGCTTTTCATTAAGTTTTGTGTTCTGCACAGTAACTACACTCCAACCATTATTCCTTAATCTGTTATTCTGATATTAATTTTAACTTTATTTCACAATGTTTGAATTTATATTTATTGTCCTTTCTGATGTATTATAAATGTCATATTCGTGTATTTTCGTGCTTTGAATAAAGCACTTTTAATTACCGTTGTGCTTCAGCTATCACTTGGTACAAAGATGGCCGACCTCTGACAAGCGCAGCTGGGGTGACTATGCTGAAGCGTGGCCAGGTGCTGGAGATTGAACGGGCTCAGCTGTCTGACGCTGGGATATACAGATGTGTAGCGGTCAACCTGGCTGGAGTTGCTGAGATATTCCATAGCCTGCAGGTGTATGGTGGGTAACTTTTCTGTCATTTTATACTTTAAACAAAAATTTGTGCTTATCCAATAAGATAAGTAAACATCCCAGGAATGCTTCCCTGTAATTAGAAGATACAGATACAGATAAGTAGTACAGATACACCTAAGTTATCCATCTTATCCAATGTCTAGAATTCCACTACATCTGAATGCTATCACAGATCTTGGTAATGATTATTGACTATTTCCCTCTCTTTGGCTTTACAGTGCCTCCGGTCATCTCTAGCCGAGGTGGTACAGTAACAGTGGTGGTGAATGAGGCTGCCAGGCTGGAGTGTGAGGCCACCGGTGTTCCTCTGCCCAGCCTCACATGGCTCAAAGATGGCAGCCCCGTGGCGAGTGTATCACATGGAATACAGGTGCCAATAAATGAGCTAAATGACTCGAATCAATTCATGTTTGAGATAAGCAGTGCAATGCTTTTTGTGCCATGCATTTTTGATATGCTTAAGCCTAACTCAAAAAGAATATTATAGATAAATACACAGTATTCTAAACTTGTATCACTGCCATTATATAGGTTTGTTCTGTCCAAAATGTGGGTTAACGTCTCCTCAAACTGTGATATTAGAAAATGTAAATTATACATAAACATTATACGCCTCCCGTTATATGGAACATTTGTCAGATAGGTATTTTCCTATTCCATTTGTGTGTATTTGTGCTGTGATCTGGTCTCTGATCTGCGTCTGTCTCCCTCTCAGGTGCTGTCTGGTGGCAGAGTGCTGTCTCTGAGCAGTGCACAGGTTAGTGATACAGGCAGATACACATGTGTGGCCGTCAACGCTGGAGGAGAACAAAACAGAGAGTACGACCTTCGTGTTTATGGTGAGTGAATCACCATTTCTCAGTTGTTTTAAGTAGTAAAGTAAGTGTTTTTAGAAGCATTATTCATGTATATAAACTTTGAAAACATTAACTTAAATGTAGTTTTTGTGTAGTGTTTCTCTGAGTATTAAAAGATAATTCAAGCCAGTGGTTTGGATCACAGATGTAGCCTTCTATAAGCCAAAAATGACGTAACTTTTATCATCATTATGACCCACACTTTAAAAATTTCTGCACTACATTATGATAATGTCATGCATTGGATAAAAAGTATTTTTTTAATATTTGAAAGCTTTGAAATGAGATTGAATTTTCGTATTAAAATAGCAGTAAAATATCTCAGTGTAAAAGTTCTTGGCAGGAGCTGATTCTTCTCCTTAGCACACAATCTTTCCCTTTAATGTCTTTTCCCTGTTCCACTTCTTGTTTTACTAACTAATATGGCCAACTGTAGTATGTCTGTCAACAGAGCACCAGATCCAGCACGAAACATTAAAAGACCGAAAAAATATTTGAAAAAGGCCTTGAGCAAAACATGTGCATGAAGAGGAAGTGTGATTTGACTGAGTTTAGCATTTCAATAAACCTTGTCAGTTTGCCGCACTGAGCTGAGCTTGATGGCAAATCGGTTGTTATACAAGTCTAATCAAAGCTAATGTCACTGAAGTAATATGAGACAAGTAGTTTACATATAGAGGATTGTAAAGTCTGTGCGTATGTGTGTTTGTCCCTGTGTGTCTGTTTGAACACAGCAGCACACAGAATACAAACATCTACATGACGTGTATTTCCTCAGAAAGATCAAAAAGAGCTTGTCCAGAGAAATAAAGGCAGATTTGTTGGGGTAATTGCTACCATTCTTCGACAGCTTCCTGTGTCTGGCCAAATACTGAGCTGAGCGCCGGTTTCTGTCCTTCCCCGATGAATTGTCCTCTGTCTGTCCAATAACCATAATACAGAGGAAATTGGCTCACAGTTATTTTCTAGACCACGCCTAAAAAGGCGAATGTCTGATGAAATACTGATGAACAGATGCTGAGATGAACAAAATTGCCTCTTGAGGATGATGTTATATTTAAGGAGTCCAGACATTGTCGTAGTCGGGGCGAAGGCCTCAAAACATTTCCTGAGCTGTTGCACCAAAGTTGTAACTTAACTTTTCCCCACAGTTTGCTTCTCTGTGGTTCAGAGCTGTGTGATTTGGTCCCAGAAAAGTTCAGCGCCAAAAGCAAATCATGTCTGCTGCTCACTGAAATTGTAGAAACCAGTCCCAGCAACACCCATCTTTGACTGTGATGATACTTAGTATAGTCACAGGGGAACAAAAACATTACTGTGGGACTTTGTTTGCTCCTGAGTCATTATGCATCTCAATGCATGTTAGCAATTTCCATAGAGATTAGGTTTCATGAACTTCTTGGAAATGAAGAAGCCTGATTGTTAATACCACAAAAAAATGTTGAACTGGTTTAATGCTGCTGTCATAGCCCAACATAGAATTAGTACTTAAAGAGCACCAGATGCCCAACTCAGTAGAGCCTGTGCATCGCAGGAAGCAATTATTCTTTTCACCTATGAGACAATATGAAGAGTTTACAGCACAGATTGGTTTAGTGAGCTAAAATCAATTAATGTATAAGAGCATTTAAAAATAGTATGAATCCCACCTCAATGAATGTTTGATGATATAATCTGTCAGAGAAACATTGTCAGTAGCTCGTCTTCGTGTCTGCCACAGTGCCGCCAAACATCAAGGGAGAGGAAGTGAATGCCACAGTGATGCTCGGTCGTCCAGTGGAGCTGCACTGCCAGAGTGATGCAATCCCTCCACCTACCCTCTCCTGGCGCAAAGATGGCCGCCCGTTGTTCAGGAAGCCTGGTCTGACTGTTTCAACGGATGGGAGTTTGCTCAAGGTACAGCCAGAGTTAGAGATCATGAACTAAATAAATGTTAAACTAAATCTTAGTGCGAGGTGATAGTGATTTGACGCAACCTTAAGTCCTGATTTTGGTGACAGTGTTATAAATGTTTGTGGTTCGTCCGAATCAAAACCTTTTATACTTTTACAATTTAACAAATTTTCTAAAATGAATATCCTGTTCAGTATCTTTTGAATTAAATGTCAGTGTATTGTTACCAAATCTCACTTGTCTCTGAATCCGTTTGTAGGTCGATAGTGCCCAGGTGCAGGATTCGGGCAGGTATACCTGTGAAGCCACCAATGTTGCAGGCAAAACAGAGAAGAACTATAACCTCAATGTTTGGGGTGAGTTTTCTTTATTTTTGGTTGAATTTGTATTTATGTGGAATTCTGTAAATAAAAAGCCATCTGCATTTGCCGAAGCTGAATTATCTATTTATGAGAGATTGTTTTATTATTGATTGTTTGTTACCATAGTTGTCACCTGTGTTTGCAACTGCCAGTGCAATACCACTGTAGTTGTCTTTCTTTTTTAAACATAAACTCTCCCCCACAGTTTTTAGGCAGAAATGATTCAGCATAACATAATAATAATTTGAGTGTTTTCATGTAAAAATAGATATAAACATTACTGTATCTGTCTGGGGACCTATTTACATTTTATTTTTATCTTACATTTTCACAAACAGTGATGTCAAAGCGGTGTTTTGCAGTGTGAACTTCTGCTGGACTTGTCTTAAGCCGAGATGAAAATTCAACACTATACTTGAGACACTTGATACTGAGATGTGTGCGCCTCCTTCTGGTGTCTCGTCATTATTACAGTTTCTCCCAGCATCCGCGGATCAGAGGAAGTGTCGCCTCTGACAGTGATCGAAGGAAGTCTCATCACTCTGGTGTGCGAGTCCAGCGGCATACCGCCTCCAAGCCTCACCTGGAGGAAGGACGGTGAGTGTGTGTGCATGTTCACAAAAACAACATAAAGTGACAACAAGAGCAAAAGAAATATGCTGTATGGACATTATATGTTTGAACTCTATACCTAACCTGTGTTTCATGTATGTCCTTGTCCCAGGTTCTGAGCTCAAGTCAGACCAACGGCTCAGAGTTTTGTCAGGAGGTCGCCAGCTGCAGATCTCCAGTGCTGAGAGGATGGATGCAGCCTCCTACACCTGCACAGCCTCCAGTGCAGCCGGCACCACTTCCAAGGAGTACAGCCTGCAGGTTTATGGTACATATAGACCCCCAGATATGTGACTTCAATTAATCAAAGTATTTTAAGTGGTTATTTTGCCTCTTATTACTAGAAGGAAACTTAAGACCGTGAGAATTGCAGTCAGAGAAAGCTAAACCGTTACAGGTTGGTACAGTCACTAAAAACCTGGTTTAAATAGACAAGGAGAATCCTGTCCTATACAGAGAGAAGGAAAAGAAGAAGCGACAGTCCACAAAAAGAGATTAAAAGAGGGCAAGACACCACAGGGATGTCTACCTTTACCAGAACAATCAAAAGAGGTGTGAAATGTACAAATTCATGTTTGAATCATGTTTAAAATGAAACTAAAACCTAATGCAACTGGATCCACTTACAAAATGATTGACAGTTTGACAGAAAGGGGTATATTTATGTTACATAGTTAAAAGTTATGGAAATAACGCAGGGCTTTTGACTACATATACTTAAAACATGTTTGCTGTGCTATCAGTGCACAGCATGTTGAGGGAGCATGTGCACCAACTCACCTGCTTTTCTCACTTCAGTACGCCCTTCCATCAGACGCAGCGAGGGTGACAACGATGATGTAACTGTGACAAAAGGAGGGGATGTGACCCTACAATGTGCTGCGGAGGGTGTGCCACGACCAGCAGTCACATGGCTGAAAGATGGCCGGCCTATCACAGGCCAGCATGGCGCAAAGGTTCTGAATGAAGGAAGGCTGCTGCAGATTAAAGATGCTAAAGTGTCAGACACAGGACGCTACACCTGCATTGCTGTTAATGTGGCAGGGCAGGCTGACAGCAAATATGACATCAGTGTACATGGTATGAATTATCAACCGTTCTATAAATTTAATTTTTGTTTTAATGTTTTTGAATTTAGTCAATTCAAGTCAGCTTTAATCAATTTTAATCATGAGTCTTAAATTTGTAGAGTTACAGTCTAAGGTCTAGGTTTAATTTCCCTTATTCCCTCTCCTCTTGTTCAGTTCCACCAAGTATAATTGGTCAGGTACAGTTTCCAGAAAACGTCAGTGTTGTTGTGAAGAACCCAGTTGCTTTGAACTGTGAGGCCTCTGGCATCCCTCTTCCTGCCGTTTCCTGGCTGAAGGATGGTCTGCCAATCAAAGCTACCAGCTCAGTGCGCATCCTCTCAGGTGAGTTCCCGTTGGACTTTGAGAGCTTTCTCTGATATTGTGAAAAAATTGTTCTTTAGAAACCGTTGTTTCCCCCGGCCTCTTTTTCCATCTCACAAAGGATCACACTCAGGGAAAGCAAACCACCAAGGATGTGAATGATAGGCCAAACGTTCACATGGGTAACTTGAACTGTTTTGCTCCCCATCTAGGTTTCAAAGGCCAAGCAGTTGCAATATATCACCAGTAATAAGATGTAATGGGATCATTGCAACTGGGGCCAAACTCAACAGACAGATCTGTGAAAGAAGACAAACAGGAGCAATTACTCTGAATTGTGTTTTTAAACATTTCACAAGACGTATTGGGTGATAAATGAACCCATGAAAATGGCCAATGAACTTTTAACATACTACCTAATTTGCTTATGAAATACAAGCACCAGGCTTTGGCACACTGTTACATTTGTTCTTTGACATTTGTATGTGAGCTTATGATAATGAGGAGTAAAGGAGAGGAGAAAGGGCTGACCACATAAGCCTGATGAAAACAAGCTGTTTGATAGATGATAATCTTTGAGTTGTCACAGGGGAAGACTCATGTTCAGGTGTATCAGTTATGTAGAAGATGTAGTACAGAAGGTTAATTTAGTGAACTGCAGAATTCACATCGTGTCATTGTTACGTGTTTGCTCAGGAGATTCTCAAGAACCATGTTTAAAAAAACAAACACAGACAAACACTTTTAGTTTTGAATCTCATTAAAGTGGCTTGTGAATGTTTTAACAGCTGTGGGCCTGAAAGTCCAAATTCTTTCTGTTAATTAATCCCACTTTTCAAAGAGGGGTGATTTATTTTCAACAAGCTTAAAATGTTGTCTGCACTTCCTTAGGATGTTTTCCCAGGGATGTGAAAAAGGGCAGGTTTCTGCTAACACAGCCTTTGAATACATGCCAAGATGACAATAGATAATGATCATAACTGGCCTGTTTAATCTCTAGGAGGACGAAGCCTGCGTCTAATGCATGCTGCAGTAGAGGATGCTGGGAGATACACCTGTATTGTGTCTAACAGTGCCGGAGAGGAAAGGAAGAACTTTGACATCGACATCCTCGGTAAAGACGGAGTAAATGTCTAGTATCATGCCTACTGTGGGACATTTGTGTGACATTTTACTGTGATTAAAATCTTTCTATCATCAAATTGTTTATGTTTAGGTCCTTCCATCTCATTTAACATCAGCTTGAAGAGATGTGATGAACAGTGAAAGAGAGTGAGAACCATGTAATTGATTGTTCGTCTAATTCAACAGTTCCACCGAGCATTGTGAACGAGGGAACTGTGGTGGATACTAAAGTCAAGGAGAAACACAACATTACTCTCACCTGTGAAGCATCAGGTAAGTGACACAATATACACATTATACATATATAAATACTCTGTTAATGAGAAATGTCTAGATCTATCCTTCATGTAAATTACATTAAAGCAGATCCCTGTATATTGCCACTGTTAAAATACCATAATGATTTCCTAGGTAACCCTGTACCAGAGATTAAATGGCTGAAGGATGGACAGCTGCTAGTGCCTGACAGACGCCACCAGGTTTTGTCTCACGGCCGTTTCCTCCAAATTTCTGGTGCTCAAGTTGCAGACACTGGCAGATACAGCTGCCTGGCATCTAACAGTGCAGGAGATCGCAGCCGGCATTTCAACCTTAATGTCCTGGGTACAGAGACAACTCTTTAATCCTTTTAGAAATGTTTCACAAATGAGTCATACTATTTTAGATGGATTACAGTCACAATTGAATTAATTTGATTGGTGTGTATTCCTGTTCTTTTCTTGCCAGTTTCTCCCACCATTGCTGGGTCGGGTCCTGATGGCTCTGCAGAGGAGGTGACAGTAACTTTGAGCAGTCCCACCTCTCTCGTGTGTGAAGTCCAGTCTTACCCTCCTGCTCTCATCACCTGGCTCAAAGACGGCACTCCGTTTGAGTCCAGCCGCAATGTCCGAGTGCTTCCAGGTTTGAGATCACATGTTCATAACGAAACAGTCGACATGAATAGAGTAGAATACAACAGTACTATATGACTTATATGGCTTCACAGGTGGGCGAACCCTGCAGATTCTTAATGCTAAAGAAGAGGATGCTGGGAGATATACCTGCGTGGCCACTAATGAGGCTGGGGAGACACTGAAGCACTATGAGGTCAAGGTTTATGGTGAGACGATTTGGTTGTAAGTTTTTCTCAGTATTTGTCTGTTGGAGTATTCCATATCTTTGAGACATGCTGTATCTGCCTTGGCCAGGGAAGGAAGTCTCAGTACAGTTTATTTGGCAAATCTCAGTGCTGCATAACCTATTGTTCCTGATTTTAAGTAATGGTCAATGATATTATTTAATCTGTTGATGAATTAGCTATAAATGCTCAAAAATAAATGCATACATATATATATATATATATATATATATATATATATCATACTTATAATTATTGAATGCTTTCTTTCTTCACTCCAGTTCCCCCACAGATCAATAAAAATGATATCCCAGGGGAGGGACTGGCCCCCAAAGAGGTCAAGATTAAGGTCAACAGCACATTGACCCTGGAGTGTGCAGCTGAGGCCTTTCCTACCCCAGCACTGCAGTGGTACAAGGATGGACAGGTAGATGTTCTGCCTTCTGTCTCTAATGTTTTGAAATCCATCCGCTAATTAGTAGGACATTTTCTATTGTAGATATGAAGTGAATAAAGAGGTAAATGTTTATATATTTAAACTAACCTTTAAAAGTTACTTGGATTCTCTCTGATGCCTGTTCTCCTCCACAGATCTTGCGGGCAGACAACCATGTGTCCATTACAGCCAACGGTCGTATTGTTCAGATTAAGCATGCCCAGGTGTCAGACACTGGGCGCTACACCTGCATAGCCACTAACATAGCTGGAGAGGATGAGAAGGACTTTGATGTAAATATACAAGGTGAACTGGGTTGACTGATGCAAATGTGTTAACTGAAACTATTTGTGCATTTCATGGGCTCAAAGCGTATTCCTGTGTTTTTGTGCTTTTGTATTGAAATACTAAAACTGCATATTGAAAATGGTTAATACCTGCAGAAATGACTAGTGCTCTTAAAATTTTTAATTCCATTGAATTTGAAAGTTTTGTGAATAAAAAAACCATAAACTCGATTGTGTTTCCAACCACACTATGAAATAACATTTCCAGGAATGCTGAAAGAATGGTTTCCTCTTTTTCATTTCCTCCTTTTTAGTACCACCTAATTTCAACAGGCCTGGTGGAGTTGGTGATACCACTTCTCCCCCAGGCTTTGGAGGGGATGTTCGGGATGTGATACTCAATAATCCCATCTCTCTGTACTGTGAGACCAATGCTGTCCCTCCTCCTACACTAACCTGGTACAAAGATGGACAATTACTGACCTCCAATGACAAAGTTCTTATCATGCCAGGTGAGACAGACAAAAAAACAGAAAGAAAGAGAGGGAACAAGACAGAATGTGTTCATACAAATTTTTACTGTTTTTATTCTCAGGTGGGCGAGTGTTACAGATTCCCAGGGCCCAGGCTGAAGATACAGGCAGATACACATGTGTGGCTGTCAATGAAGCAGGAGAAGACTCCATTCAGTATGATGTCAGAGTGTTATGTGAGTAAAAACACTTTGTGGTACAAGTATCAGTCAGTTTAACAGAGCTGGGGAAAAGTCTTTTTAAATAGAACAGTCTCTCACTACACATTTCTGCGCTGCACCAGTGCCTCCGTCTATACGGGGAACAGACAGCGACTTACCTGATGAGGTCACAGTCCTGGTCAACAAAACTACCCAACTAGAGTGTCATGTGGATGGAAACCCAGCCCCCAAGATCACCTGGTTTAAGGACAACCAGCCAGTCAGCTCTGATGGTCTGCATAGAATCTTATCCAATGGGAGAACACTTCAGGTAACAACCAGGAAGGATTATATTATGATCTAATATATTAGAATGGATTGTTGACACTAGGTCCACCCCAATTTGCATAACTTTCATATTAGGGTGCTAAAGTGTTGCTTTTTCTCTTACATGCATACCATGTACACTAGATCTGTATTCTTACTGAGTATGTATTTCTCCATCCTTCTTTCCAGGTGTCAGCTGCTCAGGTATCTGACACAGGGCGCTACGTGTGTGTGGCTGACAATGTGGCTGGGAGTGCAGAAAAATCCTTTAATCTCAATGTTCATGGTGAGTCGCATGGACATCCTGATTTGCCTTCCTTTGTTAAAATATGTGAAAAGATTCTGTATTATTTTGCTATTTTGAATGTTTCTCTTTCAGTGCCTCCCACCATTATCGGCCTGAGTCCTGAGAATGTGACAGTGGTGGTGAACAACTTTGTGTCCCTCTCTTGTGAAGCTACTGGTTTCCCCCCTCCCACCTTGAGTTGGCTAAATGATAGGGGTCCCATTCAAGGCAACACCAATGCACTCATCATGCCAGGTATTGCTGGCTTGGAGTAATCTACACCTGCATTTAAAAGGATAAACATTTAGCATAGTCATATTAGTCTTATTGCAATAAAAGACTCAACAGGATATCCATAACTAAAGCCTAATTACAGCATCTGTGTGTCCAATTGTTCCTTCAGGTGGTCGTACGCTACAGATTCTGAAAGCAAAAGTATCTGATGGAGGAAAGTACAGCTGTGTGGCCATGAACGCAGCTGGAGAGGCTTATAAACACATCTATCTCACAGTTTTTGGTCAGTCTAAATCTGCACTGTGTATATTGTTCACCGAGCGCTTCTTATTTTACTTCATAAACTGACGGTAAATGTTTCTCTGTCTTCCAGTGCCTCCGAGTATCCGGGACAGTAGTGGGGACTCTCCTGTGGTGGTGAATGTGCTTGTAGGGAAATCAGTAACCCTGGAGTGTGAGTCCAACGCTGTACCTCCTCCCACCATCACCTGGTACAAGAATGGGAGGGTGGTGACAGAATCAGCCAACCTGCGCATCCTGGCAGAGGGGCAGATGCTGCAGATCAAAGGCTCGGAGGTGAGACATGAATGGTTACCACATTGTCTGCTCCTTGTTTTCTGTCATTTTTATTTTTCTGCACCATCTTTCAGCGATCACATGTCAAGTCAAACGGCGTGGTCTTGTCTTTGTCACCTCAGCCATAGTAGCTACCACTTTTCAAGTAAAATTAAATTGTCTTCCCGTAGCTGCCTGCGGGCAAACGCTTACATTGACTGACTATATTGTGATGGAAATCTCTGAACTGGTCATGATGACAGAGGTTTCAGGAGCCTCAGATGGCGTCGTAAGCAGAAGCATTTAGTGAAGCTTGATCAGTCAAGGAGAAGAGAGAAGAGCAGTACAAGTTAACACTGTGTAATGTCACCCCTGTTCCAAAGGAATCCTTCCTGGTGGCCTCATTTAACCCTATAACTATGTCATACTTACTACATGTACAAATAAGGTTATTCCTCATGGAGCCACATTACATTCTTACATGTGTGAAGATTCTATTGGGTACTTAATCTTTAACATTACCTCACTTCTGTCCTGTGTGTGAATCATGACCCAGAGGGGGGTGTTCTGGTTATGGGATGTAATGGCTATTCACCGGAGACTCCTAGACTGTCCTATATCTGAGGGTGTCATCTCAACCTAGGTTACTATGGTAACTGCCAATGGTGATTGGGCAGCTGGACACTATCAGCTATGCTAGAAATAAACAGTACACCAATAAGGGACATGTGTGTGATCTGTGGAGAAACATGCCCTAATACCAGCTAGAGACCTAAAGACCTAATAATAAAGTAAAAAAATTCCTTCTCATATATGATAGTAAATATCTTTCAATGTTTTTTTTTTTATACACCTGCCTTACATGTTGCCTCTGTTCTTCAGGTGTCTGACACAGGACAATATGTTTGCAAGGCCACCAATGTTGCTGGCCAGGTGGACAAGAACTTCCACCTGAATATTTATGGTAGCACATTTTAGATATTGATTTATTCAAAACTCAGAAAATTCATAAAACACATTTTTAGAAACACCACGTTACACTTGAAATGTTTAAGAGAAATCTCTGTCTCTCATCCCTCAGTACCTCCCAGTATCGATGGCCCAGCAGAGGAGAGTGTGGTGGAAACCATCAGTAACCCAGTCACCTTTTCCTGTGATGCTACTGGTATCCCTCCTCCCAGCCTTACTTGGTTGAAGAATGGACGACCCATAGGTATGTCTGCATGATTTAGGTTTAAGAGAGGTGGACTGTAGGCTTTTCGTCAATCACACACACCAGAAAAAACGGTTTTATAGTCTGATAATGGCCTCCTGGGAAAGGAGATTCATTATTTGTCTGTAATATAACCAGGTACAGTAGCTATGCCAATGTCATTTAATTTAATACTAAACATATGAACTTCATGTTTCTTTAGAGAATTCAGAGTCTCTGGAGATGCACATCTTCTCAGGGGGCAGCAAGCTTCAGATTGCACGGTCACAGCTCTCTGACAGCGGCACGTACACATGTTTGGCCTCCAACGTGGAGGGAAAAGCACGCAAGAGTTACCACCTCACCATACAAGGTAAATGCACGTGTTTAACCCTTTTCTAGAAACTATCACTTTTACTATATCCAATTTATATGTAACTTGTGTGTTAACTTACCAGATAATCAATGTGCCACTAACACCAGTAACTCTCTCTTAGTCCCTCCCAGTATCTCTGGATCAGAGCTGCCCAGTGAGATGGGAGTTCTGCTAAATGAAAGCATCCAGCTGGTCTGTCGAGTCCAGGGAACCCCGACTCCAATGATCCAGTGGTTGAAGGATGGGGAAGTCATCAAAAATACAGGGAACAAAGGCCTCAGGTACAGTAAAATCCACAATCAAAAAAACAAAAAACAAATAAAATGATGGACTTCACAGTAGGCCAATCCAGTGATAAGTGATGCTAATAATAATCATAAAGATAATGTGATGTCTTTGTGTTCAGGATCAGTCCGGATGGCAGCTCACTCACTGTGATTGGAGCTCACACCACTGACGGTGGCAAGTACACCTGTGTGGCCAGCAACACTGCAGGAGAGGAGGACAGGATATTCAATCTAAATGTGTATGGTGGGTTTAATTGATAATATTATTATTATTATTATACCTTTTTTTCAAATACATATTACATGTGATGCACAATACGATCTACTTTAAACTCTCCTTAATGATGGGAGGGTGAGTGCACGTTTCTGTCACAGACCACACTCTCTGTTTGTTTTCTTAGTGCCTCCTGTGATAGACGGCAACACTGAGACAGCTGAGGAGTTGACCACAGTTCTGGACAGTTCTGTCAACATCGAGTGTGTTGCTACAGGCTCTCCTCCTCCTCAACTCAACTGGCTGAGAAATGGCCTCCCCCTGCCGGTCTCCTCCCACATACGGCTCCTCTCTGCTGGACAGGTGCTCCGGTAGGTCAGTTGTAACACATGGCGATGCTTTAAGAACAACTTCTTGTGTTTCTTATGTATGGGAAATGGTGGTCAGACATTTTTATTTGAAATGATAATAATATGCATTGTATGGGTAAGACTAAGATATTGAACTCTTAGTCATCCCTGCCGATCAGCCTCTCCATCATGATATCAATATTAAAATTGCGTCTTTATCTCTTACCTCAACCAAGGTTGTGAGAAACCTGTGTATCATATTTGATGACCAGCTTTCCTTCTCTGACCATGTTGCATCCATCTCCCGGTCGTGCTGCTTTGCACTGTACGACATAAGAAAAATCAGGCCTTACCTGACTCAGTACGCCACCCAACTCTCTGTCCAGGCCATGTTTATCTCTCACCTCGACTACTGCAATGCCCTCCCGACAACATGTCAAATAAATCGTATTTATATGGAGTTTACACCTTTTAGTACGAGTGAAGGATACTTATATGTTGTACCATTTTCTGTCTGTCAGGATTACACGGACCCAGGTGTCTGATGGTGGCACCTACACTTGCGTTGCATCAAACAGGGCAGGAGTGGACAATAGACATTATAACCTACAGGTGTATGGTGAGTATGAAAACATGACTTACTTCTAATGCAAATCACCAAACACCATTCTTCTGTTCGGCAATGAATGATAATCAATTATCTTTGATTACTGTCCTCAGTCCCTCCCGGTCTGGATGGAGCAGGGAGCACAGAGGATGTAACTGTAGTCAGAGGAAATTTAGTGTCTCTGTTGTGTATTGCCGATGGGACCCCGACCCCCACTGTGTCCTGGATCAAAGAGGGAGAGACTGTAGTTCCTGACTCTCACCTCAGGTTCCTCAACCTGAACACCACTGTACAGATCATCCAGGCCAGGGTCAATGACACAGGACGCTACACCTGTGTGGCTAACAACACTGCTGGTCAAGCAAGCCGCCACTTCAATGTGAAGGTGCTGGGTGAGTATAGTATGGAAAGTAATACTGACTTCCTGATAATACTGAACAAGGCCTATTGTTGCTAATGTCTCAACTGTATTGCACAAATTTGCATGTTGTCATCTTACGAAATTCCATCTTCTTGTTCAGACCCTCCACGCATCAAGGGCTCAGGTGTACCTGAAGAAGTATCTGTAGTTGTTAATAATGTTCTGGAGCTTCAGTGTGAGGCCTCAGGTATCCCCACACCCTCTCTGACCTGGCTGAAGGATGGACGCCCACTCCCACAGACAGACAGTCTGCGCCTCCTCCGGGGAGGGGAAATGCTCCGTGTGGCCTCAGCACAGGTCAATGACCAGGGATTGTTACAGTGAAATCCCATTTCTCATACCTTTTAATACACCGTTAATTTAATCAATTTTCCATAAAACCTGTGAACCTTACATTGCAATACATACTGTACAGTACTATCTATGGTAATTTAAACAGTTTGTGTGTCCTTTCTTTTGTTCTTACATGTTTTCCTTCACTTTTTTACACTTGTACTCAGTTGGAGGACACGGGCAGATACAGCTGCTTAGCCAACAGTCCAGCAGGAGACGATGACAAGGAGTTCCAGGTTCGAGTGCATGGTGGGTAACATAGATGTATACCCACTGTGTGCACTGTACATAATGTGTTGAAAGCAAAGCAGAAAAGGAAGACTCAGTCATACTCTACATAGTTAACTAAATCTATTTCTACTAATAGGTTTTCTCTGTTATGCTTTAACGGAAAATAGAAAAAAATAAGATCTTTAAAATAAGACCTGGCTATAAAATCCATGTGCTAGCTCCTTTCTCTGTTTCGTTTTCATGTAACAGTCCCTCCTAACATCGCGGGAGAGAGCACACCTCAGAATATATCAGTGCTGCAGAACAGACAGGTGACTCTGGAGTGCAAATCTGATGCTGTTCCACCTCCAACTCTGACCTGGCTCAAAGATGGCCAACCACTGCAGGTCAGAAACCAAACAAAGAACAACTATCCATAAAATGCATGACTTCTCCTGAGGTTTATTCACAAATAACTTTTTATCTTTCTGCAGGCTTCTGCCCGAGTGCGGATTCTGTCCACCGGCCGCTACTTACAGATCAACCTGGCTGAGCTTAGCGACAGAGCTCAGTATACCTGTGTGGCGAGTAACATCGCTGGCAAGACCACGCGGCAGTTTAACCTGGCTGTCAATGGTACAGTTACAGAGGATTTGTCTTTTTTCCCTCAGTAAACAGTTACAGAGATGTATTGATCACAAAGGTACAAATGAATAAAATCAATGTGTCTGTCAAATCTGTCACCTGTTCCCCCAGTGGCCCCAACTATCAAGGACGGCCCCCAGACAGTGTCAGTACACATCAACCAGCCATCAGTGCTCGAGTGTATCGTAAGTGGAGTCCCCCCGCCTCGTGTCACCTGGAGGAAACATGGTGCAATATTGGCAGGAAACAATCCCAGGTAAAGCCAAACGTCGTACAGCAATGATGTTGCTGTCACTGATTGTATCTTAAACCACTATTACTATCATGATGTTATAACCGTTACATATACAACTCTGTCTGTATGAATGTGTACAGGTACACGTTTGCGGAGGATGGGTCTTTGCACATCCACTCTGCTCAGGTGACCGACACAGGCCGCTACCTGTGTATGGCTACAAATCAGGCCGGGACACAACGCAAGAGAGTAGATCTGCAGGTTTATGGTGGGTAGTAAATATGTGCAAACAAAATTATTGCCATCACCCACAAATACAGTCAACCGGTAATTCTATAATCCCTGCTTCTCATCTTTCAGTTCCTCCTTCTATCGCCGATGGTCGCACCAATGTAACGGTTACAGTCAACGTTCAGACCACCCTGTCCTGCGACGCCACTGGCATACCCAAACCCACTGTCAGCTGGAAGAAAAATGGTCGAGCCATCAATACTGACCAGAACCAGAATATGTACAGGTTGATCCAGGTTTTCTCTCTCTCTGTTTCCTTATTCAAGATCTTAAAAACTCAGCTCAAGCCAAGCTTCACAGAAAAGACAAATATTGGAATTTATAATCATTTTATGATTATACAGCAATAAACCAAATTAATCTCTAAATTGTTTGAGCACATAGAGGCAGGACTTTAAAGTGCATCTACTTCCAAATACTGACTTGACCTCTTTTTCATTGTTTCCAGATTACTATCATCAGGCTCCCTGGTAGTTATAGCTCCCACAGTGGAGGACACAGCAGTGTATGAGTGTGTGGTCTCTAATGAGGCAGGGGAACACTCCAGATCCATCAACCTCACTGTCCATGGTGAGTAATACAGCATTATTCAACAGCTTCATAATTCTACTTATGAAATGTTCATCAGTGTCTGTTGTAAACATTTTTGGTTCACATTTGCAATTACTTTTGCTGAAAACACAGACTTAAAACATTCTTATCCCCTTTGTTTCTGTCTCCTTTTCTTTAGAAGTGTGTTGATATCGTGCACTTTTATTGTCATTTCCAAACAGAAAAATCACACCTTTTCATTACCTGTTCTGACCACTCTTATCTCCCCACAGTTCCTCCATCCATAGCAGACGAACCCACAGAATTAACGGTAACCAGACTGTCCCCGGTGGTTATCGCCTGTACTGCATCTGGTGTCCCTGAGCCCTCGATACACTGGAGCAAGGACGGCATGAAGATTCCCAAAGAGGGACAAGGATACAGCGTCCTGCCCTCAGGTCAGAATTATGCAAATAATATCAAGGCAGGTTAATTAAAATGTGATTGTGGATAACTTGTCAGTGAGGACAATGGTAACTGTCATTAAACTGTTACCAGACATCCACATGTTTGTGCACAAGCCTGAAAATAATGTACCCAAAATAAAAAGGTAACTGTTCTTCAACCCTTTTGATTACTATCATAAACCTGGTCTCCTTTGAAAGGTAACTAATAATTCACATTGTACAACCAAAAAGTTACAGAGGCACAAACATAGTAAAACGGTAAGTTGTTTTTTTTTTTGTTTGTTTCTTTGCTTCTTTGCCTCGCATGTTTTTATGGCATAAAAAAAGGAAATATAAGGTAGTAGTACGTTTTTGTGTTGAACAAAACACACCAAAAGTACAATACCAAAATGTCAAATGAGTGGGACCTTGTGATCAACATGAGGTAATTATGTTGATCAGGTCTTTGTTATTCTGTCCTCAGGTCCAGTAGAGATTACCTCAGCTGAGCTCAGTCATGCTGGACGCTACTCATGCACAGCGAAGAATGCTGCAGGCTCCACCCAACGCCATGTACAACTCACAGTGCAGGGTAAGAACAACTCAAGAGACAATACATCAAGTTCTGACCTTAATTAATTTTTTTTTTTTTTTTTTACTGTAGATTGTATATAGATCCTGAGACTTGGCCATGCAGGATTTTAAAATAGTCATTTGTGTGCTGTGTCCAGGAAGGTTCCTGATTTTGTTCCTAATGGAGCTGTGGTGATAGATGTCTAGAAATCTTCCTGAATCTTGAAGAAAATAGCCAAAACTGGCAATTTGCCCAGGTCTGACATAGGAAACCGACTCTGGTAGCTTAGAAAAAGCTCCAAGTATAACAGCGTGCTTCAGACGTCATCACTCCAGATCCTTCATGTTCACATGGGAAAGGGACCTCATTACAACACTGAACATCATTAATGATTTTCCACATGATGAGACTGAAATAAGTGCCAAAGCATTTATTTCATCTGTGACTATATGTATGAATTTTATGCTCCAACTGCTGTCTAAAATCTGCTTTCATTTTCAGTTATTTATATTTTTGACATCATTCTGAACATCAGCCTTTTCCTTTTTGCCTCCTCAGAGCTTCCTGTGATCCAGTCCCACCCGCCCAACTTGGACGTTATCCTCAATAACCCCATCACTCTGCCCTGCAGGGCCACAGGCTCACCTAGGCCCACCATCACCTGGCAGAAGGAGGGCATCAACATACCCACCACAGGTAATTCATCCTGTCTGTGTGTGTCAATAATTAGACTGTAAGCAGTCAGTCATAACATCATTTTCTTTTGCTTTATACCAGGTGGAAGTTTCACTGTGCTGCCTAATGGAAGTCTGCAGATCTCCAAGGCTTCTGTTTCAGACTCTGGTACATACATATGTGTGGCTCAAAACCCGGCTGGCACTGCACTAGGGAAGACCAAGCTCAAAGTACAAGGTAGGTCACACACAAAGTAACGGTAATCAGACTAAATAGTTGTCAAGATAAAAAGAAGAATGATGCTGATTCTTTCTCTTGCTAATAATGCCATGTACTGACGGCATGTGATATTTCTGTTTGCACTGTGTCCTGCAGTGCCTCCCGTGATCAGCTCAGAGAATCAAAAGTACCTGGCACCAGTGGACTCCTCTGTGACGCTGCAGTGCCAGGCTGACGGCTCCCCTCCTCCCTCTGTCACATGGCATAAAGACGGGCAGCCACTGAAGGAATCTGTGCGGCAGCGGGTTCTGAGTTCAGGCTCCCTGCAGATCGCCTTCATCCAACCCAGTGATACTGGACGATACACATGTACTGCTGCCAACGCAGCGGGAACTGTAAACCTTGAGATGAGCCTTACTGTGCAAAGTAAGTTTCAGTCAATTCACTGTAAACCACATTACTGAAGACAACATACGATTATATGTTTGTGGTGTTTGTTTATGTTGTTCATCTGTGGTGATTCTGTTGTTGTATGACTTTGTTGTTACACCTTGATATCTTTTTCATCTCAAAACCACAAAGATGATGTTGCTTCATGTCCCTACCTGCTGCTTTGACTGCATTTGCATTTAGCACTTCACTAGCAATACGGTCTGTTACTCCAGGGAAGCTTGAAAACCACTGCCTCCATTTGTGCCATAAAGCGATCCAGCTAATTCGCCACAAAATCAGACGCACTGGCTCAACATGTAAAATGTAGTGCACAGGGCATTAGAGGCCACCAATATCTTTTTTAGAAATAATGTGATAATTAAAAATGAACCCCTTATTTTTGCAGTCCCTCCCTCCATTCGTGGTGGAGAGCAGGAGGTAGCAGTGGTGGAAAACAGTCAGGCCCAGCTGGTGTGTGTGGTGGAGGGGGTCCCACATCCCAGCCTGTCCTGGGAGAAGGATGGTAATCCTGTCAGTGAAAGCACAGGGGAGTACACTGTCCTGCCCTCTGGAGAGCTGGTTATAGACATTGCTCAGGTAAGAGAAACAAAGAGCAACAAGTTATCTTTCTGCAGACTACTAGGAAGTGACATTGACTTGTATTAAATTTAGATCTGCTCATCTTATTGCATGTAATGTAATTAATAATTGCTTATTTAATGCATGTTATTATGTAACAAGTACTATGCCTGTCTTGTGCCAAAAAGATGTATTTTAAAAAAACTTTCTGCATGTTCTGTCTCTCCTGATTTCTCCTCTGCACCAGCCTGATGATGCAGGCAGTTACACCTGTATTGCCACTAATGCAGTCGGGCAGGACAGTCAAACAGTAACTCTGTCAGTTCATACCCACCCTGTCTTCACTGAGCTGCTCGCAGATGTGGCCCTCAACAAAGGAGAACGCCTCCTGCTGACCTGTGGGGTCAGTGGCATCCCGCCACCAAGGATCACATGGGCCCTCAACAACAATATTATCCCAGGTGAGGAAACATCTCCACTCGTTAGGCGAATGTTTTATAATTGCTCAGAAATAAAAAAAAGTCCCCCGAAATCCATTTTTATGTAGCTGTGTTTCATACATTTTAACTATGTTTTTCTCATACTGTCTTTTACTGTGTTTTGTGAATGCTGTAGTTCACTATGATCATATGAACGGCCGCAGTGAACTGGTGATAGAGAAAGTGAGTAAAGAAGATTCTGGCACTTACACCTGCGTGGCAGAAAACAGTGTAGGAACCATCAAGTCACTGGGCTTTGTATATGTGAAAGGTAAAACCACGCTCCCATGACACTTGTTCACCTCACAATTTGACCACATAATGTCAAGGCAAACTTTTATGATTTATTTTTCTGTCTGCCTTCAGAGCCTCCAATCATTGATGGGGATCTTCACTCTAACCGGATTGAACCTCTGGGGGGCAATGCCATCCTGAACTGTGAGGTTCGCGGTGACCCCCTGCCCACCATCCAGTGGAGCAAAAATGGAATAAACATCCAGATCAGCAACCGAATCCGTCAGCTGGACAATGGCTCTCTGGCAATCTATGGCACAGTGGTAGGAAAACATGTTGAGACTGAGACCCTTTATGTATATTTATGTATTATATTTTTCCTAGTTATGATAATGAACTGTATTTATTTTTTATTCCATTTTATACAGAGTGAAGATGCAGGAAACTACATGTGTGTGGCAACTAATGACGCTGGGGTGGTGGAAAGAAGTGTCACACTTACTTTGCAGAGTAAGTGTCTGTCTGCTCTGTGTCAGTCCTATTTAGTATCAAGTCTGGCATTTCTAGATGAAAAGAATGTGAAAGTTATTACAACCTAAAAGAGTTCTCCAGTGATTTAATATTGCTCTTTAAAAAATGTAGTGACATAATCAGGGGTTATTTTTACCCCTTGATTGGCGTACTGATTTTGACATGTGAATTAAGTGGAATTAAATGTAAGATCACATGGTACCACCCCTCTACTTCCAGGTGCACCCACCATCATTGTGGAGCCAGCTGAGACAGTGGTGGACGCTGGCACCACAGTTGTGCTCAACTGCCAGGCAGAGGGTGAGCCTACACCCATGATAGAGTGGTCCCGCCAGGGGCGCGCACTGCTGGGCATCAACCGCTTCTCCACCCTGTCCAACGGTACCCTCAGGATCAGCAGTGCCCAGAAGGAGGACACGGCCGAATATGAATGTGTGGCGAGAAACCTACTTGGATCTGTACTGGTCAGGGTCACTCTAACTATACGAGGTGAGCTGTACATTATGGGTCTTTTTCAAAAAGAAAGTACAAGGAAACAAATCACCCAGACTGACCAAATGGCAAATGATACCTTGTGCTAATGTGGATTTATTTGTTTTTCAGTACATGGGGGCTACTCAGAGTGGGCAGAGTGGGGTCCTTGCAGTGTGTCCTGTGGTGTCGGGGCTCAGAAGAGAGTGAGGCGGTGTAATAATCCTCTACCTGCCAATGGAGGGCGCCACTGTGCAGGACTAAACACAGAAACACGCAGTTGTCAGGGAAAACCTTGTCCAGGTGAGAATGATTTTAAGAATTAGAGGGAGAATAATTCAACCTGTTCTTTCAGACTGTGTGCTAATGGTGTGTGCTGTACTGAAACCTGTAACTGTGTCCTTCTTCAGTGGATGGTAACTGGTCAGAGTGGTCTCTGTGGGAGGAGTGTTCCCGTACCTGTGGTCAGGGCAACAGAACCAGGATCCGGACCTGCAGTAACCCTCCAGCTCAGCATGGAGGCAGGACATGTGAGGGGAAGGCAGTGGAAGTCATCATGTGCAGCGTCAGACCCTGTCCAGGTGAGCAAACACATACATTTTCTAGAAATGTAACAAAAAAACTGTCAATTGTATGAATAGGTGGTACGTGGAGCTATGACTGACAGGAATGTGTGTCTCATCTCAAACGCATGTCCCATACAAACAGTTAATCTAAAAATCCCATTTGTATAAAATCACACTTTTCTCAACTACCAAATACTAAAGACTTGACTTAACTAGAATTGAAAAAATAGGGTACTACCTACCTATAATATTTTACACTACTACCAGAAACAAGCTTTATTCCAGATTTAATTTGTCTTGATTCTCAATAAATAAGCTTCCATGATGCAGGACCTACATTTGTGACTGTTGGCCTGTATGAATTCACTCTTTTTTTTATACTCCTGCAGTGGCAGGTAACTGGGGGTCTTGGCTACCATGGAGCCCATGCAGTGAGACCTGTGGTAAGGGTATGCAGTCCAGAATCAGGCTGTGCAACAACCCTCCTCCAGCCTTTGATGGACCGCAGTGTGAGGGCACAGACACCCAAACACAAGTGTGCAAGGAGAGGCCTTGTCCTGGTGAGGGGGTTAGGGATTGTACTTCATTCTAACATCCCAATGAAAAAGATTTTAGTCTATATCTATATGTCTATTCCCCAGTTGATGTAAGTTTCAGTGCTAAAATCAGGTCTTTAATGTTAAGGACTAGGTGACTGATCATCCTGTTTCTTCTTTTCTTTTGTCCTCCAGTGGATGGGAAGTGGTCATCCTGGGTGAGCTGGGGAGCCTGCAGTGTTTCCTGTGGAGGCGGGACCAGACAGAGGACACGTCTCTGTGCCAGCCCTGCCCCTCAGCATGGTGGCAGGCAGTGTGAGGGCAACGATGTACATATTGACTTCTGTAACAGTGAGCCATGCCCTAGTGAGTCATCTTAACTTTTACTTGCCCTTAGATTGACAAATGCAGCACATTTTACTCAATAGAAAAACATGTTTTTTTACTATATCTGTATATCTGTTTGTAAAAATGTCTGCCTGGTTTCATGGTTTCAGGTCATATACATATGTCTTTTAGCTTTTCTCTTTTCCGTTCTGCCCTACTTTCTGTCAGTCAGCGGTAACTGGGGTCCATGGAGTAGCTGGGGCAGCTGTAGCAAGACATGTAACGGAGGTCAGATGAGACGCTACAGGACATGTGACAACCCCAGACCTGCTAATGGTGGGAGGGCATGCGCAGGTGCAGATACACAGATACAGAGGTGCAGCACAGCAAACTGCCCTGGTGAGTCAGCTTGTTTACAATTGTGTTGCGGTCAGGGGTCAACAAAGCTCAGGGTGTAGATGCCTACAAAGCTCTTGAAGTGAAAAAAGTGAAATTATATCTAAGTGCACTTCAAATAAGTACAACTAACCGTTTTTTGCATTTCACGTTATCTTCATTAAGTGTTGAGAAAGATATCTGTGACAAAAAAGGAAAAAACACACAAACAAATTTAGAGCTAGACAGATGACAGTCACTGACTTTTTTTCTTTGTTCCAGCATATGGGAAACATGTGGAATGTGTCTTTATTCAAGAAAACCTCAGTTGTGCAAACTGTATTCCATCATTTTTAATGCACTGCTGTGTGATTTGTGTGTTAATCTGTATACTTACTTACTTGTCTATTTCACGGGTGTACCATTGCAGTTGATGGTAACTGGGGTTCATGGCAGCCATGGGGGGAATGCTCTGCTTCCTGTGGAGGTGGGGAGAGAACACGTGTCCGACTCTGTAACAGCCCGTCTCCTAGTAACGGGGGCCGTTCATGTCCAGGAGACTCCTCACAGCTTTCCAGGTGTAACAATCAGGCCTGCCCAGGTGAGCCGGTTATTCAAAAAATAATGTATGTGTGGTTGGTTCTGTACACACTTGAAGCATTTAAACTTAATGATATCATCTCTCTTTGTCAGGTGGGCCCCAGAAGGCACGAGGTACCATCATAGGGAACATTAATGATATAGAATTTGGCATCGCCATCCTCAATGGCACCGTCACACACAACAAGTCTGGTGGCAGAATCATCAAGGCCACAATTTCTAACATTCCACGGGTATTAGGTCAGTTTCCTTTCGTGCTTTTAGACATGATTTAGATGTGATTCCTACCTCCACAGAACTAGTGCATCTAGTTCAAGTTCTCTTAATCGTTCTATAAACTGTTATAGTAAGTGAAACGCCACCTTCTCCTGCCTTTTCTATTCAAGGTCCTGCAATGAGAAAGCTCATCTCCATCCTGAATCCTGTTTACTGGACCACAGCACAGGAAGTAGGAGAGGCTGTCAATGGCTACACGCTAACAGGAGGCGTCTTCAGGCGAGACACACAGGTGGAGTTCGCTACAGGTAAAAATGGACAGACTGGGTGTGTCTGTGCTTATTATACTCAGAGTGCATCTAGTCTGTTGCCAGTTAGCTGCCTATGGAATCGTGAAGTATTTGTCCAATCGCTGACTGATGATGTTGATGTTTAGTGTTCGTAGGTTGAAGTATGACACACATCTGTGCTGTTTCTGGATGTTACCAGGTGAGATCCTGAGGATGACCCACATTGCCAGAGGCCTGGACTCAGATGGAGCGTTGTTATTGGACATCGTAGTGAATGGACACATCTTACAATTGCCCTCACATGCTGACATTAGCATCAAGGTACAGAAATAAGCAATATGTTTTTACGTATGTTAGTAAAACAAGACAAAAACTTTGGCATATTTTAACCAATATACTGTAAACTGTAATATACTGGAATTAGACAAAGTTCCTTCATGGCTGCCTCACATGTACTGTGTTCATTGCAGGACTACACAGAAGACTACATCCAGACAGGCCCAGGGCAGCTGTACGCTCAGTCCACTCGAATGTTCAGTATCGATAGGCAGAGTGTGCCCTACTCTTGGAATCACACCATCTCCTATGACCCGTCCAAGGGCAAGATGCCCTACCTGGTGGAGATGCTGCAGGCCACAGCCATCGGTTCTCACTACCACCCCCTGGAGGAGGTGTTGGAGTTCAGCATCCAAGCCAGTATCACCAAGGGTGAGGACACTGCTCTCTGAGGGGACTGACTATGGGAATAATATTTTAACTGTTGGTGAGAGATGGACTGATATGGGCTAAAATATTACATTCTGTATTTTTCCTTTTGTTTTTTTGTTGGTCAGACAGTTATTCTTTTGTAAATGTAATGTAATGTAAATATAATGCTAAAATGTTCACATGATTCCAGGTGATCGCAGTAACCAGTGTCCTCAGGGATTCACTTTGGTGTCTGCTGGGCCCTACTGTGCAGGTAGTGTCTTTTGAAACGTTTTATGCCATTCCTATTCATCAGTTAAACAATAATGTATTCAGTACAGTTAAAAATCTATTTATTTTCTCATTGTATGCTTAAACCTGTTCTTATTATTACAATGTTGTTTTTTATGTATCATGTGCTGCAGATGAGAATGAGTGTGAGGTTGGGAACCCCTGTTCTCATGCCTGCCACAACGCCATGGGCACCTACTACTGCTCCTGTCCCCGGGGCCTCACAATCTCAGCTGATGGCAGGACCTGTCAGGGTACACAACAAACGCATACATACTGTACCTAGATTAAATGTAAGGCTTATTATTAAAACAGCAATAGGTCATTGTCTAATTAATCTTCTGCTCTCCGCTCTCTCAGATATTGATGAGTGTTCTCTGGGTGGCAACATGTGCCATGATGGACAGGACTGTGAGAACACTATTGGTTCTTATCGATGTGTCATGCGTTGTGGGCGTGGTTTCAGGAGAACAGCTGATGGCCTCAGCTGCACAGGTACATTAACGAGCTTTATTGGTCAACTAAGTATTTTTTAATTGATTTGTGTTTCCAATTTCTTCAAGTTTTCTTAAAGCTGATGTGCAATGTGTTCTCTGTTGCTCAGATGTGAACGAATGTCAGGAGTCTAATCCATGCAATCAACACTGTCTTAACACCATTGGTAGTTATCGCTGTGCCTGCGAGCCAGGATTTCAACTCAGGAATCGACGCTGTATAGGTGAGACCCCTACTCCTCTCCAAGGAATTCTTCACCTGTAATTTTCAACATTAACGTTACATCTGGAACCACAAACATCACATATATTCTATCCAAAACAAGTATGCATTCCAACTGGGTGTTCAACCTCAAAAATCAAATCATTTGTATTATAGTGTTTATTCTAAACCTGAACCTGCCCTCTTCTCAAAACTTTTCTGGGAAGAAATAATTGTAATTTTGATCCTTTGATTACATCACTTCTCTTTCTCTCTTTTCACCTCAGATATAAACGAGTGTAGACAGAGAGTTTGTCGTTCAGATCAACAGTGTAAAAACACACGGGGTGGTTACACCTGTATTGACCTGTGCCCCAATGGTATGACCAAAGGTGCCAACGGGACATGTGTAGGTGAGTGTCCAGCCACAATTACCTTAGTAAGCAGGAGAGAATCAGCTGATGAAAAACTTTAAAACAGTACAAACTGAGAGATGTCAGTTTTGCACGCTGAGTTACAAAAGCTGGATTTATAGTCGAGTTTTGGTCTGTGTTGTAGACATCGATGAGTGCAGAGATGGCACCCATCAGTGCAGATACAACCAGATCTGTGAGAATACCAGAGGCAGCTACCACTGCACTTGTCCACGTGGCTACAGATCTCAGGGAGTTGGACGGCCATGCGTCGGTATGTACATCCTTCATGTCTTCTTTACACCATCACCACTTCATTAGGAACAGAAGTTAAACACAAAAATAATAATTTATGACATATAAAGGGCTTCTTTAGTATTGATTAGGCAGGTGATGTTTACACAGTCTAATGTATAATTCTTTTTAGTTAAGGATATTTAGCAAAGCATATGTCATGCAGTTTGAAACATTACTGCCCTGCACTTTCCATCAGCCCTCTTGCTTTTCTTTGTGTGGGTGACTCACTCCTGTTGAAAGTCTAAAATTACTCTGCTGTCATCTGCAGTGTAGTTCAGGCACTATATCCTGACACTTGCTTGCTTACATTTTTAAAATGCTGCAATGGAAACTGCTTACTAACCCCTAACATTAAATGCTAATACCTTTTTTATTGCAGAGATCTAATGCATGGTGTTATGCTGTCCAAAAGGTCTAGGTTGAGTCTAAGTCTCCTTGTCTGCACTGTCAGAATAGAGTAAGAAAAAGGGTGAGAAAGCACTACATGAAGGGAAACTGAAAATAAATGGTTCCTCGTTTGACGCAGTGAACATAAAAAGACCAGCACCATCACCTAACAGTTGTCTGTCACTGTTTCCTTTCACTCTCTTCCAATTCAGATTTTTCAAACTGTTACCTTTATGTTTGAATCTGGCTATTTCCTGGTGTTGCTTTGTATTGGTGTATATTCCCTGTTCCCCCTGTGTCATCATTAACCCTGGACGTTGATGTCTGTTTTTGTCAAATACTGTTTATAAGTATCTGCCATGAATTGAGTTTTGTACCTGATATCACATACAATCTGATATCATGTCTTCAGATAAAATGTGAACTAGATCTGAAGTTATTTCCTTCACACCAGCGCTTATATTTGATATGGGAGGAGACAATATCAGTCTCTCATTCAAATTAAACAAATATTATAGTCTCAGTGTCATAGTCTCAATACATTTCTGTCTTAGAGACATGAAAATGTATTGTTGTGCAGTGGGGTAATTAACATATCCCCTTTCTCCCCCCCTCATCCTCATCTTTCTCCTCTATTTTCATGGCCTGCACCACCTCATTTGCTCTTTTCATATCCCTTCCTATGATCCCCTTTTTTTCTCCTGCATTGTTTTTGTACCTTTTTCTCCTTCCCCCCCTCTTTTCTATCACTCTGTCCCTTCTGTCTTTTCCTGGTGCTGGTGTTTCTTTGTGCTGGGGGCAGACATAAATGAGTGTGAGCGGCTTCCTCAGCCCTGTGCCCACCAATGCATCAACACGCCTGGCAGCTTCAAGTGCACCTGCCCACCGGGGCGACAACTGCTGGGTGATGGCAAATCCTGCGCTGGTCTGGAGCGTCTGCCCAGCTATGAAAGTTTGTCATACGGCTACCGCACATCTCAGTCCTCTCCTGAGCGCAACTCCTACCAACAACTGTACCACAACTTGGCCTCTCAGAGCTACCACTCCTACACAGCCGCCACAAGGGGGCGCTACAGGAGCCGTAGCCGCAGAGAGACTCGCACACATTCCTCTCAGCAAGGCTTCCTCCCTTGTCAGCAAGGGTTTGAGTCCAGGGGTGGTCGCTGTTTAGGTAACTATGGAGGACAGGCAGGGTTGAGATGAGGGAGAGGATGAAACTTTCTCATTGTGTTACTGCTGCTCAAGGATTTTACTGTAAATATGGACTGTGAGCTTGAAATATGTTTTAATACATCATTTATATCTGCATCATTCTGTGTGTGTGTGTGTGTCTGTGTGTCTGTGTGACGCCAACAGACATCAATGAGTGTGAGGTGAGGGATGCCTGTCAGCATGAGTGTATGAACACACCAGGGAGCCACAGGTGTCTCTGTCCTGCTGGTTACCGCCTCATGACCAATGGCAAAACCTGTCAAGGTGAGAACCACCATCTACTCCCTGGATCTGTCACCATCATTGTGTGACAATTGGTGCTAATTGTACCACAGCAGTGCCTTTGTGATAAGCTGTTTGTTGTATCTGCAGATATAGATGAGTGTCTGGAGCAGAACATCCAGTGTGGAGCGAACCGAATGTGCTTCAACATGAGAGGAAATTACCAATGTATTGACACACCCTGTCCATCAAACTATCAGAGAGATCCAGCCACAGGGTAAAGCTCCACAGAAATACATCTACCACTCAATTAGGATTAACCCATTAATGAGCTCAAGAGGGACCACAAAATAAAATAATGTTCAGTCTTGGGGACTCACAGTTATGGAGCAGTTTGTATTTTTGGATCATTTTAAACTACAGGATTAATTCTGGCCAGCTCCCTAGCAGAATTGAGAATGGTGATTGTTGGGACTGTGTTTTCTGTAATACAATAGTTTCAGTGAAGGCAAATTCACAACCATGTCTGTGGTTCACCTGCAGTAACTGAGACTTTGTTTCTACAAATATGCATTCCTACTGAATTTTGAAAATGTTACATTTTCAATGCTGCTACCAGCACTAACGTGATATAGCTGACTTCATCTTAAAATAAAACTAACTTCATCTTAAAATAAAAAAAAATGCTTGTCCGTCTTTGGCTATGTGGGGAAAATGTGTTTTTTTGTTGTTGTTGTTTTGTTATTTTTTAAGAGGGATTTTGTTGAACTGACCCTTTAAACAGCATGGGTCATTTGAATTGTCATCATGCAGTATTTGTACATGATGACTATGCCAAAGCATAAATGTTTTTGAAGATTTTGAATAATTAAATAATAGGAAACAGAATTTTTGGTTTGTTTAATTTGGTCAGAGTAAATCTTGTATATGTGGAACTACTTTGTTTACTACCTTGCCCCACTATATGCAAATAAAATTCACTTTGTTGTAGGTTCTGCCTGAAGAACTGCCCACCAAATGACCTGGAGTGTACACTGAGCCCTTATGCCCTGGAGTACAAGCTGCTGTCTCTTCCCTTTGGCATCGCAGCCAATCAGGACCTCATCAGGCTGGTGGCCTACACACAGGACGGAGTGATGCACCCAAGAACCACTTTCCTGGTGGTGGATGAGGACGTCATGTTACCTTTTGCCCTGCGAGACGAGAACCTGAAGGGTGTGCTGTTCACCACACGGGCACTACGAGAGCCCCACACATACCGTATGAAGGTCCGAGCCCTCTCCTACAGCGAAGACGGAGGCATTGAGTACCAGACGACCTTCATCGTCTATATCGCCGTCTCTGCCTACCCCTACTGAGAGCACTTTAAATGATGTAAGAAGAAGGTGCGGTGATGAAGCGCATCCTCCACATGCAGCACCACTGAGAGAGCAGCGTGGTGTGAGTGAGTGGGTGTGGTTGTGGAAAAGTGGCCACATCAGTAAACAGACTGCAAAAAGACTTATTCTGAGTGTGTGAGAGGCCAGTGAGTGCATACAGCCCTGAAGACATAAGGAAGTAGAATATAAAACAAGCCACTGGAGGTTAACAGGAGGCTTGGATGAAACTGGCTATTAATTGGCTCTAATCCTTGTAAACCTCACTTCAGTCTGTCAGGACTGTTTGTTCATATATTTGATATTTTGTCCCATTCAGAGTTATTTATAAGATCAACAAGATTTTGCTCCTCAAAGCCAAAATGTCCACGACTGGCTCAGAGTGAAGGCTTCAACCCTGCCTAGGAAATGCTAGTCTCTTATTTACATCTACCTATTATTAACTTATTGGGAAGTGCTTGAAAATGAAAAATGGGCAGTTCCCACTTTGTATAGCCCTCGTATAATCAGTCACCTAAGTGGAGTTGTGACTGGTCAGATATGGTGCTCATTGTGGCGATAGAGAACTTGACTGTCATGTATTCTACATCCTCAGGTAGCGGCCCATTATACATACAAGTGCATCAGACAAAAACCCTTTCAATCATTACACTGATTACATCATGAGTGTGCCATAATGCTCCATCCAATAGTTGATACCAAGATGTATTTTATTTTTATGACTTGTACATATGTTTTTTTTTCTCATAATGTATTGCCATACTGTACTTATTCTATCCATTTTGTAATAAAAATTGAATAAATGAATATACACTGAAATTAGGTGGAATATATGTCTGCAGCACTACAGCATAAAACAGCCCTGATCCTTATTAAGCTGACTTTATCAAACGTCTAGTTACACTTACAAATGACCTAAAGATCCAATTTAGTTATATGAAAGTTCTTTAATTTTTTTCTGTTATGTTTTTCTGCTGAAAAAAAAACTAAATTGTAGTCTTCAAGCATTTATTTTATTTGTGAAAAATACCAATTAATTTGTCAGATTAAAAACAATTAAGGATGAAACAATACACACATCCACTGCCACCCACATCCATTAACACATAGGGTGAGGTGGTACAGTGCAGTGCACAGCGTTCAGAGAGTGACCTCCCAGAATTTCCTCCAGTTAGGAAACCACGTTTTTCAGGTTAAAAAGGCCCTGACAAGCAAAGAAATCAGGCCAGAGCACAAGTGGACTGGCTGTAAATACTTCCGGCTCAAATGCTGGTCTGCTGTGAAACATGAGTTTTTAAAAAAAATGTACCTGCTACTTCCATCTCCACGCGTGCATGTTATTTGCCAGTAGTAGGGATAGTTCCTAGCCTGAATTCCTTTCAGTCAGACCATAGAGCCAAAACTGATTTGGCTTTTCTGAGATTGAGAACCCTATGAGCTACTAAAGGACTCCGGCTTGACTCAGAGCTGGTTCTTCTTCTCCTGAGTAAGTAACTTCATGGCTACTTAATGTTACATGTCTGTTTTCATTGGTGACAGGCCACAGGAGGCGTTGTAACGTTAGCTTACTTGCTGTTACGCATTTTTCAAATTTGTTGACAACTGTTGCTATGGCTAGCTAGCTTGCTGCCGTTGAGCATATCACTGCAATGCTAGCGTGGGCTAATGGCTGTGGCGGGATTAGTTTTTGTTGGCTCTCATGTACTTAAGGGGAATTTTGTTTGTTGTTGTGCTTCTTTAGTGCGTTTACTGGCCGCTTTCACTGGCTTTTCAACACCTTGCAGACTGACAACGTGAAGGGAGGGGAGGGTTGTGGCCGAAGTAAGGCCGGAGGTTGTGTCCGATTTTGATCCGAGATGCTGGTGTTCTAGTGCGACATCTAGTGGCAGTAACTATTGGTTACAAAACCTTCAAAGACAATTTATCTTCACATTAAAGTTTCAGATAATGAAGATGCATGGAAAGTAGGGATGCATGATATGCAAAAAGTAATAATATTGCGATTATATTGGCAGGTATTGATTGCGATCTCAGTTGGAATGTTCGTTTGTGAATTTCATTTTCACTGAAAACTATAAAAATGATTGTGATTTTTTTATTTTTTTTATTGGCCCTTGGACCAAACAATCATCCTTTACGTCTGGAGAATATGATTTGTTGACCGGGCGTCTTTGTAGCACCACAACATTTATGGTGCTAACAATGCACAACAAAGTTGACACATTTTACCTTTATCAAAAGATTGTAGCTCCTGCAATTTGGATACTGCACTTGGCCATATTGCGATTTTGATTATATTTTGATTAATTGTGTAGCCCTAATGGAAAGTGATTGCAAACAAAATGAATATGGACTTGATTCTTCTTGTTTGCACCCCTAATAAATGTAAAAAAAGTTGTGTAACGGCCTATCAAATCTTCAGAATCACAATAGGCTAAAACCACCATATTTTGAATAATGCATTTTGCCTCAGATAAGGTATTATTATCACAACAAATACAGTCACTCCAAAAGATGTCAGAAGGCTGGTGCTCACCTCTTTCTCTGTGCTGCAGCCATCTAGGATCTACTCTTCTGAATAAATAGCTTCTATCTAAGTTTGCAAGAAGTAAAAGTGAAGGATTGTAACTGTTATCTTTCACATTAATGTAAAATTTCACCTTTAACAGTTTTAGGAGTGATAAATACAGCCCCTGACTTGTATTCACCGTACTAAGTCTTAATATGTAAAACACCATCAAACATCACAATAAAGTTATGATCAGCACTCATACCTTTTTATTTTTTTTTGTCAAAAAAGCACAAACATAAAAAAGGAATATTCGAGTAAGGCAGTTTGTACATCAGTTTGGTATGTTTCCTCGTCTTCTCGCCCTCAGCTAGAGGAGCATTTCTGACTAGAAAAACATGAAGCAGAAGAAGTTCTCCTTTTGTAAAACTAGCCGTTACTGCATTAGAAAAGGTATCTAACGTCTGGATGTATCATCACTGGTGACAGTATTCAAACATGACAACCCATGTCTGAATATCAACTGGTGATACACTCGTGAGTGAAACACAATGCTGACGATGCTTTTGCATTTTGTAAAAAACAACATCCATTGACAAAATCCATGAGTAACCTTCACTCAGTGTTTGATTGGAGCAGAAACAAAACAGTATGTTAGAGCTGAATTCCTCTATCACTGTCTAAACGAGGTTGCTTATTTTCAAAAAAATCAACTTTTTGAGTTGTAACACACTTTGCTTTTGTGTTCATATGTAATGTACATGGTTATAACTCCACAACTGTTTTTTTTAATTTTTCTCTAATATAGAAGGGCAACTAAATCATCCATTAATTTCCAAGAAAGCAAAATAAATCATTTGGCAACAGACATAATCCACCTCATAAGGCAGATAAAACTTTCCAGTTTTCCTCATCATTATATAAAATGTACGGGAATTAAAAGTATATGTGGTCGTAACAGTATGACTTTCTACTGCAAGACAATACTGTGTATGAAGGATTTGTTTTAAAAATCCTACAGCATGAATGTTAACACATTCAATACAAAAATCACAATTTTTCCAGAAGTGACACAAAACATGTACAAAAGACAGGTATGAAATGCTTGAGAAAAAACTTGAATCTCAAAAATGGGATCATGCAAACTCTATATGTATTTTTTTACGAGACCAAAATATTTATTATATTATCTCTCCTGTAAAGCAAGAATGCTGATTTTGTCAAATCGCTTAGCCTGGTATTTCATTTTGATTGATTAGGGGTTTGGCCTTGAGGCAAAAAAAAAAAAAAATCATTACTATAAAACAATAATGAAACAAAGAGGAAACTGTATAATCCTAGATTATCTTTTCTGTTGAATACCAAAGTAAAAAAAAACCTAGAAAGCATTCTCAGGGTGATGTCATTTCCTGAAAATATGAACAGTACCCGCAGAGCTACATGATGCCCTGGACAGTAGCAGAGGGTGCATCAGAAAGTCAGACATAAACAGGATGTGAGGAGCAGTAAAGTAGGATTAATTACAGTGGTGGTGGGGATGCATCGTGGGTAATAATCCTTAACTGGGGCAGCAGGCGGTGTAGAAAGATGGTTGGATAGATAGATGGATGACACCAGCCCTCCCCCTTACCCTTCCTCCCTTCCCCAGGGGGAGGAATGACGACCCCTGTGAGCAAATCCACCACCCTCCATCTGTGACTGTGCTTTTCAGGAGACTCCCACTGCTAAAGTGTTACAGTGAGAGGCGATGAGAGAATTTACAGACAGAGAATCTGGCTTTTAGTCCATCAGGAAGTCTCTGCTGCAGAGAAACCACAAGAGAATAGTGGAAAACAAACGAAGAGAGAGGTTTCCTGAGTGAATAAAAGCTGAAACCTTCTGCGTGTTTGTGTGGAAGTCAGTGGAGAATAGATGACTAGAAGTCATGCCTGTGTTTGAGCACACGTCTGTGTTCGTATGAGTGTATGAGTGTGTAGGTACAGTGTAAAGCAGTGGTTCTCAACCTTTTTGGCTTGTAACCACTTCAAACAAAGGGGGGTCTACTTGTGACTCCTTGTTACATGTGCATTTGTCAACTGGTTTTGACCTGTTCAAATGAAAAACATTTTTTTCCTTGCCTTATCTGAATTATTTTAAAAGGCCTGGAGGTAAAATGACCCAGTGATTCACAAAAAAGTATAGATTAGAGAAAAATCTCAAAAAATAAACAATTATGTGTAGTATTTTGTCTTTCTAACTTGTTAGTGATTTTGTAACCCTCAGAGTTATACTGCAACTCTTAGGTTGGGAACCACTGGTGTATATAATGAGCACATATTATACAGGAATGACATGGAGAGGGAGGATAAAAAAAAAAAAAAATCAGGGAAGCAGCACAGACACATGGGGTGAGAAGTTATCTGTAGCACCCTGTGAGGAATACGATTTAGTAGGCTGTGATTGTGCGTAGGAGGAAACAAGAAAACCTATTTTTTAACTAAATGTGACCCAGATATATATTTTTTTAAGTACAGCCTTGAACACAGCAGGATCACATTGGGTTAAAAAATGTTTTTCCTTTTAGCCCCTATACCATCTGTTTTTTTATTACATGAACAGTACAGTAAAGTGCTCATCCCTGTATCTGTCAGTGATGTGGAGTGAACTAGTCCTCCATTCCTCTTTTAGACCGTCTTCCTCGCTGTTAGTACCCTGACGATGCTGCCCACTCCTCCAGCTGCTAGAGCCTGGAGACACAGGAGGAAAAATATGATCAGGCTATGTTTTAGTACTGAGGCAGGGTCTCAAATAATCTCTGTTAGTTCATCCTGTGCTTAGAATTGTGGCATTTTGTGGCCACATTTTTTTTCAAACCTTCGGTCTCTGATTGGCATTAAACAACAAATCTCTGACATTTTTGGGGTTAAAAGTAATTAAACTGTCGCCATTTCAAACCTGTTATTACTTTTCCTTGACGTGTTATAACAAAATAATTTATAAAGCTACATCTAAGAGACAACAACATCAACAACAACTTCATGTTTGAAGTCTGGTACCTAACATTTCTAACGCCTTCGTCACAAAAAAAGCTCTATGTCTTCAGACCAAAGACTTGGACCAAATATCAGCCTGTCTATCAAGTCAAGGCAGTTGAATATCAATAAGGGATGCACTGATCCAATTGGTATCCGTACCAATCAAACGATCAAATTCATTAATACAGATTTTCATTATCGTCAGTATCATCATTAAATTCTTTAATCTGATGTGTCAAAATGACACAATTTCATAATTTTTTTTAGAACAATATAGTTACATTTTTTTCAAGGCTGGAAAGAAAAGTGTACAGTTAAATGATTTGAAGTCACAACTTAATGTTACTGTACATAATAACGATCCTAATAGCTTCCACACTGAGGTTTACAGATGTTTTGACGAAGGGAAAAAAAAATGCCCATCACTTTATGATCATATCAAACATTTACCTTTTCATGCCACTGCAGTAGGACCGCGCTGCTGTTTTCTGACGGCCTCTCGAAGCCTTTGTATATGTATTTCATCAGCAGGTCCACGCCGTTCTTATCAAGAGACTGCACCCCTTTCTCAATGTCACTGCTCTTAAAGGCACTGAGCACCTTGAGCACCAAACCCTCAGCACGATCCTGGTAGAAAGAGAAGACATATGATAACCAGAGTTGCTACACAGTTCACTTCATTACTAGCCAGGTTCCAAAGAACTCAGATTTTATTCAATTATGCAAATAACAAATGTATAAATAATGAAGTTACAAAAAAATGGCATTTTCTTCTGGTTGTCACAGTGAGTAGTTTGTGTCCTAAGCCTTAAGCTCCACATCAAATGTTTAAAAGGACCATGGGTCTACATCTACAGAAGATGACATCTCTCATGTATGTTTCCAAGAAAGCACTTCTCAAATTGTTCAACTAAAGCACAAAATGTCAACAGTAATTTCATCACTCAAGAGTCTAAAAGCTGACAAAATGATTTATCAGAAAAATTAGAATGTGGTGACAATTTATTGACAAATAAATCCAAACCCACCTTGACATTCTGGTTCTTTGTGTTGATTGGTGGGTTCTTCAAAACTGCATGTAAAGCCTCCATAAGATTTCCTGTGCAAGGGGGGGGGGTTAAGGATGCAAAGTAGTAAAGCAGGGGCCCTCCCAAAAACAACAATAGCCACAAATAGCACAAATGTTATAAATACGTCCAGTGTCAGGCAATCACAAATCTGTGTCAGTGACTATTAGATTCTGACTACAATTCAGTCAGACCTCTCTGCTCATTAGCTGGTGGTTTTCTAACTGTACAGGTAAGAATCCAGATTTAGTAAAGGTGTCTTTTTTTTTTTTTTACTTTGGTCCTGTTGTCTGCACAACACAACTCCAAATCTGCCACAGCTGTCTCCACTTTTTAAAAGCAAACTGAAAATGTTTCATTTTTTAATGTAGATGTGTGTCTGTGGATTATGTCTGCAGGGTGAACGTGGATTCCTTTCTTTTCTTGGGTGGGTGGGTTTTATACAAGCGTATAAATGACCACTTTAAATGATAGGTTCACATTTTTGTTGAGTCTTGAAACAGTAATCACATGTCCCTATCTACATTGAAAGTGTTTCGATTGCTATAATCTCTACATCATTCACTGTGTTCATACTGGCTGTGAAGATATCCCTTCTTAGTGTAACTCAAATGTAACTAATGGGCGACAAAATCCAAAGTCTGCGTATCGGCGAAAATGCATGCTAAAAGTTGAGCAGGTGCAAGTATGAGAATTCAGTGCTGTTGAGTTAGACAAAACAAGTGAGAGACAGGCACAGTTAGTCATTTTCATACAAAATTCACTCTTCATGGTGTTACAAGGCTAGAGTGGTGGGTTAATGGCACATAGTGAATTTTGTATTAAAAACACTTAAACTTTGGAAGATACCCTCTCCATTTATCTCACTCATCCTGCGGAAGGTTATTAGTAGTTTTAACTGAACATTAAAATGCATTTTTATACAGTACAAGGCCTGATATTGAAATCAGACAAGAATGGATCTCTTCGATTCACAGCTGAAATAAACAGGAGGAATGATTACACCAACCAATAACTCCTTGAATGCAAGTTATATTACTGAATGTATCTTTTAATTTATCTTAGTAATATCCAAATATTTGATATCTATTGCATCTGAGTACAGTTCTTTAACACTGTTAAGCACTGTGCCATTTAGGATAGTACATAAGGGCATGTGAGTTTTTTTTATGTCCATATTTTCAGTATAGTAACTGTCAGAGAATTAAAAATGTGCATCTATCCTTTAGTTCTCCTTAGATGGGAGGTTACTGTCTTATTCAAAGAGGAAGTGAAACACTTTCATGCCTTATAAGGCATTTAAGACTGAAACCAAAGGCTCAGCTAGGAACTCTCCTTTCCAGAGACACTTCAAACACAACACAAGCCTCTCTGGAGACACTTGTACCCAAAATGTAACTGGGTGAATCTACAACACGCATCGTGCAGAGGCACAATACAATTTCAGACCCTTCAGACAATAAAGGTTTTGTAAGATTAAAAGGTAAACTTGTACTTAAACAAATGTATACTACTTTGCAGTTAATAAACTGTACATCGACAGCCTGTTGTTCCTTGGAGCAGAAATCCCTGGAATGTGACTGCCAGGCAAGTCTGGACAGTGACTGGCCTAGTTGCAAAGAGCCCATTCGCGCAGGCAAAACATATATGGAGAAAATATGCAGATAAATCGTAGCATTTAAAAAAGGCGTAGATTGGTAAAGTGTGGCTGTTTCCTGTAGCAGATCGTGTATGTTATCGTACAAGCGGCATAACCATGTAAAGGATATTGTCTGATGAGGGAGTCCACCTCTGCCTCGTCAGGACCCAGCTGGTTTTCTCCTCCGTCCTCCTCGTCCACAAATTTGTTCTCGTCGTACTCGTCCACGTCCACTCGTCTGAAGCGGGCGGACACGGTGTTCTTCGACATGTCGGTGGCGGTTTTGGGCTCTTATTATACCACGAAAAAGGCCTTTAATTTAACTGTGCTTTTCTGTGATACGGCTGTCACAGCAGAGGCAAGCAGTTTCCTGACTTCCTCCCCTTTCCTCTGTGTCGTCTGGGTTACTGTGTACACGCTATCGCCGCCTAGTGGCCTGCATCCGGAACCCGCAGGCTGCTACCTGTAGTTTCCATTTTTGGCCGATAGAGGGGGATCAAACCTAATAAATGAGACAGCTGTTTTATTAAGTATCATGAGTCAACCCCATTTATCTAAGAAATCTTTTACCCATCAAAAATTATATGCATGAAGATGTTTTTCAGTGTTCAGTTTCTGAAAAGTAATCTCCTACACACTATAATCTAAATGTCATTTCAGAACTCAGAACCATCTCCATGCTGCTAGATATTATATTTCTTTTTATACCCCCCTCCTTTTTTTGTTGCTTAAAACAGCCTAGTTTTCATATTCATTAATATTTAAAACAAATAGTAGTCATTCTTAAAAGAGCAAAAAATAAATAAATTCTTCTCATGTCATTAATGGCCCACAAAATACCAAAAATATTACCATTTTATTTTGTTTGTTTTTACTTTCAATAAAAATAGTGAATAAAACAAACAGCACATCAATGGTTTGATAAAATGAGACTTTTTGCGCATCTCACAACTCTTTAGCTTACTTTATTATTAATATGATGTCATTTCTTTTAACTTCAATTGTCTAATCCTCCAAGTAATAGTCCAAGTACTCCAATTCTTGGACATCTGTCCACGATTGTTTTGTACTCTAAAAACCAAAAATATATGTTGATATTATAGAACAGAACATACATACATACAAATACAACAAAAAAACAAACAACTAAACAATATAAAATACATTTAAAATAATTTATCAAAATGGATTGCTAAAAGATATAAATCTGCATCAGAATAATCCAATTCCCTTGAACTTCTCATTTTACTTGCATACATTGAAACATAGTTTTATTATTTTAAGATACAATCTCATTATAAAATTTATTTTTTTAAAAGAAATCAGCACCTAAATTTCCTTGAGCTTTCACAAAAGGATGTTAAAGACTATGATAAAAACCATTACAATAAAAATCCAGATAGCCTATATTAAAGTCTTTTTCAAGTTTCAAAGCAATTTTCATACAATTAATTTATAGAATTATTTATGTTTTTGTAATTGCAGTATTGTGGACTGGACAGAGAGAACCCTTATTGTTTTACTGCTTTATTTGATGGAAGAAACACATACTAGATATGGCTTGATGCAAGGTTTTTGTTATAGACTAAATAATGCACACACTCACACATGCACACAGGGTCAAGTGTGTGATACTCAGGCATAATATTCAAATAATTCACCTCTGTGATTGCGCAGGGATTTAGTCAGATAGGACCCAGATGTAACTTCTCCAGTGTGTGTGTATGTGTGTGTGAGTGTGTGCGCTTAGTCACATTGTCCACCTACCATTCATTGCTGTGGTGGAAGTATTTATTTAACTGGGTCTGTAATGGGGTGGTCTGTGGTGATCCCATAGACCACCACGTAAGCTCTGTGATGTCAGGGTTTTCCTGCGTCACATAAAACTAATTTTTTTTTTTTTTTGCAAGAAGCAAGACACAACTTTCCATGTCACAAATTCACTCACTAATCATTATTTGAATCAGACAATTTGGAAAGACAAAAAGACATACTTGCTTGTCAAACTGCACGACAAATGGGTGAAAGTTTCGGCTCCTTCCAATCTTTTTGTCCCAAAAAACTCACATGAGCTCATGTTAGATTCTGGCAGGGAATACTATGATGCTGCCATGGGTAACAGGCACAGTTTATTGGTATGGGTCCTGAACAATATGAGCTAGTCCAAAACACACAGGCTTTTTCTCGTAAGTCAAGAAAATGGGACACACCTAAATTACATTTTTGCCTTTTTTTTGTTAGGAGTGGAATGTTTAATTTATTATCTACCCTCTCTAGACTGACCGAGGAAGAGATATGATAACATTAGTTAGTGTATTTCTTACTGCAGACCTCCCATCTTGATACACACACACAGACACACACACTCCCACAGATGTATATCTGACATATCTGTTCCAGGAAGCTCTGTTTCAGTATGAAAAAGTGTTGCTCACTGCACTCGACATGTACGTAAGATATAAGAATAATAAGATTGTATGGTTGTGAAACATAGGAGTGTCATTCAACCTCCCAATAACCCCCCCTTCCACTCACTGCTCACACACTGCTCTCCTGCAGACACACAGACACTTATACATAAAAACATCCGTACACATTTTCTTTTCCTTTTCTCGCTCTGTCTTCCTTCCACTCCCTCACAAACACACATATGCCCACACACACATACACACACACAGCGTTGCGTGCATTGGTCATGAGTGTCCTCATTGTGGGCTTTGTGGAGTGCCCCAACCCGTCTGTGCTATGTGAATGACTCAGCACATCAAAAGGCAAGAATACAGGCACATACATGAGCTTCACGTGAATGTACAAATTAACAAGCACTGGAAATTTTCAATATGGAGACCATTTCCCCCTCTGCTGTTCAGTGCACATACCAGGACAGGCAGACTCTGCAGAGGAGGTGAAACTCGAAACAACCTCCGAAAAACTGTCTGTATACTTCTGATTTTATGTCAGAGCAAATCTGCAGGGCGCTGGGCCAGGTGCTTCCGTGCCAGCAAGGAGGACTACCATCACAGCAAAGTATCCTAAGCACTTAATTAGTACTCTCACATGAGAGGAATATTGCTCTTGGATGATGATTTAATTGGGGAATGTAATGATTTAGTGGGTGCTGTGTTGGAGCAGGTCTTCAGACTGGGAGAGACTGTGGGTGGCTTCTTCCTTTTTGGAAGTGAGAGTGGTTCTGGTGTGTTGTTTTGTAACATCACACTGAGCTTAAAGTTACCCATTTAGAGCATATTGAGATTACTGTACCGGTGATGCATAGGGTTTGGCTTTGAGGTTTATTGATTAACACACTGTCAGTCATCATAAGAGTCCTAATTGAATATGAGACAATGCAGAAATAGTTTTGAACACAATCACTGACAAAAAAAGGACACTACTACAGTAATGCATACTTGTGTATCCATGCAGACAGTTTTGGTTTTATTTGCACAAGTTTTGAGGTATCCAATTTTGAGATTTAAGCATATAAAGGGCCATTGTACCCCTGTTATTTTATTTGCCCAACTGTACAACAGGCACAAGTTTCACTGATAAAAAGTCTTTCCTTGCTAGAGGGTCAGTAAACAGGAAAGCAGTCAGTTGAACAGGCAAGCAAACCTGACAGAGAGCAGGCGAGAGCTGGGTCAGGAAAACTTGCCAAAGCCAAACTAAACAAGGAAGTTTTGCTGATATGCTAAGACAAACTGGCACAGGCAAAGAAGAGTACAGAGACTAAATACACTATGAAGGGGAAGACGATGAGACACAGGTGAAACCAATCAGGGCGAGGCAGACAATCACACTGGGGGGAGACACGAGGGCAGGAAGTGAAGAGCAGAGCATGCCAGTTTTAAGAAGATACTGTCACTGAGATATGATACCTTGCCACCTACAGTGTAGATGAATGGAGTTGCTCACAGCACTGAAAAAATATTTTTAAATAGTTACTAAAAACTATGAATGGCAACAGAAACTACCAGAAGTAACTTAAAACTGTGGGGGCCTTGTGGTTTGGTGAACCAGTCCTTTAATGGTAAGTGAGAAAATGTGTTTTTAAAAATGATTTTGGTGAACCAGCTGTTTAAATGCATACACGAAAAGGTGCATTTTATGCTATAACAACCGTTTTCTATTATTAGTGATCGTGTTCAAAATCCGCTTTTGCTTTCCTCATGTTCAGTCAGGAGTGCTAAAGGAGTCCTCTTGTGATATTGTGTTGAACTTTCATGAAGTTGGGGGGCTCACAAGAGACACATCAATGAACAATGAAGTAACAGGTGGAGATAATCTGATTTTTAGTCACTTCAAAAAAATCCTAAACTTCCCATAATGCAACCAATTGCATCTTTTTGTTAGACTCTGCCTCCTTGGTGTTACACCATCATCTTTTTAACTCTGTGCTATCATCAGTGTTCTCTTCTCAGAAATTAGAAAAGCTCCTCCAGAACCACAGAAGACATATACGCAACTGTTTTCAAAGGTCAAGTATTACTCCTCAGTCCCAGTAAACTGAGATTCATGTGCAAAATCATAATGTGTCAAAGTTAAAATGATCTCAATATGAGTGAAACTGATAATTTTACAAAGGAGTAAGTGACAAAATATGTGTTACTTGTAATTCCTGTGAACCAACTCTTTTTGAAGGTATTCATTTGCAGGATAATATCACTGAAAGTAACGATCCCATGAAAGTGATATGGTGATGTTAACCAGACAGCCAGAAGAATAAACACAAAAAACACACAATTCACATCTCTTTGGTAGATTCTGAGTTACAGTCAAATACACACTAAAACCTAGAAAACCTACACAGATCCATCCTGCCATCCAAAATTTTTGTAATATATAAGCCAACCAAAGAAAACAAAACATGCTGGTACTGCACTTTCTGTTCGGCTGCTGTGTTATTACAGGAAGGGTCTCAGATAAAGGGGAAGGGTGTCAAATATTTATCCAAAAAACATTATACACAAGGTAAAGTTTCTCTTTTATTCTCATCTCTTTATGATTCACATAAACATTATGTGTGTCATGCTTGGCCAGTTATAATACAAACAGTTATCTCTGCAGTATTTCTGTACATGTCTTGATTCCCTAGAGTTGACTGTTTAGCATCTTATACATTTGTAAACGTTATCACAGATCATAATATGTAATATGACAAAAATGTACAAAAGAAAACAGTTCATGTATGCTTTCTATATTAATTAACCTAATGCTACAAAGAAAAGAAAAAAAGAAAAGAAAAAGTGTAACATGAGTTTGACAGGAAAATCACAAAATGATCAATGCTTGTTTTGTTGCACTCTGTGTTATATTTCAACTATGGAAATTTGTGCATATGCCGTTTTTTTGCAAATTGACCTAGATGGAATAATCTTGTCCATTATATATACTGCTATAGCCGGTTAGCTTAGCTTAGCTTAAAAACTGAAAACAAGGGGAAACAGATAGACTGGCTCAGTCCAATCTACCAGCACCTCTGAAGATCAGTACATTTTAGTTTTTCTATGTTCAGACAGAGCCAGACGAATCAATGAGTGAGTCAAGGGGCCATGGTTAGCTTGGATATGTCTAAGCTTTGTTTAACTCGGTTTCGATTTCTCATATTTAATGTTGTAGTTGATGCAGATTTTTCTTAAGACTACAAGAATGTGCTGCACAATGAAAGAAATGCTGAATGAGAGATTGCATTGAGTTACGGAAGCTTGTGGAACAAGTGGCTAGCCCAGATGTGGTGTCATGACTTTTGCTTTCTGTATTTAACAGACAGATATGGGAGTGGAATCAAATAAACAACAGTGAATATTTAACGAAACATATTTCCCAATCAATGTCTTAACTACAGAAAACATAGAAATACAAAAACCAAGACAAAACATCTGCTAAAAAAATCAACAGAAATGCAAGTTGCAAAGGTTCGTTCATCCCTGATCTTGCAGCAAGGATGCAGAACACTTTCTTTAACACTTTCTTTCTCCAAACCAGTGGGGCTGAAACATGAGTAGGATATATAGGGGTCGGAAGCGCTTCAGTGTAAAATTCCACTGCTGTGTGTGCAGCCTTTGGGCCCCTGCAGGTATAGGTGTAGTGTCTCAGATTCCAGGCATCCACTGCTGCAGGTGTAGTGTGTAAAATTCCACTGAGTACTGCAGAAAGCCACCATTTTCAGATACAAGTGGGTCTCGTGTTACACTCACCACTCCAACTCCATTGCCCTGACCTAGCTCCCCTTCATTGTACAGGGGCCTCTGAGGACTTCTGCAGAAAATGTATTGTGTTGAAGGAGGAAATAGCCTGATAACGACTCATACTGTACCTAAAAGGCAGTCTGAAAGTCTGACAGGAAGATAAATACAGCTTTATCTTCCTTGGGGGGGGGGGCTGTTTCTATGGTACCAAGTTTTGTTTTTCCAAAATGGTGGCTTTAATATGAGACACTCCCTACAGGGGAGTGCTACTTCCCTGTAGGTGGGTAAACATCATTGAGATGTTTGAGGTATCCAGAGGGGGTGCACTTGGTGTGTTTAGGAGTTGCCATCAAACAAAACCAATGGTTACAGGCTCCTCTTCCATGTTTTCAAACAGAATTACATGTTTAGACGAGCCATCTGTTGAAAAAAATAAAAACATGGCGATTTGCATATCTCTCTATTCCCATGTTCAATATGGAAAGAGTTCAGCTCACAAACAGGTACAGTACAGGTGCGGCTCTTAACAGTGCAGTCACACAGCTCAGAATGTAGAAACAGGCTGCATACAAAGTCATAGGAAAAATGCAAATGCAGCTTCGCTCTAGGCAGCAAGAACTAAAGCCAAGAGGTGTCCACGTGAATTGAGAATGTTGTAGCTGGCATAGACATTTCACATGATGCACTAAACTAAGGGGGGTGAGCACACTATTTTCAAACATAAAGAACTAAGCGAAAGAATAGTTTAGGATTCTCAGTAAATATCAAAAACAAAAGATAGGATTCACAACCAATCTCTGTTGTTTGTTATGGAGCCAGATGTTAGCTGTAACAATCCAGTCACACTGCAGTGTTTTCAACATCCAGTCTTTCTCACAGCAAGCAGGGAGAGCAACCATCAGCTGTTTGTGGTCAATAAACACCAACAGTTTTCCCAGCAGTTGCATTGGTGCAAATGTTGTGTTGTATATGAATGCAATCATAAGGATTTCACCAGTAAACATGAAGATTCTTTACATGCAAATTTAGCTCAAATCAGAGATTAACAAATCCTCCAGATTAAAAATATAAGAGATATAAGAGATCCACATGACTGCATTTTCCAAAAAGAAAATGATGTACTTTAAGATAGCATCTACAAAAATCCCTAACGTCCGCTTATCCATAGTCTCCAATTTAGCCAAACAAGGCTACTGGTTATCATTTCCCAAGTGATTCCAAGGTTTTGGGTGAGGATCTCTTCTGAAAAACTTCTTTTTCGGGATCTCGCTGAGTGAGAAGGGAAGGGAGAGGCCTGAGGGGTTCTCTTTCCGAGAGACAATGCAGTCTTTGATGGCTTCTTTAATAACCTGCAAAGGACAAATACAGGGATTAAATAAACCATATTGCATTGTCAATCCATTAAACTGTGTTTCAAAAGCTCCAGCAGTAAATAGAGGTCTTTAAGATAACTGGTGATTTCACTATCATCTAACAATGTCCTTTAGTTTTATTAGATATTTTATATTTTTTATTTGTAGACATATATGGACAGACGGATGGACGGACAACTCTAAAACATAAAAAATGAGGGGATTATGAAAGTCACTAGGATTCATCCCCTGAGGACCATGAATGGCAATGAATTTCATGACAATCCATCAAAAAGTTGTTGGCTGTTTCAGTCTAAACGAAAGTGGTGGACCGAGCGAACAACATTGCTATCTTTACAGCTACACTGCAAGCATGGCTAAAAAAGTTGATTGGAGCAACTTTAACTCTAACAGAGATCAGTAGGCACAAATTAGTTTGAAGTCTTATTCTGTGGAGTGCATATAATTAATGATGGATAAATTACCAAACTTTGGTGTTGCTGGGCAGATTTCACATGTATTGATAAAATCTGATTGACGTTACATCAAACTGGAATGTGATTTTGCATATGACAGTGCCGCTGCCTAACTGTTTATTTAAGAAAGTATCTACTGGCAGTACGTAGAGTAAGTCTGTCTGAATGAGCTGAAATTGTGGTGAAGTCAAATACACTACATCACATTTGAGTCCTTAATCAGCATGGAAGTGACTCAGATTCGGTGAGTGAAAGTCAGTCTGACCTTGCACAGTGACACACCTACTGTAAACTCGTCAAGGCTTGTACTATCCGGTTTTATATGGGCCTCTGGGATTTGAAATTTTTCATGTTGCACAATGAATTGATATTTGTGTAATGACAACACAGAAATGCAAAACTTCCCCGCTGACAAAACTTAATTAAGGTAGTTAAACAATAAATGACTGAGGAAATGGATGATGTATGGCCTATGTAACATGTGTAGGTAAGGTCATGAATCACTTTTTAGCCCCTTAGCAACCTTACCTCTGTCAAACTGTAATATACACAGCAGAAATGACTATTGACTGATGTTGCTTGGGCTTTCCTCCAAGTAAACATCCTGTAGTAAAATTATAGGGACCGAACTGACCTCCAGGTTGTTGAGAGTGTTGAACTCCATGAGGTCGTGGAGTCGGGTAAAGGCCTCGTTGGAGTACTGGAAATTGAAAGTGGAGAAAGGTGACTCGGGGTCGTCAAAAATGTCAAAATCCGCCAACTCCTTCTCCTTCTCAGTTTCTCTGGGAACACCTGTAAGTAAAAGTATTCATTAAAGTAATGAGTAAGACTGTTAATAAATACATAAAATCAATGTCTTTAAAAACTGATCCCAAGACTTGGTATCAAGACTGGGACAAAATAAATGAAATATGTTGTGTTTAAAAGTTCTGACTTAGTAAACAGCAGTTGACAAAATCTTCTCACTCCAAGGTCTGTTTATTTAGTCTACACAGGACTGAGCATGATTGACAGGCATCCTGTTGATAGATGATAGATGACTACTAGCTACACTGTTATTATAGTTTGACTATAAACTATATTTGAATCTCCAGTGCTGGCACAGCGCTAAGATGAAGTGGTGAGATAATGTGGAGATGGGCCATAATATAGCAATGTAATGAAATAGTATTTCTAATATATAATATTGTTATCAGCTGATGTTGACCCTAGTTTTCCCCACGGAGGGAAACATTCCCATTTGGCCAGACGGACTTCACTAGATAAACTTTCGCTGGTTGTTTGTTGACGTTAGCGTAGTTCATTTCTAATCTAACGTTAGCTAGTGTTGCCCATTGTTTGCATTATGGGAGCCAAAAGAGGCATTTAAGCAAGGCAATTTTCCAGGAAATTTTGTCCCAAGTCCTTTGCAAAGAAATCATTTCACAGGCTGGTATTGGCAACCAAGAAAATCTAAATTTTTAAGTTACGTTACAATCTGCAATAAAAGAACAATTAATATGTGTAAATTGTTTCACATGTTATATATACTACTTTTAATAAATAACGAAACACAAATGATTCAGGAAGGAAATTTGAAAGGAATTGCAAAAAAATGGCTCTTTCATTTTAAAAATATCTGCCTCACCTATCCACATAAAATAGTTTGACTAAATAATCCTAACCTGCATTTCCTACTGTAGCTTTTTCTGGATTTCTCAATCATGGATGGAGTTTTCTCAGCATTATTTCATAAACCTATTAACTGTTTATAAGGTAAAGAATGAACTATCTTGCTCACTGTTCATAATGGTTTGCTCTGTTCACACCTGATTCATCATCTGCTTTTACTTTAACATTGATCCTTGTGAATTTGTTTTTATTGTATTATGACAGGTGTAAAGATGTTGGCCACACACAGGAAGAAGTTGTGGCTTAGAGTTTATTAAGCCGATTCAATAATAGCCTATATAACTTCCTTTTTTCACAAATGGGAAGTCCATTTAAAGTATTATTTATTCAGATGTCTTTTGGGTTTGAGTGCAAAAAGCTTATGTAACGTCAATAAACATACTGCGGAAGTATGTGGGCTGATGACCTACTAAATGTAAAGTTAGTGTGCCTTTGTATGTCTTGTGATGTATGGCATGTTTACACATAGAGCTCTCCCATTAGAGCGAGAGATTCCCTACTGGCACCTGGCTCCTTAAGGAACCATAATTCACCCAAGCAGCTCATAAAACTCTGAACACACAGAGGTTCACATTTGTGTGTGTGTGCGCAACCACACACAGTAAAAAGAAGGCATGCTTATCGGCAGACACACCATTTCCAGCACAAAACCACAGTGACCCTGAACTTTTTTTCCTGGGGTCACTCAGATGAGGGGCCCACTTTTTAGCAAAACATAAAACAACTGTCTGGTGTCAACTGAATATAGTTAAATTCCACAGCACAACTTCGAGGAAGAGATGCCTCATGTGCCATGACAGTAAACCAGCATTATTATAATAATACAGAGAGCCCTGGCATATTTTCCCCCTCGCACATTCTGTGGAAAACTCCACATATGCACATGCTTACCAGGCGCTTTGAACTGCCTGAAGTTGATGTTGACCAGGACAAAGTGGATGACAGTAGGGCAGTTCTTTTCTCCTTTTTTTGGTTTGAAGACATAGCATTCCTTCAGGCCTTCGCGGTCAAAGACTTTTGGGTCGATCTTGGGGAATGGGAGCTTGTTCATTCGAGCCCACTTTTCTGCTAGCAGAAGCTCCTGTGGCATAAATTTACAAATTAGGAAACGTTGGTCTCATCTCCTGTTTGTCGTGGATTGCTTTTAGTCAAATTCTGACCTTGAATGGTGGGCTTGAGTCGCTTGGTCGTGCAGAAAAGTCAAAGGAGATGATGAGGTCAACGCCACGCTGCGGCCGCAGGATGAGAGGGTACGGGAGGTTGTAGGTCAGGCCGCTGTCCACCACGTGGATCTTCTTACTCTTCACATCCAGAGGCTCGTAGATACGATCAAACTCATCTGGGTCTGAGAAAATCACACGTTAATGATGTAGCATGAATGGAAAAATTCTATTGTCTACGAACAAATTTCATTCCACACAACTGACCGGACTAATTTAACTGCGATATGATTCACCTACGGAAGTAAGAAGAAGGGGGGTAGGGCTGGGTATTATTACCAGCAGTGACAGCATGTGGCTGGTATTGTTTTCACCTTGTGAGTCTGTGTGTGTGTCATCATGGCAAAATGTGGTCCTGGAGACACCTACTGAAGCAGGAACTACCAAAAGGGGTGGTGTTGAGTACTGCAGGTACTGGCAGGTGTTGATATGTGTGTGGACAGATTTTGTCACCACAATAATGTCACAGTCGTGCAAGATACAGTCACGAAAATTTACAGGTGTGTAGCTGAGCTCAAAATAAAGGCCAATATTGAAGATGATCAAAAAAGAGTTAAAAGGACACAGCTGGAAATGAATGCTAATGTTGGTGTATGCTGGACGTGCAGCTAGCATGTACAACACAACTTAATAAGTTGATAATATGCCAGTGTTGTGTTGACAGTTTTTTTTCCACTGCACCCAAGTGTCCAAAAAGATCATTTAATGCTGCTCTACCAAAAGAAAAGTACAAAGACTTTGCCAAAACACAGTATAAATCGACAAAACTATGATTGAGATTTGGTCAATTTGGTGCAATTCAATCAGTACAGAAAATATATTGAGGTTAGTTTTGGAAACCAGCTCTAACTATACTTACATGTACAAGTGTTTACAGGTGCTATATAGTTATTCTTATCTATTTCCAAATATTTTACTATCATTCCTGCAGTGTCTGATAGGATTATCAAGAAAATGTAGAATCATTTCCCTTGACATAGATGTTTCCCTGTTGAGCTGCAGTGTAGGAATAGTAACCAACTTGTATGAGGACTGTGGATTTTTCTCCAATCTCCTACCCTGAAAGTGCATTAGGAAAAGGTCTTTCAAAAAGGAGGAAGAATGATTATTTTAATAAAAAAAAACTGTTTCAATGTTAACATGAGAACCTGACTATGTTTGAAGACAAACTTGTAAAACTGTGAACCTATCCTTTAAGTCTGAAGGCAGTGAATTGTGACAGTCTTTGATCCCTCTTACCTGTGACAGCATCCACCTCCTCCTCAGGTGGAGGAGTGTGATATGTAACCTCAGTGACTGGAGAGAATGGGATGCTGGTGTTCAGGTTCAGGCCCAGCATGAAGTTATGCACCTGGTGACACAGTGGGAATGGGTTATGGAGAGACAAACAGGCAGGCTGTTGTAAATTTGACTATAAATTGGAAATAAGAATGCAGATAGAGCACATGCAGTGTTTTATATGAAGAGTTACATAATTTTAATGGCTTGCAGTTAATGAACATATTCAGGTACCTTCCCAGCCCTGCCCTCTCTTGTGTTGAACAAGGCAGAATCACTGAAGAGCGATGTGAACATTCGCTGAACCCAGCTGGCCTGAGCAGTGCGATGAAACTCATCCTCTGCCTCCTGGTTCTCTGTCCCACCTGAACACCAAAACCAAAGGGAGACAAAAATATAGTCTAACAAAAACACTTACTATGGTTCAAGATCTGTATCTTTCTGCAATAAAACTAGGAGACTTTCCAAACTTAATTGAACTCAAAAGAGGTTGCCTAAATGCCTGAAATAGACTAAACTATATAATTTAACAGTACAAACAAGAATTTAAAACAATGACATACAAGATCTCGTATAACAAAAAGAGAAGTATGACTAGTTTACCTTCCAAAATATATTTTAATCTGCCTTCGCCTTAATTGTCTCTTTCACACATTCAAATGCTGGACTGAAACTAGTTTTTCAGGGCCTGTGAACAGCTGTCAAGTTTGACGGAAATCTGGTTGCAATTCAAGTGTAGATTTTGTTTTTAATTTCCATTGTTTACTTTACTAGGAACAGTTGGATCTAAAATTCAAATCAAATGTAGGAAAACATCAGAAATATCCTGTATGTTACTGAAATGAAAAGGTGCTTTGAGACTTTTTTAAAACGGTCAACTTGGACTTGGACAGTTGCTGTTAATTCTAAACTTTCCAACTTCCCATTTAGTCATAAATGTTTAATGTTACAGAAAAAACCTAAGATATGTAAATGTAATTCCATCTCCCTTTTACCCTCTCTCTCTCTTTTTCTCTCTTTCTCTTTCTATCTTTAGTTCTTGGATCAACTATTTCACTCAACTCAACTGATATAGCGTTAACTTCCTAAAATTCAGCTTGTAGAGCATTCTGTTGCATTATGTGTATGTGCAAACCAAATAGTTAGAAGTAAAAGCTTGAACATGTTTTCATGACTTGGCATTAACCACAGCAGCTGGTCTGATATACTTGTGTCACACTTAAAGATGTCAACAAATGTCAGCAACATAACCACAAAAAAAAGAAAAAAAAAGTGTTGAGGTATCAACTTTCCCTCAAGCCCAATAATATGTATTCACAGTATTTTGACTTTCTTAGCTTTCACAGTCACACATCACAATTGCACCTTAACAAATTTAATATGCTGAACAAAGAGGTGCCGTAGTTCGTCATATAACTCATGTAGCTCACCTTTGCGTGGCTCGTCGTCATTGTCCAAACTGTCTTCCCCGACAATGTGCTGCGGTTTGATCTGCTCTGTAAGGCACAAGACAGCTTCACTCATCCAATTACAACTTAAAAAGAAGCTTGTTAGTCTCATTTCCACCACACATCAACACTGTACCTGACAAAATATTTTTGTTCAGTTATGTGACATTATCAAATTCACTTATTGTTTTTTATTTCTATCAAAGTAAGTCCTTAAGGAAATGCAATACACCCAACAAACTAATGCATTCTTTAACTGGGTGGGAACCTTTTTAACACTTCTGTAGAATTAATGCATCGTCTGACTGTGTCTGAATGTTTAAAGGTCACCACATACGGATGCATTCAACCATAAAACACCTGATGAGCTGTCAGAATAATCACAGGAAGCTGATAGTTTCCCATTGTTGTGGAAACATCACTCAAACACGCGCGCACACACACACACACACACACACACACACACACACACACACACACACACACACACTCAATCTGGTGAGATAATGTTAGACTGGCTATTTTTAGAGGTACATACTGGTGTGAAACAATAATAACATACCAGAGACACCAGAAACAAACACCTGTGCTTATTTATACTAAGTATATTTACACTAAGTATCCACACTGAAAACACAGTTCAGATTATGTTGAAGAACTGCTCAAGATCTACAATTTCAAAATGTAATGTCACATATACTGAATGGGAAATATCCATTCTAATTATTTAGTGGACATTTTTGTATTTTGATATTTTCTTTTATGAAATACTTAATTAATTGGCAAGATACATGAAGGTATTTAAAATATTTTTGGATTAAATAAATATAGATATGCTCATGAGCCTGAAATAGTCTTCCAGTTAGTTGTCTGAGCACTTTTTTAAATACATTTTTTAAATGATGATTTAATATTATATAAACTTTATTGTGGAGCAAATGTTTTTATTATATCATTCAAAAGTGGTGGCATTTCTCTTCTACATTCTTCTTTTATTTTACATTTATCTAACCCTACTGCATTATTATGAATCAATATCATATTGTTTCAATTTTTTTTGCTCATTGTTTTATCTACTGGCAACTACTGGTCATATCATATGATCTGTCTCAGCAGGTCAAGAATGAAATTTTAGTCTCAAATTTGAAGCCAACGTCGATGACAAGTCCTTACAGTGCTCTGAAAATCTATAATTCCATGACAAACTTTATCTCCTGATGAAGATGATGTGATATGATTGAAATCTCCAGAACAACTACTCAATCAACCCTGTGGTGAGATTGTTTTATGAATTATTGGCTCAAACAAATGTATTTGTGCATTGCATTTAACCATTAAAGAAACATCATTTAAGTCAGTACTGTGTATTTCAGTCCAGACATACTGAAGGAAAAACAGAGAAAGGTTACCTAACTCCTCCTCCATGGTGCTGCCACCAGCTGTGTCTTTGACGCCCAGCACTCTGTTGAACAGAATCGAGAAGGCGCTCCCCCACACACCTGACACACCGAAAACATACTGTCAGTATAATGGGTGAAAGTTTGATTGTGGTGTGGATGCAAACATCTTTCTTACCCATCAGAAAATGAAGAGGGTTTTCCTCATATTTCTTCACAACAGTTCCCATGAAGAACTTGCTTCCAAACAAGTCTGGGGTCATGAAGGTACCGTACTTTGCCATCCCAATTTCATATGGGCTGAACTCCACCCAGTCTACGGATTGAAACCTCAGTGTTAATGTAAAATAAATTAACAAACAAAAACACCATATAACACTCAGTAAGCACCTGTTTACAGTGTACTGCTCTGAAAAACTTGATTGCAAACAGGTTGCATTTGTATGCTTCAAAGGCAATGCATGGAAAGAGCATAGTTGGTATTAGCAATTACTTTTACTGTTTACTATTACTTTTTACTGCTTTGTAATTAGACATATTTGAAAGTGTCATGATCACACTGAAGCACTGAATACAACAAGACTAAGAGACTACAGCTATGCTGCCAAGCCAGCTCTGTGGAGTTGTAGGCACAGCAGTGCTTAGAGCTAAATGCTAACATCTACATGCTAACCACATCCATGATGCTAAGATATTCACAATGACAGTGCTAATATGTTGATGCTAAGCGGGTAGAATCATTATCAGGATCACTCTAGTTGTTCAGTTTGTGTTTTTTTAAGCAATTTTAAGCATGCCTGAACATGTCAAAATAAAATGCAAAGGTAGAATAGTGCACAGCAGAGAGAGAAATCATACCTTGAATGCAGTAACTGTTGTACTCAATTTCAATTTCAAGAGTGTATTTATTTTGTATCAATTCAGCTTCATTTGATATATTTTAAATGAAAAAAATCAGCACGAGCATGACAAGAGCCACAGAACCTCTGGGCCAGTTTTTGTGTTAATCTGTTTAAATTGCAAATTAGTCTGGGAATATGTACAGTATATCCTGAAACAGCAAGAGCAGGTCCTGCGTTTTCACCAAATCTTGAGGCCAAGTCTTGTAGAGTGTCAAAATCTTGTTTATAATTTACTTACATAGTGTGTATGCCTACATTTTTGCTTAAGCAAAGTGCTGGCTGGTTTCTGAGCCTCTGACTAAAAAATTACAAAGCTACCAAGTATTGCACAGTAGACAATGCGCATGGAGTGGATGGAACTGGGTGGTCAATAAGAGCCCAAAGATTTTTTTTCTAAGGGCCCAAAGGGGGCCCTGCCTAAAGAGAGATGAAGCCAAGGCCTGAATAGACATGTGGTATGGAAAGTCATTATGACATGTTTGTAACAGCTTTTACAGCAACAATCTGTAATCCTCCAGCACTCAGGTATGTGAGCACAAATAGTTGCCCAAATGCATACAATCATACACACAGTCCTATTCACATACAAAAGAAGACCTTAAACCTCTGCAACCTTTTAGACAATAGTTGCTTCTTAAATGTGCAGATTGTTTCACAGCTGGACTTTATTCAAACTGTCTTTTGACTGCCATGTTTTCCATTGACAAATGGGATTTTCAGTAAGTAGAGAGTCAAGAAAACCAAAGAAGAAAAAGTCTATTTTGGTAACACTTTTAATGACTTAGCACTTGTGCATCTACTTTTTGAAGATCATTTTTTAACTTTAGGCATGATGACGAGAACTAACAAAAGATAAACTACATGTAATTGTGGAATGTGAAACTAAAACATGCTCAGAAACTGTCTGCTATTTATTCAGAACATCTCCAGAAAGTGTCTCTGAGACCTGTCCAAGAATTACTGCAGATTTTGTTCCTTTATTGTATTTTCTATTTAAATGTCTGTTTCACTGAAGGGTAGTGTACAGTTGCTGTGCAGACTACATCAACAATGAGGAAGTATTGTACAATGTAGGACTAACCCAGAGTATATCGTGGCATTTTGCACACGTTTTGCACACGTCGACAGACCACAACGTCATGACATGTCCTCACTGCGCAAGCAGAGCAGCATTATAAAGAAATATGTACTGCTTGGTTATTTTGCATGTGGCCAAACTCATCTGATCATCTGTACTTACTAATTTCATATGCAAAAAGGTCTGTGAGTGACATGGAATACATGCAATATACAATTTAACATAAAAGCATGTGCAGATACTTACAAATCAACAGATATTTACCTGCAAACATGAGCTCAGAAACATCTGGCTTGACATGCAGACATGTGAAGAGAGGAAGGGGACTCTGTGCCTGGTCTGTCTTCTCCTGGATTTCACTTAGCTTAGTGTCCATTCTCTGGTGGGAGAGAGCACAGTCTTTGAAACATTTACACATGCAGAGGATATGAAAGATGAAGGGAAGATAAAGATTGATGTACTCGTGAGGAGATGGACAATTAAGAAATTCCTTCAAAATTAAAACAAACAACAGCTGTCTGGCGACTCTTACCGCGGGAATAAGCGTCTCTCCTATGAGCATACCAAAGATATCAGTAAAGGTAACAGGCTGCCCTGAGGCCTTTTTGGTCCAAAGGGCCTGGATGTAGTTGGTGATGTGTTGGGGCAGCAACAGCCTCAGTGGGTTACTGCTAACTCTCTTCATTAGCTCCTTGTTGATATCCATTGGGCCCTTGTTTGGAAAGTCAGGGTGGGAATAGAGAGTTGACATGTACCTACAGGGATAAAGAGGGACGAAGAAAGTTGACATTGCAAATATATAAATTCAAGGAGGATAAGATGTTGCTTAAAACTACGATTCTGCTCTTTTGAGAGGGTTTAAGTAGAAAATACTGTACCAAGGAAGTTATATCCACTATGTCTCTGAAACATTAAGATAGAGACTGAAATAAACCTTGCTTGCTTTCTTGATGACAGCTTCATGTCAGCAGAGGAGACTGGAAAGTTTGCCAGAGCATGGAGGAGGCAACACCGAGGAATAGTCAGACAGAAAGGAAAGACAAAAGAAACGCAGCAGTGACAACAAAGACAAAGATAAAAAGAGAGAAAGTGTCTTTAGAATTAAGAGGTCAGAGAGAGGCAGGGTGTAAAGAGAGAAAAGAGAGGAAAAGGAAAAATAAAAACTGACCATGTGGATCCAGAGAGGCCGGCGACATATGTGGCACAATCCAGGACCCCAGACTCAAACAGCGCCTTCATCACACCTGAGAAGCCCACCATGGCACGGAAACCGCCTCCTGAGCCTGCTATGGCTATCACTGGTACCTGCAATGCAACACACACACACACATACAGAGTCATAAGAGGAAGAAGATGAAGACGGAGGTGCACTTAATCACATACTTACATACTACACAGCAAGAGCCCCACATTCATTTTCTCTACCATTCTTTCAGCAGTACCTTCTCTCCCGTGCCTCTGTACAGTGTGTGTGCCATGCCAGTTGCTTCACACCTTCACAAACTTTATTAACTTGTGCCTTCAGATTTTCAACTATTTCATAACTCTCATTGTGCAACATGGCTTCCTCCTTCCATCTGTGTTTATCTCATGATCAGTTCTGAATATTCTCACAGAGATATTTAAACAAAAGTCATCCTGGACATGGACTTAAGGGATGTTATAGAGTAGAAGAGGGCAGTAGCTGGTTATCTCATTCCTCTGGAGCTTCCGGCAAATGCTGAAGACATGAACAAGCCTGGCTGGAGATTACAACAAGCTCCAAGGGCGTGTAGCCAAAACCACACCAGGGAGAAAATGAAACTTAGTTTAGTGTAGAGCAGGGGAAAGGTTAAAGTTTTGTAAGGCTTACTATATAGTTTGCATTCTCAGTGTGAGAAATTTCTAAGTGTTATTATAAACAGATGACAGTTTTTTCACACTTTTGAATTTAGCAAGTGAGCAAGTCTGCAGCAAGTGTGGTTACATTATCCGCAAACAGACCTCAAAACTTTGCACGTGAAAAGGCGTTCACCGCCATATCAGCACAAACGTCAAGTGGGCTAACTGTTTCGCCATCTCCAGTCTTTATGCCAAGCTACTGTAAGCTAATGGTTGCAGGCAGAAGCTTTATATGATATACACTCTTATATTTTTGTATTGATTAAACAAATGATATATAACATGTTAATTAATGAAATTTGGATGTATTACATGGATTTTGTTATCTTCAGACAGAGCCAGTTAGCTGTTTACCCCACTTCCAGTCTTTATGCTAAGCTAATAGCTGCTGGATGTAGCTTCAAGTTTACTGGAAAAATAAGAAATTGTAAAATTGTCAGAATGTCAAAACCATTCCTTAAAGTATCAGTCAGTTACAAGAAACAGCATAAAGAACCGGGCAGCAGCCATTCAGGTTTCATACCAAATGTAAACATTTCTGATACGCCAACATACTGTATGCAGTAAGTGCAACAGCATGGTGAAACTGAGTGAATAAATTAAGCAATCACCTCAAAGATTCACACAAAGGATTGAAAAAAGTTTTTGTTTCAAATACAGTTGTCATGTTAAAACTATGTTAAATCTACATTTAATTGCTGTGTTCCCACCTCCTGTGGAGAGCTGGGGAGGAAACGAGGCTTCTCCATGTCTAGCAGCTTCTTGATGCCCAGCATCACTCTTTCTCTGCGGGTTTGTCTGAACTGTTTCTCTTTGTCACACAGGGCCAGGCTGAACCGCAGGTCCAGGTTGGTACTGCAGATACAAATGACAGAAATAAGATTTACTAAAATTTGATAGTAGGAAGGCAAACAATACCTAATGTTTCACATTTTCTGCTTGGAGACAGATAGAGGGTGTGATTTCTCCATGTCCGTAACACTAGTGATGATGTTGAAACTTATCTGCCACAGACAAAAGTCATGACTTCTCACCTTGTAGTATTCAACTTCTCATATCTACTAATATTTCAAACATGTATGAAATTTTCAAATTCCTCCCACTAACAACTATGCTGTGATACTATGGGAATTATGAGTATCCTGTCATTTCTGAGTCATGCTGCTTTATCTTCTAATTCACTTTCCACACTGCTGCGAGTGAACTGCTATGTATTCTGGAATTCCTGTGTACTCTTGAACCTGTGACGAATGTGTACACATGCCATGACTGGTATATCCTTTTCACATGAAGGCCCTTAGGTTAAAAAGTAAATAGTGCTTACAAATATCACTGGGGAAAAAAATTGATTCCGGAGGGAATACATACCAAATCTCCAGCGACATCTCTAAGTACACTTTGGTTGCCTGTCAAAACAATTATATATGTGGTTATTGTTCAGTAAAGGGGCAGCTGAGTGTGGCAGGTAATTCTGTTAACAGACAAATATTAAGTGTCAGTAACAAAATCAATTAGTATACATATATAAATATATATATATATATATATATATATATGAGTTTATAATGATGAATCTGCCAAAGACTTTGAGGGATAAAATGTCTTACTTTGCCAATAAAGAAAGTCTCCATCTTTGTCTGGCCCACTCTAAGCTTGGTAAGGTCGAAGGATGTCGTCCCAAGTGTCTCATCCATCACATAATTCGCATCCATTAATGTTAGCTGATTGGAATAAACAACATAATTTCTTGGTTAAATAAACGTTGAGAGCTACACATTAATTATTCTGGCCTGTATTGAAATTTTTCTAACCAATGTAGTTTTGTCAAAAAGTTAAACATTGATAAATGTAAAAAAAAAAAAAAACTGTCGAAAAATGATTTATTTTTCCTGAGATGACTCTAATCTAATGTACCATGAGTCACTCTGATTATAGTGTCAATTATGATGCTATTTATCTCATATTATCTCATATCAGGCTAAAAATGGTAATGTGTTCATGAGGGTTTATGCTCCACCACATCCCTGTTTGTCATCCTATACTGGTATGAACTGTCCTAGACAAGGAAATGCAGGTTTAACCTCCAGGACGTTCTGCTGGTTGGGGTCTAATATGAAGTGAAAGGTTTCGCCCCATTTTGGGTTGATGTCGTTGTCTATGTGCTTGGTCCTCTTTCTGCTCTCTGGGGCTGTTGGGATGAACAGCTCCACATATGGATCTGGGGTGTCCACTGCACACACACACACACACACACACACACACACACACACACACACACACACATGTTCAACAGTATTACTTAACAGCATGTCGCTACTATGTGCATGCAGCAAAGTGTCTGAATTTTAGAATCACATGAATACGGGCAAAAACAAAAAAAAGGATGTATTAAGACTCACACAGGTCACCCAGTGCTCCCTTGGTGACGTTCTCAGCTCGAACCACTGTCACTGTGAATTTGTGAGAAAACTGCTGTTCCACCTGCAATAAAACAGTCAGACAGGTCAGTTTGGCTTCACTGCATCACGTGGGTTCACAGCAGATTCATGTGTCAGTCTCTAGGAACACCTGGGGTTTTTGGCATTTTAACAATGGCTGTCACATCTGCTGTGAATTTCTCTAATTCAGGGTTCACACGGATCAGCAATAATGTTCCCCATGCATTTGGACAGCACTGTTCCCTTTTAAAATATGTGGTAACATTTAATAATACAGCCCAAGATTTACAGTGTGATTTTGTTGTATGAATCAGGTACTAATAGAATACTAACCTGTCCCTACTGGTACTTAAATTAAGCTACAGTGGAAGAAAACAAGACTATAGGGAAACAAACAGTCTTTGTCAGATGGACACCAGACACCAGAACATATCTGTTAGGAAAACCTTACTTGGTAAGTACCATGAGAATATGGCAAAAGGATTTGTTTTGATTATTACTTTTTTACTGTAAGGAACAGGAACCTGTTTATTTAGTTTATTGCTGGGCTCCATATATGTTTGACAAGTCCCTAATTATTCCAAGATTTCTACTCCTTTTTTTTTTTTTTTTTTTTACAAGTTTATGACCCTAAGTCATTAATTTCATGTTTTTCAATAACCCTCTCATTTGAGTTTTCCCTAGAGATTTTCCCCAAGCCCCTTCCCTTACCTTATTGTACCCCTGCAGTGTTGGTAGTATATTGTAACTCTGAAATATGTTAATTACTTCATAGGATCCATAAGTTATTAACACCATTTTTCCCAAACTTCAATTTTGTTTCCCATTACTATGCTCCCTACGTAATCAGCCTTTACCACCAAGTAGTGGTAGTCTAATTTATTTTGCGTTGCAGAAGTGTTACCAGACATGCTAGTATACAGGTCAGTTTGTGCACTCTTGAAAAAATGTACCTTATGTAAGCTAAAACACAAGCATCTTCAGAGGCCATTGATCTCTAAACAGTTTTCCCTTTGTCCTCCATTGATGTCCATCACAGAACCCACATGTTGGATTAAGAACAGAAGCTGTTTTGCATTTTTGCTGCTTGTGTCATAAACAGCCTCTCTTAACAAATCTCAATATCTATGAATGTTCATTGTGGTTTTAAGGTGTGAGCGTTCATGAGGGACACAAGTAGCCTTAATAGACTGCTTGTTGATGATGGTATTTTGCACACCCTAAGTTAATTAGGTGAGAGAATTCAGTTTCATCTAACCATACACAAGTATTTCAAACAGAAAGTGTTTTGAGACTTTTAACAGATAAGAAATAGCTCTTGACAGCTGTGAATGCAGATATCATACATTTTATCTAATGTTCATCTTTGCTGTCTCAAACAATCCTCATTTGACCTTATCACCCGCTGCAGTGATAACAAACATGGCATTGCTGTTGAGATGTTTGTTGCAATATTGGCAAAGAAAGTTTTTGCTTTGGAGCAATTAGACTAAAAGTCATTCAACATTATAATTATTATTAAAAAACCAAGAATATAAGGCCTGCTTTGGAATGATTTGTGCTGTGAAACCACTGGAATCGCTCCAATTCTGTTTGCTCATTTTTACATACTGTACATACAGGAAATAATAACTACGTCAATACTCACAATTATATTGGAAGCCATGATGTGTTGTCAGGTGAGCAATTCTCAGGAAAGTTAAATTTAACTCAAGAGAACATCTCAGTCATCAACTGAAGCATTCAGAGCTTGGAAGAGAAAACAAAGAAGTTGAGTATCAGTGCAAATGCAGCATTGTTGCTTTAAGAAACAGACATTTACATGAAAAAACACTCTTATTAAATGTGTGATGCTCTGAAATGAAAAAAACAGAGTTTTTTCCCAGGGTTTCCGATGATTACATTAGCAAGGTGACTGTCAGTCAACATGTGAAAGCGCAATTATCCACTTTTGACCAGAGCTGCCACGACATTAACAACCAGGCATATTACTGAAACCTCTGGGAAAAGGATATTCTCCTAAAAACAAGAGCCATAGCTACAATTGAAATATCAGTGGAGCCTTTCACATTTTGAGAGGCGGAGGAGGAAGTGTGCTGAGCCTTATACACATGATAGGAGGCCTGGGCCAGTAGGAAGGCTTCATGCATGTTTTTGAGTGCAAGTACCTCACATGCATGTATAGAGACAGAGAGGAAAAAGTGCCAGTAAAAAGAGATGTACTGACATGTGACAAACTAAAGGAAAAACCATCATAAAGTGTCTTAATAAGCTGTTGTACCACCATGTGCCACCAGGACAACTTCACTGCTCCTTGGCACTGATTCTCCATGTCTCTGAACTCTACTGGAGGGATGGACATCATTCTTCCAAAAGATATCCCCTCATTTAGTGTTTTGATGGTGGTGGTGGAGAGCACTGCCCAAAATCCCAAAAATATGTGGGTTGAGATCTGGTGACTTTGAAGGCCATAGTATAAAATTCACATCATATTCATACTCAACAAACCATTCAGTGACCCTTAGTGCTCTATGGATGGGGACATCGTCACCCTAGATGAGACTACACCCAGCAGGATATAAAGGTTTTGTCATAGGATACAGGTGATCACTTAGACCAACTTTGCACTGATTTACAGCGACGCCCTCCCTCTACTCCCTCTAAGGGTACAAGCTCCTGCCATTTGCGCCCCGACAATGAGCCCTCTTTCAAAGTCACTTAACATTTTTTTCCCCTTGCCATTTTGATACAAAATCATAATCAACTTGGCCTCCATGATTGGACGTTAATTGGTTAATTGCATCATTAATATGTCACTTGCCTGTATCTTTGACGTTGATATGATTGAACAAAGATGGTGTATAACATATGGAACAGTAAAATAGCTGGGTGTGCATTTACCGATTGCTGAAAAGAAATTTGAATATGGTGTGTGTGTGTGTGTGAGAGAGAGAGAGGGACTGTGCGTGTGCGTGTGTGTGTGTGTTGTGCTGTGCTGGTGATAGCATATCAAGGTCAGTGAGCCTTTTCTCAGCTGTTCACCAAAGCGTATCATTACTGAGGGGACTGAGAGCACGTAGTGTCTGTGTGTTCACAGCACTGGTCACGTAGTTTGCAACAGTGGTCCAACTTTTCAAAGTGCCAGCTCGCTCTGCCCTTGTTTTTCATTGTACAATGAGTGCATGCAGGCTGCTGAGTCCTGTGCGTGTGCCAGCACTACCCAGAGACTTTCACAGCACTAAATTTTCATATGAGAACACAAGATGTGAAAGAGGCACACAACAACCAGCCATGATGCAAAACAGCTTCAGTAATTATGGGTTTTAAAGGCATACAGTAAATCTCCTACTGGTATACCTCCACCTGAGACATACAAGGTAAAGGTCGGAAGTAAAGAAATCTCACAAGATTAGGCTACTTGTATGAATCATAGTGCATTACCCAAAATAAATATTCCAGTTAAAAGTCATTGCAGTCTGACTCTTATCTGGATTACATGCTTCACACAAAACTTGTTATTACGCCACTATAAACAGGTTTTGCATGATTCTTTAAGCTAGGTAGAATTAGGTCAGATCTGACAGGGCCTGATGGTTCAGTATGAGTGTGAAACATGCAGTGACAGTTGATATTACTGCTTCAGGTTGTGAAAGACAAGAGAGCTGATAACGCTAGCTATTAATTTTGCAATGATGTAAATATAAAACATGACATATAGCACAACAACAAACGCTGTAAACTAAAGATTTAAGAGGATAAACACTCTTTAAGGCAACTCATTGCTTTCGTTCACACTGATCTGCCCTATTCAGCCCTTAATGTGCCTATACTGGTATTTATCTATAAGTTTTAGTACGTGTTTTCAATTTCCTCATCCTGTTGCGGAAAATGAACGCTTAAGAAGACGCTGGTTAACCACAATTATTTGCACCGACGCTCCTCTCTAAATTTCTGTCCAATCTTTTTTACTAAAAAAAAAACACAACACACTACTTTATAAAGACAAAACAATGGAAACATACCTTACCCGTAGCAAGCTATCAACTCACAAATCCTGAAAAATGTGTCATGCTGGTCGACAGTATCGCTTCACCAGAAGAGTAGATGGAGGAGGTGCTTCTCACAAGCAGCATAGAGTACCCGGCAGTCAGGAGAATCAGACTTCAAGTTGGAGACGACAAAATAACTCACTGTTTACAAAATTAGCCGGAAAAAAAATGGACAGCCAAGAAAGAGTTAAAAAAAAACTCCGTACGTGAGTTAATTTTGACCCTGCATGGAAAGCTGTATCTCACGACTGTCCGCACCATTGCGCAAAGATGTCCACAGGAGGGCGCTGTCTAAACACACCATGCTGTGAAATTCTTGCCATCTACTGGAAATTTCCTGTCCATGTTGTAAAGTAGACATTACTTAGAAAACCTTTTGGGTTTAATGGTTATAACTTTAAAAAATGTCTTTTTCTCCATGCAATACTGCCATCAAATGTCCAGAAAAGCTCTGTTATTTTAATGACATAATGATTTGTTTACGCAATATTTTGATTTTTAATATGATACATTTTATCAGCCTATTAGAAATACACCAGGAGGTATTTTCTTATGAATAAATCAGGTCAAATGCATTCTTTTTTCTTTTTCATGGTTTACATAAGACTGCTTCTTTAAAAGATTTTCTAGTTTGCAGATCTCTTTGGTTAAATATATTATATATATATATATATATGTGTGTGTGTGTGTGTGTGTGTGTGTGTGTGTGTATACACAAGACATTCAGGGGATTTTACATGTTTTACACATATGTGTGTATAGCCATTGATTAAAACGTAAAAAATATATTAAATGTCACATACTTACTACACAACAGTTTCCTGTTTGGGAAAAAAATACAGCTTACGAATTACAGCTTCACATATCAAAGTGGGAACTTTTCAGACTGTTAATGGAAGAATTCTATTGAAAAAAAGAGGGAAGGGGAACCAGGAAAGGGTCCAGATTATCAGATTGTCAGATTGCCAGCAACAATACAATACAATCATCATTGAAAGTATATAATACAGGTTGTGAAATAAAAAATATTCCTTAAGTATTATGTCGTTGGTCACTTGAGAGCACATCTTTATTATTCATCTACTAAGCTGCTGCACGTTCTGACGTCACCACGACGATAAAAGGCGCGGCGATGAGCAGTCCAGACATTCAACAACTGCGGAAGAGAGGCGAGAGAGAAGGAAGGAAAGAGAAGAAACCCCGACAAAGTCCTTGGAGTATGAACAGACTCACATTTGCGGTTCTCCTGTTGGCCCTGGGGTTTCTTGTGTGCGAAGGAGGTGAGTAGAAGAACCACAGGATGATATCCAACAGTTTAAGCAGGGGCTGGGAATCCTAAAAGTTCTGCTTGAATGTGTTAAAAAAAATTAGAATTGTTGTGTTAGTTTGGTGTTTTTATTATTGTTGTATTATTTCAGAAGACATTGCAGTTATTATAAAATAAGTAATATGTTGATATGTATAAGACTATTACAGTCTATAACACTGAAAGGTAAAAATAAAAACTACCATGAACCTCAGCTCATATTTGTATTATATTATGGTCTAATAAAGTAGTATTTTTGAAATTTTAAAGATATATTTGTAACTTTTTTCACACATTTTTGTTCTCATCTGAAGGGAATTCTTTGTAATGACCCAACATTATCTGTTACAGGTAACCCATGTTGCTCAGAGCCATGCCAGAACAGGGGTGTTTGCACAGCACTGGGAACAGATAATTATGAGTGTGACTGCACTCGCACAGGATATCATGGACAAAACTGCACAACACGTAAGTCTAAATAGAACAACATATTATATCACATATTTGTTTTGGTGATTTGTTCAGTTGATTTATTTAATTACTCTCTTGGCCTTTACAGCTGAGTTCCTCACCTGGATCAAAATGTCCCTGAAGCCATCGCCAAACACCATCCACTACCTTCTCACCCACTTCAAGGGCTTCTGGAACATCATCAACAACATCTCATTTCTCCGGGATGCCATCATGAGATATGTGCTGACATGTAAGTGTCTCTAGCTGAAGGCAAAATGAGATGGATTGGAACCTGCTTCATAAGACATTAAATAATTTGTAAAGCAAGTTGTAGAAAATCAGATGCAGTGTTTATAATAATAATGAAATGCTTTTTTTTTCCCTCCGTAGCCCGATCCCACATGATTGATAGTCCTCCAACCTACAATGCAGATTATGGTTACAAAAACTGGGAAGCTTATTCCAACCTTTCTTACTATACGCGCACCCTCCCCCCTGTGCCAGAGGATTGCCCAACCCCCATGGGAGTAGTAGGTGAGTACACTCTCTCTGTGTCTGGAGAACCAGTTTTCTCAGATTTTTGAATACTGAGCAAGAGCGTCCATTACATCACGGGAAAATGCACATACTAAAATGATTCTCTCTGCTGGATTGACGGAGTGGAAATATGCTGAGGGAACACAGCTTAACCTGCCCCAGCAAGCCAAAACTAAAGACATGAAACTACCTTTTGCACTATTCACACTGAAAATATAAAGTAAACCTCAATTGTTGCAGTTTTCCCTTAAAGTAAACCATCACACCTCAGTTAGAGCAATGTGTTTTATTATTTATATTTATATTATTTGTATTACAGTGTTGATGTTTACTGGAATGTTCTTAATTGTTTCTCCAGGTAAAAAGGAGCTACCTGATGCAAAACTTTTGGCTGAGAAGCTCCTGATGAGGAGGCAGTTCATCCCGGACCCTCAGGGCACCAGTCTGATGTTTGCGTTCTTCGCGCAGCATTTCACCCACCAGTTCTTCAAATCTGATATGAAGAAAGGACCTGCTTTTACCCAGGCCAAAGGTCATGGGGTAAGTCGAGCAGATTTCAGACCACATCAGATTTCAGTCTGGAAAAAGAGACCACATTTCAGAATGAACGAGTTTTTAAACATGTATTAACATTGCTGTATTTTGCTTTTAGGTGGATCTCAACCACATTTATGGAGACAACCTGGAGAGGCAACACAAGCTCAGACTCTTCAAGGACGGCAAGCTTAAACATCAGGTATGAGAAGAGACAGATGTAGTAGCTCAGGCAGCCACATGTTTCAGACCACAAAAGTTGCTTAAAAATTGTTTCCTCTCTTGCGTACCTCTGCAGATCCTGGATGGAGAGATGTACCCCCCAACAGTAAAGGAAGTGGGTGTCGACATGCACTACCCTCCTCATGTCCCCGACTCTCACCGCTTCGCTGTGGGCCACGAGGCATTCGGCCTGGTCCCTGGTCTGATGATGTACGCCACCATTTGGCTGCGGGAACACAACCGGGTGTGTGATGTGTTGAAGGAGGTACACCCCGACTGGGATGACGAAAGACTCTTCCAGACCACACGGCTCATCCTGATTGGTAAGTTCAAGAAAGATTTTTATGACATCTGCACAAATTGAAAAAAAAAAAAAAAACTTTCGCTGTACAGTAGCCGGGAAAGTAAAATCAAAACACTAAGATGATATTAATGTAGTTACCATGGGAGTTTCAAATAGTGTACTTTTTATTTTGGTGAGCATTTCCCTGTTGTACAGAGTGGAGCATTTCAGGAACAGAATTTACAGAAAATTGTGAGAATTTATTTTCAACACTAGAAAGTGGAAACGGTTTTTGATTGTCTAGTGTCAAACTCTGATCCAAACATCGTTCTGAACAGTGACACTCAAATGTCCAACAATGAGCCAAACACATTTTTGAGTGGAGGGGGACTTCAAACATCTATAGTATCTGCATGATATAAAATATTTAATCATCTGTCCTGTAGGTGAGACCATCAAGATTGTGATCGAGGACTACGTGCAGCACCTGAGTGGCTATCACTTCAAGCTCAAGTTTGACCCTGAGCTGCTCTTCAACCAGCGTTTCCAGTACCAGAACCGCATTGCTTCAGAATTCAACACCCTGTACCACTGGCACCCGCTGATGCCTGATACTTTCCACATTGAGGAGAAAGATTACAACTACAAACAGTTTGTCTTCAACACCTCTGTAGTGACTGAGCATGGCATCGGCAACCTGGTGGAGTCATTTACCAACCAGATTGCTGGACGGGTAAGAATTCTTATTGTCTTCTGGCGGCATTTCATTTGAGATTGTAACATTGCTGTTGCTTTAAGGCTGTATAACTAACTTTTCATTCATACTTTAGGTTGCTGGTGGCCGTAATGTCCCTGGACCTATCATGTACGTGGCCATTAAGTCCATAGAAAACAGCAGACAAATGCGTTACCAGTCTCTGAATGCCTACAGGAAACGGTTCAACATGAAGCCCTACAGCTCTTTTGAGGACATGACAGGTGAGACAAAGTCAAGATCACCCACAAAACCTAAATACTTGTAGGTGGAACGGAAAACGTCAGAGGATTAGTAAAGAGGTTATTATTGACATGAAGTGAAAGGAAATGTCACCTCTAGGCCAAATCAGTGCTGCATTATTAATAGCGTTGTCATGAACTGATCATAGGAATGAAAATCGGGCTCGAAAAACAAACCCTATCGCAACAGGTCATAAGATCAAACCTTATGTCATAGGTAACATATTATTAAGGAAATAGTTTGGTCTTACTTTGAGTCTCCACCAGCTTTGGAGGTTAGGAATTTATTTCCGTGACTCTTGAGAGCCAGATGTTCATTTCATCTTGGGATAGTGTAAGCAGATTGTCATCACAGAGAGTAAGACATAAACAGACAAGAGGCCTCCTGCTTCAGAGGAGAAGATTTAAATTATGCAGAGGATTGAATGTTGATTGAAAACTATCTGTGATATATGAGTAATAATGTTAGTGTGAGACAGATGAGAAAAAAGGAGCAAGAGCAAGTGGGGTGAGAATTTTTATCTGAAATGCTGGATTTGAATCATTTGAGTCAAAACACAGACCCTGATATTTAGACTAGCTACGAGCTTTGCAGCTGCTGAACCAGTGAAAGCGGCCAGACTGAGTAAACAATTTTCCTCATTTGTGTTACTCAGGAGAGAAAGAAATGGCCGCACTGCTGGAGGAGATGTACGGACATGTCGACGCTGTGGAGCTCTACCCAGGCCTGCTGGTGGAAAAACCCAGGGCTAATGCCATCTTTGGGGAGACCATGGTGGAGATGGGAGCCCCTTTCTCCCTCAAGGGCTTAATGGGAAACCCCATCTGCTCCCCGGAGTACTGGAAGCCCAGCACCTTCGGAGGCAGCGCGGGCTTTGACATCATCAACACTGCCTCCCTGCAGAGGCTCGTCTGCAATAACGTGCGGGGTCCATGTCCCGTGGCATCCTTTCATGTGCCCAACATCAAAGAGACGGGATCCATGATCATCAACTCAAGCACGTCCCACTCAGGCGGCAGTGACATAAACCCTACAGTCATTTTGAAAGAAAGGACTACTGAGCTCTAATTTTGTATTTCATTTGGTTATTTTTTAATATATATATATATATCTATATATATTTGTGTATATATATATATATATATTCATTTATTTATTTATTTATTTTTTATATTTATTTGTAATTCTATTTATAATACAACATGAGGGAGTGCAAAATGGATTTTTTTTTATTGAATTTTATAGAATTGTGTATATTTCTATCTGGTTGTCAAGCACAAAGGCCTACGCTTGTTTATTTATTGAAAGACTTGTTGTATTATAAGATTATTATTGTAAGAGTAATATAATGACCTCAGTCACTGTAACTTGATACTTGAAGATTAGTTTACCATTTCACTTACACAGTACACTACACTGCTTTCTTAGATTAACTGCTGCTTTGTGTTCATGCAGTTGTATGGTTGTCCCAGTAAGCCACATTGAGCTGTTTTACAGACAGCGATACATGAGTACACTATAGTAGTGATGTTAACAGTTAACTACATGACTGATCTTGTATCATGTATCACATTATCATGTAATGTACAATAATGCATTCTTCTTTCACTATTGTTTTAAAGATTTTGTTTGCCACTTCAGTCTGTGTATTGGTGAGGGTCATTTGAAATGACATTAATAACTTTGTTTCTAAGCCGCGCTGTTGTTTAGAATTACATCGTGGTTCTATAGATATTGTTTTATTTGATTTATCAGAGCCTTGCCAGATTGACACTAATAAATACTACCAGGAAATAATGCACATTTCTCAGAAATCCACTGGCGTTGTTGTCATTTTCAATGTGACTCTTATTATGCTCTTATACAAACTTATTGATGCCTCAAGAGGACTAAAACTTTTCCTTCCAACAGACACAATGTAATCCACATACTGGATAAGTTTAGAAGTTCAGATGTTATCAATGGACGAATGAATGCAAAAGATTATTCTTTTTTCTTTTGTTTTGTAAGAATTAATTTAAAACACAAAGGCAGACTGTTAGAGTATAGTCTGTTGTTACTCTGACAGTCAATAACACACTATGGTTAAGAACTCAGTTTTCTAAATGTGACACATCCCACAGATGTTTTAATGGAGGTGTGATATCATACTGCTATGGAAATCAATTTCAACTCTATGTATTGCTTGGTTATCAACCTATAAGGCTAAGGTAACTGCATTTCACAGAAGACCATGAAATTAGGTAAAAAGCTCTGGAAAAAGAGTGGATGAGTTAAGAGTATTTTGCCCACGTCTCTTCCCAAAGTCAAGAATGAACGTTCACACTCAAACTTTATAGCTGTAGTTGTGTACACTTACTATAAACATATTCTAGAACTCAAAAAGGTGATGGGGTGTTTCTGTAAACACACTATTGGTTTGATTATGCTGGGTCAAATATTTCATACTCATTACTACAGTTATGTCTCAACAGCAAGTGACAAATGTGTAATCAACAGGTGGGGACAAATATATAGTTGAATATTTACAAAATGCGGAGACCAATCACTCATTCCCTCACATTTTGTGCCTTGGGAATGAACTGTTGAGGTGCCAGGCTTTTACTATTATTTCAGGCCACGCGATTGAAACAGAATGTTTGCTGCGGGCTGTTGATGTTTGTTTCAAGGTTTTCCTCATGTTTGACATCGACCACACCTGGAAGTTTCTTCAGGATGCGGTGAATCATATTGATCGGCATGAGTCCTCATCTATGACAGTTTTGAGGACGTTTGTTCAGCCCACACTTAGGGAGTGTGAAAATGTTTTTTATATTATTATTATTATTATTATTATTATTATTATTATTATTCTACAGGGCAGTGAGACAGGAAATAACCCAATGTATGGGTATTATTTAACCAAGAGTTAATTTCACTCACTCCGTTGGATCAAATGAACAATCCAGCATCCTGGGGTAAATGGTAAAACCCAGCACTTGGCGCAAATCAACCCAGTGCGTGTCCTGTCCCATAGTTGCTCAGCAGTGGGGTTAAAGTTGTTGTTTTTTTATCTACAGGTGTGAAAAGTGCAAGTGAACGACAAACAACATTGCACAGAAATGAACAGCAGATCAATTATCTTAATGATAAGATGAATGTGATTAACGTAATAAATTACAAGTGACCTTCAACTTCTACGTAACTCCTCAAAGAGGGCTCGAAGGGTTGTTGTTTCATCTCAAACCACATTCCCTCAACACACACTCTACACCACTTTGTGCAGCTGAAGAGCTTTCACTTTTCAGCACATCAGATGAAACATGTAGACACTTGTCAGGCTCAAGGAGATTAAAGGAAAGAAATTTATTAGTCCATATTCCTGAGGCAAAGTAAGAGCGTTCTTGAGTAATAATACAGTATATTCCAAGCAACAGTTTCTGTGTATTGTTCTGTTTTGATATTACTGTACTTTGTGTACACACGCTACATGAATGGAAATGGGGAAATGGCTGCATACAGACGTTGGTATTATGCACATTCCTAAAACTAAAATTCCATTAGTGGATGTATGATTTGCCAGGAAAAGACGCAGAGGAATAAAATGGCTGTTTTACTGTATATGAGGTGTGAGGATAAGCGCCCAGTCCAGAGGCGTACAGGAAACCTTGCCTCAGCAGTATAGGCTGGCAGTTCAACAGAAGAATTGTGTTATTTTTCTAGGGTACTCATTCCAAAACAAACATGGTGGAAGGAATGTTGACGTGACTGGCGGCACAAAGTGGTGAGTCAGGTCGCCAGGCATCATCCAATCTAAACACAGACAATGACAAGCTAAATTTTCCCATCCATTCACACATTTCTCACAACTGATACAGAGAGAACATTTACTGTCTCTCCTCACACTGGATGATTAGAGTTTTAAACACAAAACCGAAACCACACACACACAACAAGCGAGGAAATTACATTAATTAAGTCATGTGCATCAGTTGTCATCTCAACTGAACCTGATGGACAGTTCCTCCTCCATCTCATAATCTTTGTCCTGCACTTCAAAGACCAGGCATGGGATTCCCCGTCAGAGGGACTTGGCCCATCACAGCATGAAAATGACCTAATTGTGTGTGCACATTATTTGTGTTCCCCACTGTCATTCACCCAAGGGTGAGTATTATTATGCCATTGTGCATCAGTGTGTGGCATGCTCAGGTCCTGATCTATGAGACTGAGCAGGGGAACACATCTTGCTTTGTGTGGGTGTAATGAGCATGAGCAGGCCGTGGGCCCTGGTGTGGGAGAAGATCAGGAGACTTCAGTGTGTGTTTTCCCTCTGACCGCCTCTGAACCTCTTTGGTAGCAGACTCTGTGTGGGGGCCGTGATCCAAGATCAGAATTACGTGACATTGTGCAGGTGGCAGGACCTGGGGTCAACTGAGAGCTGGCGCCCACCACCGCTGCACGTGAAGCACTGGCGCTGACCCACTAGATGCCATTGGCGCTTACATAGGTTCAAATGACATAATCAACAGTGTAGATTATGTAAGATCACACAGTTTTGCTCAGTTGCTTTGGCACAGTCATTGAAAAAAAATCATGATTCTGGAAACCGTGTTTTAAAGTGGATATAATAATAAATATGATATGAAAAGATATGCAAGCAATTCAACATAGTCATTCAATGTAGTGATTAACCTGCAGAGAATTATTACCCAAATCTGCAGCTCCCTTTTTTTCTGAGCTTTACATTGTTTAGCTTTACTGGTTCATCCTCACTGGTTTCATAGAGTGTTCAGCTGGCTGGCACACTACCTGCTCAGCAGCAAACAGCAGACACACACAGCTACTGAATACCTGGTGCACATGGTGGAGAATTTAGCATCTGAAGAGCCAGATATTTTCTTCAGTAGGTAGTTGGTGGAGACCAAAAACAGAGCTAAAAGCAGAGAGAATATTGGACTTAAATTTGGGTCTAGTCTGTATTTTCATTGTAGATCAATTTGCCAATGTGCTCTATGAAATGTCAGTTTACGATGATAAAAACAGAAATTCACATGATCCATACATTGGAAAATCTGGATCTAGTGAATGTTTGTTGCTTTAATTTGAAAAACTTATCGTCAAAATAGTTACCAATTAATTTTCCGTTGATCAACTAACAACTAAGTAATCATTTCAGCTCTGTATGAGTTAAATGTTTTGAGTGAGTTCTGCCTTCTGCAGGACAAATGAAATATTGTGCTGCGCTGTATTAAGTGACGTGGTGATTATGTGCTGAGAATTGCAACAGCGTTTCAGGAAATACACTTAAGCACTTGAAACAAACTGATAATTATCGCCTTTGCAACGGTGGCTGCAAGTCTGCCCAGACTGTATCCACCCATATGCTGTTGGCAGCTATTGTTATACCCTGACATCTAATGGAGGGACTCTGTTGTGATGATGTGAAGTGTTCTGCTGTTAGGGAAACTTAATTACAACGGGGAAGACCTGCATTTTTCATTGTCAATGATAATGCCCTCTAAATGATAGTTTCACTTCAGTCTTGACACACTCACACTAAATTTTTGTCATCCTTCACGATCACACAATGGATTAGGTAGTAGTGACTGTTGTGAGGAAGCGCCTGGAGCATATCAAATGCCTGCCAGGTATGATTCCAATAAAAAAACCTAGTTAGAAAAAAAGGAAGGAAGGGCAAGGAAGTTAAAGGTGCACTATGCCTTCCTGCATGACATCACTTCTGCTGACGTTCAAAGTAAATACCAAACAAAACAGAGCAAGCTCGCCCCCCCCCCCCATGTTTGCATCGGACTGGAAGCCCTTCTGCTGGCGTAGTTTTCACCACCTTTGAATCGATTCCCCAATATAAATGCGGGTCTTCGTTCGTTCCTTCTCCATCCTCCATCCCCCCCCCCAACTATCTTGTCTCAATGTTTTCCATTGAAAGAAATATTACTGTGAAGCTTTTGGTTAAAGGGAGTTCAGATTAATCATTACAATGCGGGGGAGCATTGATTTTTTATTTTAAACTGCTCATCTATCAATATTAGATAAGGAAGTCACTGATCAGTGTGTCACCTAAATAAGTAAATACAGGAGATGAGCACAGAAGAATGGAAGGAGGAAAAAATGGAAGGAAAAAAAAGCAGAAGGACTTAAAGAAATAGAAATTAGAGTATATCTAGTATAGTCCAAAGAAAGAGTGAAGGACAAAGATAGAATGAAAGGGAGAGCAAATCTGGCTCTGTCACTCTTGCCAAGGTCTGACCCTCATGCTCTGTACGTATCTGTGACTTTCAGCGAGGAGCAATACTTTGGCATCTGTTTGTTTCCATTTCCGTCCGACCCGCACTTTTTGTATGACGTGTACATTACAGGAGTGTCGCTTGGACAGAAACTACCTACAGTATCTGTAACAGAGCCTTTTAAGGTCATACGGTGGGTTGAGGAACTTTCTGCATCATCGGCACTATGTGAGAGGATGACAAAACAACAAAATAAAAACACAGAACAGCTGTTCAACTTTCAGGGATCACACAAGCATACAGTCATATCATATCATATGAACGTACTCCTGGCACCCACTTAGTCATCTATCAGACATACACACATCACCGTTATACATCGTACAAGACCATTTGAGGGCTTAAAGAAGCAGACGCAGAGCATGACATCACATACCAGAGATGTAAGAGATGGCCTCTGTTTATTCAACTTCATTCTCACGCCTGCGCTTAACCTGATAAGACTGAAATCTCTGAAACCTGAAACACTGGAGTTTCAAGTATTTTTCGCAATGCACCTCAAGCTGTAAGTTTAGAAACCTCCCCCCAACACACCTTTACGACATCAGATTGGGTGTTACGGCCGAGTGCAACACTAAGAATGTCTTCCAGGAAGAGATTGTCTGAACATGCATGATACTGTATCTCCCCCCTCTCTATAGCTTTTCCCCCCACCTTCCAGTGTGGCCATTTGGAACAACTGTAAAAACTATTGATTTCCAGTGTGATCGCACAACGCATCATATGAACAAGTTTGGTTCAAGTAAAGCACCAGCCTTAGTATATTTACTTTTACAACAGTAGAGATTCACTTATAGATAAAAATTCTACATGTTTGTTTTTCACCTGATCAGTACAAGTCTGAAAGTATAAGCCTACTGTCCTTGAACAGACTCACAACCTTTAACAATATCACTGAACATTCATAACTAGATGAAGTTGTTTTTGTGTGTTACAGTGTGTGTTTTAGGACATGTCAAACTACACTTTGACAGTCTAGTGATATCATGTTCTAGCTTTTTGTGGAAATTTGGTTGTTACAGTATTTTATATATATTTATGGTTACTCTCCATAGTTACAGTGCTTAGTTTCCCATGGCACCACATACTGACATTTTTAAATTTCTCTTCAACCTCATTGTTGTTTGTAGTGAGCTTTAGAGGTGCTGGGGGCATATTTTTTTTAACATTCACTGAAGAGTGATGGAACAAAAAATTTGGTCTGAAAACATGGTCAGGACTTGCTCTTGCGCTTTGTGAGATGAAGTAACACCGCGCACACAAGCAGATGCACGCACACACTTGCTCATGCACTCATTGCATGATACAACCCTTGTGATTTGCAGATGAGTGAAAACAAAACAGGAAATCAATCAGTACAACTATTCTTGAATGTGGAGATCTCTTTTGCTTAATAAAATAAATCCTTGTGTAAACTTAGTGTAGCTAGCACTTTGAAGAGGTTCATAGCGATCCAAATCAAAGCTAAAGAATCTCTTCCACATATACACAGACATCCAAGCACTCATCTAATTCATGCCACCAGGTGTCATTCATACTAACAGGGACAATTAACTGTGTCACACACAGACTGGTATCGATGTTGCTCAGGCCCTTTCTCACACATCTCTCTAGTGAGTAACAGCATGTTACAGTTGACCTTTTAAACACCAGTTATTTGAACTGGTGGCTCAAATGCTTTCCCATGTTAGTAATAGGGTGTCTCAAGCTCTCGCACTGACACACCTTGCAGGTTTGTCATGTGTTTGCCAGCCCCTTTCACTAGTTCTTCTCCACATTCCACATACCATATGTTGCTTTGGAAACATTTTTTGAATAACAGTTTACAGAAGTGGAAGGCACAAGTGGAGAGGCTAATAATTATAAAACCAGTAACACTGTAAATGATATAAAAATAAAGGCAAAGAATAAAGGTAAACAACATTGCCACAACAAAGCCATTTGTTATAGGATTTGTTACAAATCATTCTATATTCCTAGCTCCAAACATCTCTCAGTACTTTTCCCTTTCAAAGAATTAAACATGTGTTTCTCATTTAACATGTCCCTGGTCGACTAATGAAATGACGCATTTGTGTTTGTTGGAAAGCTCAATAAATTAGACTCCACAGGGTATTCAGGATTTGGCAGGACAGTAACGGGACACACAGAGACTTGGACTGGAAGCACATTCAGCAAAGCGATGCTTAATTGCAGTGCCCAGAATCAGCACGTAACTTTGATGTCTGCTTGTGTGTGTGTGTGTGTGTGTGTGTGTGTGTGTGTGTGTGTGTGTGTGTGTGTGTGTGTGTGTGTGTGTGTGTGTGTGTGTGTGTGTGTGTGGACATTAGCCCTTTACTTTTTTCATATACAGATTTAAATAACTAACTCTTCACCCATCTCAGACAAGTTCTTAAAAAGAAGCAACCTCATTAAACAAAGGCTGACAAAGTCCAATGGGAAGAAATATGTTAATGTGTTTTCTAAAACACATTCTGTAGGTGTGTGTGTATACACACGTTCACATCCTTTGCCACCTCACTAAGTAACACGTCTATTGTGTTACAGCATGATTCGGTAGATTTCAGTTATTGTCATTTATGTTATTCATTGAATTACGCAATGAAACTACTTAGAATTGTTATTTGCATGAAGAACCTCTCATAGTAGAACTAGTCATCAAAGTTCTTTGCTTCGTCATTAATGGAATTTAATTTACCATTTAAAGATGTTTTTGTGTGTGTGATTGTTGGTGAAGCTTATCTTGGTTCATCAGTTGCTGAGAAACTAGAAAAAAAAGGGTGTGCGGCACAGACGAAAGCATTCAACTACATGTGACCTAAGTTTCACAGAATTATGATGCTCTGTTTAGGCATGTTTGTGTTGTTATTTCATTCATTTCATGATGCAAATTATGAAGCAATCAAGAGTATGACAATAGCACTAGTAGTAATAGTGGTAGGCTAGTAGTAATTTATTTTGGTTCTTATTAAAAATTTTCCAAATGAATCCACAAAGAGAGGAATAAACAATAACAAGGCATTTATGATCAATTATCACACCCAGAAATGTATCTTCATACACTCTTTCTATTTCAACATCACTGATCAGACTTTTTTAACCAAATATTACATTGTTCTACTAAAATTTAATTATAACTTGTTAATATTAAACCATTCCTATAACCCCACAAGTAACCTTCAATAAATCTGATTCAACATCATTTGTTTGCACATATTTACATCTATCATCAAGGTAACTTCTTAGCCATGAGTATGCTGTCCCTCTAATATCATATCTCTCCAGTTTCCTCATCAATAAGCTATGATTATTAGTATTGAATACTTTTTTTTAAATCCATAAACGCCCCCACAGTGTATTGCTTGCTATTCAATGCAGTAGATAACTCCTCCACCAGTTCCCACACTGCCATTGAACTTAGAATACTTCTGCAAATTGGCACAAAAATGAGTATTGTTCTCGAGTGTGGCAATACATAACCAAGACTTCCCAAGAGGAACAACAGTAAGTACCCCAAAATGACGTATGTTTACATTCAAGTGCCAAAGCCCAACAGAAGCCATAGTAATTATGATGGGAGCAAGTTGTTTTTGTGCTTAAAGTTAACCAAACCATAACTATGGGCCGGTAATGTCATAAAACATGTATATGATTTGTAACTTGTCGTCTAATTTGGAGGACAAGTTGACTTTACTAGAAGAATGTATGGTAACACTTTATTTGAACAGTCCACATACGGAGAGTTTCAACAATTCAACTGTTTCACCAGCCCTACCCCTAACCATTAAATGGTTTACCTTGATTTGAACAGAAAGGAAAAACTGTTAATGTCATAATTAAAAAGTGGAACAGACTTAAAAGGCTTGGTAATTATGTTACATAAATATAAATATAAATATGTTAATTAAACAAATATGAAACTTCAAGGTGGAAAATTAAGTCTGACATCTCCAGATGGAATCACTTACCTTTTCTCAGTCTAACTTCAAGGATTGAATCAGTCAAAATGGTGATTTTGCCCCGCCTGTTGTATCTTTTCCTATCGCTACCAATTGAAATAAGTGATTGACAGTTCATTGAATGGCAGAAATTAATTTCTTGATATATCTGGATGGGTAAAAAACCAAGGGTAAAATTTAAAGTAATGCAACTATCAAAAGACAAGGGAGGAATGGCGCTGCCTAATTTAAAAGATTACTACTGTGCGGTTCAGATAAGAGGGTATCTCTGTGACTCACAGTTCAGGGCCAGGTGGAAGGAAATAGAAGAGGGAGGCTCTGTAGGTCCACCCTTACAGGCAGTAATGTCAGACAGAAAACTTATAGACAGTCTTGCAAATAAGAATAACCCCTGGATAAATGTAACACTAAAAACCTGGCACAAGGTAGTTAGGAAATACAACTTAAAGGGTGCAGAAAACATATTACGTTGGTGTGCTTATGACATGGATTTTATTCCAAATAGGACAGACAATAGATTTAAACTGTGGACAGAGAGGGGCCTTACGGCTTACTGTTGCTTTATACACAATGGGTCTGTGAGGGGTTTTGGCGATCTCAAAAGGGAATATGATTTAGAGAGGCAGGATTTTTTCAGATATCTCCAAGTAAGGAATCGATTACATACAATTTTGACAGAGGACCAGAGTAGTGATATCCTGAAGGTTTTCGTTTCAATTTATAAATCTGGGAGTGGAAAGAAATTAATATCTAGATTATACAAAGGTCTCCAAGACTCCCCGAATTCGAACAGCCTGCATATTAAATGTAAATGGGAAGGGGAGGGAGATTTGGTCATATCTGGGGATGAATGGGAAAACGTTTGTAAATTACAATGGAAAACCACAACTTCACACCAAATGGCGAGAGTTTGGATGGAAAAACATTGTGAGATTTTTTATAACACCTGCCCAGAAGAGACACCAAGGTAATGGAACAAGTTGTTGGAGGGTGTGTGGTGCAGATGTGGCCAACCATTATCATCTATTTTGGGATTGTCCAAAACTTTCATCTTTCTGGCATGACATTCTTGATTGTCTGGAATATATGTTTCAAATGACTATACAATTTGATGTCTGCTCAATGTGTTTTTGTGCCACAGTAATACATATGCAATCAATAGCAGACAAATATCTAATGAAGATATTATTGATTTGAGCAAAGAAAGCTATAACAAGGAAATGGCTACAACCCAACACACCGACACTGGAAGACTGGCGAGGGACTGTTCACGAAATCTACATCATGGAGAGACTGACATTTGCTCTAAAATTGAAATCGGAGAAGTTTAAGATTTGGTGGTCACAAAGGATCAGATATATAAGGTCACGGAGACCTGAACTGCTTTAAGTATCTCTATTACATGGCTTGAAGTACCAGTTTGCTAATCTTGATGGAAAAATGAGTAAATGTGACTTTCTTTGTTCAATTGTTCCTGTTTTATACATGGTGAAATGAAAGGGAGAGTAATAGCTTGGAGAATATGTTAGCACAATTGTCCAAACACATGTTTTTGTTTAGCTCTGTATGTGTGTAATGGTGCTGAAATGACTTTCTATGTTTCTCCCTGATAAAAAGTAAAATTAAAAAAAAAAAAAAAAAAGAAACTTCAAGGTTGTGTCATAAAAAAAGTCTAGACATGCCAGATTATTTTCATTCACACCCTAATTACTTGTTGTCACACAAGTTGACCGAGTTGATTAGTAAGAGATTTTTTACCTACTTTAAATGATAAATCAATCATCACGCCACATAAGTATAAACTTATTCAGTGCTCCATTCCTGGAAATTTCAATGATATGCTTTTCATTATATGTGACTTTTCTTCTGAAAACATTGTGAAATTTAATTGGTAACAATGGGATATTGTTCACAGCCATGTGGTATGTAAGTCATGTTTGTCACTGTTCAGCGTCTTACTCCAGAGATGTGGGTATTGGCTGTCACAAATACAGAGACTATATGTGACGTGGTGAAAACAGAAGCTGCTGCAAAAGTTTCCATGATGTGTAATCTTTGTACTGTGTTGTCACAACACAGGTAACAGGTAAAGTAGAACTCTGTGCTCGATGCATGTCATCCGTGCAAAAATACACTTTCTTGTGTCATTAGATTATAGAAAATAATAGCACAACAATGTCACATTGTATCATACCTGTAACAGAGCACAATGTTGTAAACAACAACAAATTGAAGAAGAAGATATTTTGGGAAAATATAATTCAAAGTTCAAATTTTGCAATGTAACCCATATCAAAAATTGTATATGTAATATTTAGCATTTTGTTTTTATATTTGCTGAAAAGTATATGATTAACATGATACTTTACATGATCATGTTGCAAAGTTTTATTATAGAGGTGGCTAAATCAGAAAGTTTAAATGCTAAGGCTGGCAATATTCTGTATTGTTGTTTTTGTCAACAAATCTCATGAAAAGACCAAAACCTAAAGTGTGTTTGTCAGTCTCAAAGGAATCTCTGACTTCACGACCCTGTCGGTGGCACTCAGCTTCAGCCCATTCCTTCCTAGTGAAGACATAAATCTTAAAAAAAAAAAAAAGAGTCACATGACCTCATGACTGGCTTAAGTATACTTTCATATTTTAAAAAAAAAGTTAAATAATGTCAGTGGCTAAACATAACCATAAAAAAGTGTGATAATTCTGCAGACATTACAAGTGGGTATTGTGCTGCAAGATCAGATATTTGAGTGGACAACAATTACGTTGTCTGCGAACATTTCACTGATATGTTCAGTATCAATGTGTTTGCAACTTATCAAATATGTAAATTAACAAGAGTTCTGATTTCAAAAGGAATTCCTTATGACAATGACATGATGCTTAAGAAAAACCTTTAGGAGAGCCCTCGTCAGTTGTTTGCATATTTACAGTGATGAATCATTGTAGGCTAAAGACAGCACGTGAGCACATTTGGCCTGAAGTGGAAGGCGGTTGGCAGGGTAAGGGAAGGCAGCGTGAGACAAGCGGAAGGGGAGTGATGGGAATGAAGCGTAAGGCTATGTGAGAAAGGGCAACTAGTTTCTGTCTGGGGTACAACATTAAGAACAATGAATCTGTGTGTTAAACACACTTGTATGCAAGTGCGTTTGGAAGAAATTCTACATTTCCATTTTTTTTTCAAGTTTCGACCAAGCTGAAAGCACTATCCACTTCCCAACAAAACGAACAATAAAACTCTGAAGTAGCTTGATTTGTTTCTCAGATATTTTTAATGTAATAAAGAGTAAAGCCAAATATTCTCAGAATCATCAAAAAACATGACACCAGCACTTAAAGAGTTACCAGTTTTTGTGTTGGATCTGGTGTTGGGGCTACCAGACTCTCAAAATTTCACTTCAGTGACGTGTGGTCCACTGTCACAGCCTTCAGGGGATCCATGAAAACCACATGACTGACAGAGATCCTGTCACTGAACCTGCAGCTGCTTTGAGCTGGTCTAAGCCAGTCTGATATGCTTCTTGTAGTCACACAGAAACTGGATGTAACCGGTAGGTTATGTCCTCCCCGCCACTTGGGGTTGCTGTGTAGCCACTGCAGCATCCCAGTTCCTTCCAGTCCCACACCTGCAGCAAGTTCCCCAATTAGCAGCACATAAACACAGGTGGTAGCACACTAGCCAGAGATCCTCTTGCTGCTGTTCCCTGTTTGGTGCCATTACACTTTGAGGAACCAACAAATGCTGTCTGTGTTCCCCCATGTCCGCCACATCATAAGCATTGATTGGGTATTATACAGCCAAGGTAATTGTATTAATCAATTGTAAGTTTCAGTAAATGTACAGAAGATAAGATTAACCTGTGTTCTGTCTTTGCAGCTGTGATTGCCACTGCTGCTTTGTAACCTTTTGAAACTCACTTGAATTTTTAATTTCTTTTATTGAGTTTTAAGTACTAGGTTTTCTTCAGTGATTTTAGTGTATTTATGTTTTTAGTATATCTGTAATTTGTTTTACATTTTGGTGTAGTGGTGAGGTTTATTTTATATAACGTGATTGTTTTAAAGTCATTTGATTCATACAGAGGTGATTTAGCGCTAACATTTAAAAGGTGGCCTTGTGACTTACTTATTTATTTATTTCTTGTGTGCTCTTTTTTATATTTTACGGTGATTTGTTTGTTCTATTTTAATGCCGGCCTAGAAATGTGACACCTTTTGTATGTTTCTGATTTAGTCCAGCTCTCCACCTCCCTATTGATTTTCTTATAGTTCTCTTCTTAGTTTAGTTTTTAATTATTGTAAGATCACTGAAGCCTAGATCCTGACCAATCTTCAGTTTGATGTTATTTTATTGCTACTGTATTGTATTAAGCGTTGCATCACTGAAGGAGATTAAATGGAAAAAGAAAATTCTTTTTATCTTGAAACCACGTCTCTGTTAAATCTTTGTGAAACTTACTTGTGCAGTCAATTTAGTATTCAATCATACTGTGTATTCCCTGGGGGGAATTCCCAGGGTGGTGTTGTCGGGTTTGTTTTTAATTTAACTTGAGTTTTAGCCAAGACCTGATCAGGTTACATGTAGGTTGTAGCTAGGGAAACTGTTGTCATTTGTAAACACTGTAATAACTTTATTTCCAAAGCACAGATGCAATGAGTTATGAAACCATATTTTGTATTTATTTATTTATTTATTTATTTATTTATTGTAATTCAAACTACTGTGATGCTTTTATATTTCATTATTTGATTCAGTGCACAGTACATTTTTATATTTGTAAATAGTGTATGTACCTTTTATTCAATTTTAATGTTTCATATTGTATGAACAATTAGCTCAACCCATCCATAAACATTAAAAAAAAAAAAAAAGGAAAATTGAAATCGAAATTGAAATGAAAATTGGTTGATCTGCAAAGCATTGATTGACATCTCTTTGGACAACTGACTACTTGTTTCATTAATTTTTAAAGCAAAAATACATTTATTAAGATGCTCTATGGTTCCACAAAATGAGCAAAATAAGCAGTTTCAAGATGATGCCTCAAACTCATAGTTTTTTTTCCCACAATTTTTTTTTTTTAAACTAATTTAGTAAGTTTTTCATAATAAAGATTTTTTTTTTTTGTGTAAGGCTTGGAGATTCAGTAACATCTTTTAAATCACTTCTTGAAATAAACAAAAAGAAAAAATCATTAATTTAAATGCTTGTTTCGACACTTTTTGTTATATTGTGTGTATATATACCGACAAGCCCGAAATTATTCATACCCCTGGCAAATTTTGACTTAAAGTTACTTTTATTCAACCAGCAAGGTTTTTTTTTTTTTTTTTTTTTTTTTTTTTAACCGGAAATGACACAGGCTTCTCCCAGAAGATAAGATGATGTACAAGAGGCATCGTTGTGTAAAAAAATATTTCTCAGCTTTTATTTACATTTGAACAAAAAGTGGCATGTCCAAAATTATTCCCTCGTCATGTTCTCATCACTGACACATAAGATAATATTTATGATTTTATTATATCACACATTTTTCTTTTAAAGGCCAAAAATTCCATCTAGCGACTACTGAAAATCCTCCCATCATCATCCTCTCATAGATCTGTCGCATTTTGCTCACTGACTGACTGTGCCTGCAGCATTTCCTCTGGTTTTCTCTGTTCTCCTGCAGCTCCTCCTAGTGGCTGGTCAGATAAACACAGTGTAATTGTGCGTCACTTTTTTTCCTCTGAACTTGAAAAAGTGAATGAGTGGCCCTCCGTTGACAACAGATACACCAACGTAACTGTGTGATGACTAATATTTATGAATGGGCCCTGATAGTAGGCAGGATTTGGGGGAGGGGGGCGCCTCGTCACTCCCTCCCTCCACCCTCTCTTACGCACAACCTGCTGGACAAGCTCTGGTGTTGCACAACAGACCTAAACAGGCACGCGCGCGCGCGCACACACACACACTCCTGCATATTGAGTGAATCTGGGGTCTTTTTGGGATTATTTAACAATTGAACCACATATTTTTTTTAACAGTGAAATCCTCTGTCCCCTGAATTTCCCTTATTTCTTAATGTCACGAATGATGGTGATGATGAAGATGAATTTGAAGATGATTGCATGGGAAACTTCAGAACCTGTGTGGTGGGTGTTGCCATGAAATGTCTGGAGTACATGTCACTCATATGGGTTTAATTACATAGTTTCAAGGTTCAGATTGGAGCAAAGTTATCCATGTTTTTATCTGATTTATTTTCTGTTGATTTACCAATCAATTGATCAATTAATCGTTTTAGCTGTATATCTAGTAAAAGTTTGTGACGAGGAATTTTTCCTAAATGTAGTGCTGTCACAACTTGAGACGACTCTTCTGTTGCACTTTTTGAATTTGTCTGTGCCTGATGCTTCAAGTATCTTCTAAGAATATTTACTCTTGCAAAGACAAACGGTTTATGAATATATAAAAAATATAAAAAATGTAAAATATAAATAACAATAAAAAAGACTTCAAAGACCAATAAGATCAAACCCTAGCTCCATCCCTCAGTGCAGGAATAGTTGTAGATAACCTGGGATCTCGCAAATCATCTTGTGCAAATTCAATGTCAGTGATACATTAACTGGAAATGTAGTGCATAAATGATAGTGTGCGATGACATGATTAAAATTTAGAAGAAAATGGATAGTATTAATGGGGAAAAAGGGGAAGATTTTGCTTCACAAAACCAACACAGTCATTCCTTCTGAAAGGGCATTTGTGTTGTTTTGATCTTTTGTCATTTTGCCTTGACTTTGAACCCAGGTCATTCGTGCAATTTCACACGCAGGGAGAGCATTTTGGAAAGAAAAACTTGTGCCCACAATGAATCACTGAAGAGACAAAAGGTTATTTTCAAATTGTCTCTGTAAGATCAAACAAGTGCCCGTGCATTTCCAGAGCTCACATGCAGACGCTGAGGCAGACACACACGCATGTAGACATAGCGTTAGAAAAAAAAACATAATTTTCTGTGTGTGAAATTATATGGGTCTGTTATGCTGTTTATTCACCCTTGTCTCCATTACCTGCGTCAGTTTATCCCTTTTAGACTGTTTTCAATCCATCTGTTTCCTTCAAAGAGTTAACATGCACTCGATGCTTTAGGCAGTGGAGAGTGAGGTATGGAAGTGTTGAGTTCATCAAGTTCATCAGAGTTTTAAAGGACTGATTCACTCATATGTTCTCCTTAACTTCGAGTTGTATCAAGCAATGCAGATAGTCTTGGTTTACTGTTTTTGGGATGTCCTGTCTGAAATTTTTTCCACCACCCCAATACAATGGAGGGGAATGGAATTTTATTAGTGCTGCTATAAATATTGGAAAATAACACTTAGAAGATTACATATAGATTTTTGATCCTTTCTTGTTTTTCTGTTCTGTTTTTTCTTCTAAAATTCATTTGTTTTTCTAATTTCACTTCTAAAACTTTACAAGCTGTGCCTCAACGTGCAAAACAACATAAATACCTTAGTTATGACCAACAGCACTGTTTACCACAGATTCTCCAAAATGTCTCCCTCTAAGTCATGAAGAAAATTACCTGGGGTATAAGTGATACACTCACTATGTGGAGTCAGTTAGTTGAAATGGACCCCTAAGAAAGCTCGACTCCCAACTCCCTAAATGTACATTTTACATTTTCTATAGCAGAGAAATGAGCGTACCAAAGAACAGCTGTGAGGAATGTGGAGAAAACAATTTGTGGCGCCGAGGAGCTCGGAGCTCAGAGCTCTGCCAGATTTTGCTCTTGTGTAAAAGTGCACGTGGTTGCACATTTTTTGTAAAATTTGGTCAAAGTGGATCCAATGTCTAAGCTTGTAAAAGAAACATAATTCATACTCTGAAATGTATTGGCCTTTATTCTGTGGTTGTGATGGTGTTTTTCAGCTTCAACTAAGGCAAAAATAAGGGGCCCCTGTAGCAGACAGGAGTTAGTAGGATTCACCTTATAGTCACGTCTTACGCCATTTCAGCGTCATATACACTTGTTTGCTCATTATGAATTCACAAAATCATTACTCAGCCAGTTGACGACGGGACGTCTTCCTCAGATTATGATTTCTGCCTCATGAACTGGAAGCGAAAACTCCTGAGTCAGAGGAGCAGAAATGCATTGGCAGTGGGCCTCAAATAAAGCAAGGCTGGACTTTCAGACAGCCTCTCATAGCACTGTAACAGCCTACAGCTGTCATAACATTGGAAGACTCTGAGTTCCTGTTCACAAGGGTGATTAAAATGTCAGGAGGAAAACCACTTCTAAGTCAGAGCCTGGCTAGAGGAAAATTACAGAACTGTAAATGCTTTCCCTTTTACAGACCAAAACACATCAGGCATGTTTGTCATTAACTGTGGAAAGGTGTAGTGTGTGTGAGTATTAGAGAGGGGGGCAAGCAAAATGGCAACTATGAGCACTGAAGAGTCTCTAGAGATATATGCTGAATGCATTTTTCAGGAGTAAACGCTCAAATAAACACGCTGCTTAAGAAGTTTGTTGCAATAAGCAACAGCAGTGGTTTCTTCTTTTAGTGTCAACATTTTTCACTCTGACAGATGCCATCAAACCATAACACATATAACATTGGAAGGAAACCTATCCGTCAAGAGCAAAATGACATTGTTCCTGAAATAGCAGGTGTCTGATAAGATCGAGGTGGACAACAGGCCACTTTACCTGGGATTTCCGTTTGTTACCATCATTGAGTCAGTGATTAATATCCTTGAGAACAAGCCATTGCCTACCAGCTTATCTAAGGAATGCACACATGGCTGACTCATCTGAAGGATATGAAGCAGAAGGAAAGACTCACCTACAGTACAGCACTTAGGAGATACACTGAGTATCTCTCATGTGTATAACACATCATTCCACATATGCACCACAGTATTACAGGAGGCTTACATTCCACGTCTGATTGTTGATGTTTATCTGTGTGATTCATCTGAGCTTCATGAAGAGAAGAGAGAACCATTCAGAAACCTCAACATGAATGTATGGAAAGCCGTGGGTAGTTGTAATTGCAAGTTCTCCGAAATGACGTAATTCGATACTTTAAGTTCCACATATTAGTACGTCATGGAGTGTACAGTTCATAACAGAAAAAGACGGAAGATAATGCACGAGGGCACGCACCCACAGATACACACACACACACACACACACACACACACACACTCATCTGCAACCACCTAATTTACTGTAAGTTTCTCATGGTGCTTGGTTTTCTAACTCTCCTAACAGCCAATGAGTTCTTAAGGTATAAATACTTTGTGCTATTTAGATTGGATTGGATTAAGTTGTTTACCACATTTTTTGAGATTATGGTCACTCTCTGTGCTCACCAGCCCCGTGTGAAGGGGACATACTGGTAGACGTAAATGCATATTTATAAACCAAACAGAGACATGCTGGTGTTGGGGGTCTAGAAGTTCAACAGTTCTTTTCTTTCATTTTAGAGATCACTATGAATGATACCTTTTCCTACCAAGAAAACTAAGAAAACAGACTTTGATTCAAAATAAAAAACAAACAGTAGGTTGTATATTTAGGTATATGACAACACGTGTACACATGTGGTGATGCAAGAAAAGAATAAAACCCTTGTTGTTTCAAGAAGTGGAGTAAATCAACTTAATAAAATATGCATTAAATAAGATTAATATATAGAAGAAAATATAGTTAAAAGGATGTGTAATATACAAGTAGCTACAGTACATAGACCCTAGGTCAGGTGTAGGCAAATAATTGGCCCACATATAAAAGCTGAAGTTTTACTTTTATAGTTCGCATCTTTAAATAATTTCTCATAAATCTACTGTATTGACAAGACTTAGGTAAATCCCAATCAATATGATCTAACATCTAATAATAGCCAGTAATTTGCTTTTTAAATTCAAATATGTGTCAGTCTGACAGAAAAAGTTGGCGGATACATTTTTTTTCTTAGGCAACAACAGCATCAAAAACAACACTTTCAGTCAACTATGAATGAAGTGAGCCAGTGTTATTTTTGAGTCGTTATTCGCAAGTATTAAATAAGCTCTTGTGTTATGTGTCCTCTGTTAGTCCTCACTTATTAATGGAAAAATGACACCTGCATTCAAATACAATCCTAAAAGTAGAAGGGCACTCAGAGAGCATGGATTTCCATCGAGGCCAGTGTCAAGCAACATAAACCAGACTTCTGAGGAAAAAATTCAAATATATGGTAAATGATCCCGAAATATAATGGGTACTTGTTCTTCCCTGGCCCCTGCCCCGTCCCTCCACCGAGTTCGGTGGAAATTTTTCTAGTACTTTTTGCATAATCCCACTGACAAATAAACAGACAGGGTGAAAACACAGAGGTTACAGATCTAAATGAAATGAATAAATATAAATAAAACACCCACAGCACACAGTAGATAGCTGTCAAATTTGTATTCATTCTCTGCCTGCCTTTGCCATTTTCACTAACTGTCTTGTCATTTCAGACCCTACCACTCCCATCTGCCCTGCAGTAACCTCAGCCCTTCCCGCTTTTCCAGTCACCTGATTCCCTCACACACACTGCTCACCTGTTGCCCATTCCCTTGTTAGTTCCCCAGTAAATATACCACTCCACCAATTCAGTTGTACCATCCCAGTCATAGCTTCCCAGCCTTTTCTGTACCCATTTGTTTTAGCTGCAATTTTTTTCCTGCCCCTTTTTCCACCTCCTTTTTTTTTTTGGATTTCATCTCTTGCTTGTTCCCTTTTGCCTTTTTGCCTTTCTGCCTGCCTGTTACCGACCACTGACTGTCTAGTGACTTCGCCCCTCAATAAACCCTTACCTGCCCTTGCCTGCATTACCTTTTACTAAAGGTGGTGAAAGGTGAACCTTTTATCAGTGTCTCTGAGTCGTGCATTTGAGCTCTGTGCGGTCTGAGCCATGACAGCACAATCTGGCCAGTATGGACTTGACGGACATCTCCTATGTGCCTTGACACACTGCACAATGTCAGTAAACCAACATGAGACCATTGACTTTCACTGACTCACCTCATTTTCTCCTTACCCTTGGCTGTGTAGGTGTAGCCGGCCTGGCCTGACACTCCATCTTGCCACACACTCCGTGTTGGTTTATAATAAAGGCTGAAGTGAGGATTTATTCTCCCAGGGTTCTGTGTGTAACATAAATAATATCAGTACAGCAACCTCTCATGACCAGGTTTCTACATGCACACCTTTCCTCAATGAAGCCTGATGGCGAATGAGTGTAACTCTACCAATTACATTTACCACTCTCTATCTTACATCAATAAACAAAATACTTCACATTTTGATCGTATAGTTACAATTATAGTATCCCCATAAAGGTTATCCTGTCACCCACTAGCAGCAATTTTATGAAATACTATGAAAATATGAACATACATGTAAAAAAATACACATATACATTTATAAAGACAACTAAATGATCAGTACAAAACAAATTAACAGCGGGAGCTCATGTATCTGGGTGTACCATAGTAATAGCAGTACAGCCACTCCTCATGGTCTAACCTCTCCTCAGCAGAGCATGACAGCAAATGAGGAGAACAGCACGAATCTACAGGAAGTGACACAGCCAAGATGTCAAAGTTCTAACAACAAGAATACAATGAATTAAATAAAAGCTCCCCAAAAGAATTACACATTAAAAGAAATATATACAAGGAAAATAATAAATTCTGCACAGAAACAGATTTTTGGTGAAATAAAAAATTATTACATAAATATATGTGCTATATGTGCCACATGTGCTCTTCTGGGATGGAGCCAATGTTGTCATGCTGTCTGTTCTGAAGTCTACATTGTCACACTCGAACTCAGAAAACTTCAGACTGTCCTGACCTAACATCCCCTCAGAGTACCTGGATTTTAAAGAGCTTTTCATCAAGGCCCAGACTACCTCTTTGGGGTATGTGGTTTCTCCTGAGCTTACCCCTGGGTCCCACCAGCAGCCCCAGCATTTCCTAGGGTTTGCCAGCTTTTAAAGGGCTACAGCACCATCGTGGACCACAACCAACCAACCCCCATTCAAGTTCAACACCCATCCTCACCATCCCTATCCCCAGTCACCTGTCCATGGACAAGGTCCACGCCTCTGATGTGGGGTGCGGGCTTTTCTTTCTCAGCACTCTGAGGTGGACCAGAAACTTTGGTCAACAATGGTTACTGCAAACTACTAGCTGTCAAAGAGGCCTCTGAGGAGTGGAAATACTGAGAGGAAATCCACACTGCCAAGTGTCTGAACTCCCGTCAGGTTAGATCGGCCCTGCTCTTCAACCGGTCTAACTTTACTCTCTCCTCTTGTCTGGGTTCAAAAAATGTCAAGTCTAACACCCTCTCCTGGCAGTTCCAGTCTGAAGAGATCCCTGGAGAACCAGACAGAATAATCCCTTTGTCCTGCAGTAAGGACAGTCACCTGGGTAAAATCTTCTCACGCCACTTCCCCTGTTCCCTCTTTGTTCCTGCTAATATTTACTCTCAGGTTCCCCTGTCAGGATTGCTCCCTGTCCCACATATGTTTGTGCTTGTGGTGGTCCACCGAGGGGTTAAGGTCAGGGAGTTTGTGGTTGCCTGCCCTGTCTGTTTCTAACACAAGGTCACCCACCAAGCTCCTGCTGGGCTCCATGGGGCCACTGCCCGTCCCGCATCATCGTAGTCTAACATCTCCCTTGACTTTGTCACCGGTTTGTCACCATCTGACGTCATCCTTATAGGTTGATTCTCCATGTTAGCACACTTCCTGTCATTACTGAATTACCATCTGCTAAAGAAATTGCTGAATTCATGTTGCAACATGTTTTCCGCCCACATGGCCACCCGAGAGACATAGTCTCTGGCTCTGTGTCCTGGAAGGAGTTTTGCAGCCCTGAGGGATCTTCTTCTGTTAGCTTGTCCTTCAGCCTTCACTCCCCGACCAACAGCAAATCTGAGTGGTTGAACCAGGAGTTGGAGACAGCGCTGTGCTGCTTTTCCTCCCAGAACTCATGGTCCAAACAACTTCTGTGGATGGAGTACCACCGGCCTGTCCCTCATCCAGTGTGCTTGGCTGCCAACCTTCTCTCTTCCTCAACCAGGAGAGAGAGGTCAGTGCCATATTTTCAGAAATTAGATGTTATATAAATTAGGCTATGAATCATATGAAAACAAACTCTTTAGTAAAAATCATCAGAATACAGATAGGGATGAAACTGAAAAGTTTGGTGTATGAAAGTTCTACTGGAATGGAGATTTCTGGCGTGAGAAAAAACAAATTTTAAGAAAACAGCTTTTATTGGAAACCATTAGTTACAAACACAGTATTAAAGGAATTGACCATGTATGGATCTCATATCTTTGTTCAGGAGAGAGAGGGAGAGCTTTACAACAATACCTGTGATGACATGGTGCAGACACCGATTATGATGCTGCATGTTGCGTTAGAACGCTAACCTTTGGTGAATTTAAGAGAAATCTGCAGACCCAAAGAGACAAAGTGTAGTAAAATAAACTTCTAAATGACATTTTCTTTCCACTAGTCTGAAAGTAGACATGTCATGGAAGCGAAATAGCCCGAAATCTCAAAATTAACCAGTGCATGAAAATGTTTTTGCCTGCCGTGTCTTGCTTTAAGTTACAATACATGTGAAAACCAAATAATGAAGGCAGAAGGCTGACCTCTAGTGTTTAAAAAAGGTGTGAGAGAGCTGACCTGGTGTCACCCTATTATCCAGCCAAGGGAGGTGAGCCAATGAGCCATAATCATGTGACAGGGCAACTCTGAATGAAGCACAGGGGAACAATCCTGTGCACCCATAAATACTCTGAAATGCCCCTCCCATGCAAATATTCACATATTTCCCTTATGCTTTAAAGTTTTTAAGAAATTTTCCCTCTGGGTCATAAAACATTGTTTTTTGGCCCAAAAAATGCTAGAAATACATCAGTTCTTTTTGTTATTTCAGACTTCTTATGGATAGATAAATAGATGCTTAGATGGATAGCAAGGCTAATATTGGACTCTAAGCTGTTGCTGACCGACGATTTTAGAACAGAAGGTGCTAAATAATCTGCCGAATCCCATTTTAAGTAACCTATGCTTATTGAGAGACTGAGAATAATGAAACCCCACCTGACATGTATACTCTGTGTGCCTGAATAAAAAAGTCCACTAATCCTTTAAGCCAATAAATGCAGGACGCAGACACAGAGACGAAGGACAGAAGTCAAACGCAGTTGCATGAGCTGTCCCAGAAAATATTGTGTGGGTGTGGAATGCATTAACCCTTCCTATTTGCTCTGTAGTGATTCAGCACACAGCTAAAGGACAGCTTACAATAAGGCATGCCAGGAAAGACAAAGAATTAGGAGTGACTGAGGTGTTTCTTTTCACACTGCAGCTTAAGGAAACACACCAACTTCAATTTATTGGCTGAATACATGTTCTAAGGTGAAGCTTTAGACATTTCTGTAATTAATACCCACTGTCACAGCAGAATATGAAGCTGTGCTGCCACTCAGTGCATTCTTCCAGTTGTCTGCCTTATAGACAGTCCTGCATCTGCATAATGAATCACCCTACTTTTGCAGAGATGTTCAAATTTACTACTGTTTTTATTTCCATATTCTGATACTAGATACTTCTAATCCACAACAATTCAACAGGAAAATGCTGTCCTTAATAGTCCACTGCATTTATTTCACAGTTACATTTACTTTTGAGATCAAGATTCTTATTAAATTTTATTAAACTAATCAACAGCTCCACCTTGACATCATTAAAATGCTGCTTAAACAATACCGCAATATATTTATGACAAATATGACACTCTGTAGAGAGACACTCTGTCACTCTATAACACTGATACTACATTTTGCTATGATAAGTAAGATTTTGGATGCAGAACTTTTACTTGCAGTTGGGTATTTGCACATTGTGGCATTGGTACTTTTACTTAAGTAAATCTCAGACATCTAATTACAAACTATAACAAGAATTACAACTTTTCTATATCCGTTCAACCTTTTGACCCTTAATTCCTCCATAACTTGATTCATTTAAGTGCCAAACCACAGAGAACCTTTATTATTATATGTGTGTGTTCTTACAACAACATAGTAAAAACTCATTAAACCTTGACAGGATATACAGATGCTCCTACGTTCTACTTTTTATCTGTATTAGTTGAAATGCATTCCTTTAGACTCACAAAACTTTTTCTGTCTTTGTGACTATAAAAATGTTTTAACTTAACTTTAAAGCTATTTGTGAAAGAGAAAATCATACTTTAAGAAGTGAGAAGATTCTACAGTGTGATTTTTGTATCAAAAATAATAAAGAGGCACATGATAAAGAATCACTAGATATTCCCCACCCGTAGCTAGCGGTGTTTTGTGTTTTGAAAGATTCCCATCATGTGTTCATTTTCGTGTGAAGCTCTATGCCTGGAAGAACTTTGAATTCCAGACAAGATCATTTTATTTGAAAGTTCATCTCGCGGGGATTTAGTGCCCTTGCTTAAGTTAACTCTTAACATGCTGTTTATGATAGTGAAATGCAACACAATAGCTCTTGTGTACTACTTTTGAATACACAAGGCTCTTATCGACTGCCCAATCAAGTGATGTATTACATCTCTGGTAAAAAAAAAAAGAGAAACTTTTCAAAGTTTTGAAAAAAAAGAAATATTCTGTTCTCTCTCTCTCTCTTTCTCTTTTTATCTTTCTCTATTGCTCTTCATTGTGTGTTGTCAGGCCTTTATCAAGTAGAGGCTTCTAATTCCTGAAGTGAAATCCTCTTAGGATCTCTGCTCTATTTCTGTTTGGTCTATAGGGTCTTTTTTGAAATCTCCATTAGACCAAGCTCATTGGCTGGAAAAGACACACGCATGCACACAAAAACACACACCATCCAGCAACAGATAGCACAGTGAAGTGATCGAGTTTGGACCAGAGCAAGGTTAACTACTGACACAAAGGGAGGACTTTACTGTGACTGTGTGAGGTAAGAAAAACTACATTGACTTCTCTTATTTTCTGAAAACAATGGAGAGAAATCAGCTAAAACTTGTTTATAAATGTACAGAAAAATAGGAATCAGTTTTGAGTGGCTGTAATAAGAGTTGTAAGGAGATAGATGAGAGATCTAAGAAGATAAGACATATATTTGAGATCGATTTTGGGGGCCATCTTGATTTTTCATGCGTGTATTTTCATTTACACAATGTTACAGCATTAAGTATTAAATAAAGGTTTTACGAATTTTGTGCTATGTCTTTCTTATCTTGAAGCAAAGGCTTCTGCAAAGAATAAGAACAAAGAATTCTTTCTTTTGGTGCTGATATTAGTCATGGGTCTGTGTCTAATTGAAAGTCAGCTGTTTACAACAGTTTATTGTCTGTCTCTCACTCACACACAGACACATAAAGAACTAAAACGTATATGCGACTACATTTGCTCATAGTACAACTAATCATGGCAAAACGCCACTTGTGGATTAGGGGGTTAGAGGTGGCCACAAAGATCATCAGACCAGATCAGCAGCGTGTACGCAGGAAGGAAGACTACACTAACTGAGACACTGGGATGTGCCATTTAATCCAATGAGCTATTGGCTCTGTATGTGTCACACATTACAAAGCAGTGTGAGACCAAAATATTCTACCTCTAAAGCAAATACAGTGTACATTTTCTATATATAAATATATGCAGGAACATTTACAATTTAGTAGATGAAATCGCCCTTCATAATATGGTTTTCATAGTTTAGTTGCCACTTTTTCCATCTTAAAACGGTAACCCTGAGTGGTCACAGCAAGACAGACCTGTTGCTGTGCAGTAATCCTCTTAGACCATTAATTTAATTAAATGTCATGGAGTCACTCGGTATCCAGGATCTCTGTCACAGTGCAAAGATTTTAAATCTGTTGCTGTACACTTGTCTAATTGAGAACATTGAAAACATACACGTGTTGCAGGTCATTAACACTTGAGTGTTCACGTTCAAATTAATTATTCATTCTGATATCAGCAGCGCCCACTGTGCACATTCGTATGAATGACCTCTTTCAACTCATTCTCAATTTTGTGTCCCACAGGTAGCTAACCAGAAGAAAATGTCTGCCAAAGTGATCGATTTGGAAGAGACCGTAACCCACACAGGTGAGTAGAAGCGGTGCTTTCAAATATGACACAGTAACATGTTTATCTGTTTAATTAATTTCTTTACAAAATGGTATTTTTATGAGGGCAAAAGCATCGTTCACAGAGCAGTTGGCTGTGAACAGATAGCAGTAAGACCAAGGCAGAGTGGAGGACAGATCTGTAGAGCTTTGGCAGTTTAACTGATGCTTTAATCTTCTTTTTCTTAGACAGCACTGGTGCAATTACAGAACTTCCTAGAAGGTTGAGATGAAGCTTTGATCCCCACATTAAAACAGGATACAGTATCCACCAATGACTCATAGTGGCACACTGTCATTTAACAAAGTAGTAAACCAGTCTTGAAATCTCACATATCATTGGTTATTTGAGAGTAAAGTTTGAGGATGCTGCTTCATGAAGCCACAACTAAGTAACTTCTGCTGGAGTAGGATTGAATAGTGTCTGCTTCCAGAAATGTTTTATTGTTTTCCTTTTTTCTTGCCTGTATCAGCCTTTACACTGTCTTACTAAATAATTCAAGATATGAACTGTAATGATAATAATAATGTCTTAAGTTATTAAAATTGAATAAACCACATACAAAATGCAAAAATAAGTAAATTACAAGAAGGATCTAAAAAGTAAAGAGCATATGAAAATAAAACCAAAACAGGATAGAAAAATAGTTACAATTTAAGAAAAGGTTCTCCAATAAAAGTAAATGTTAAGAAGGGATGTTAAAGAGGCGACAGAGTTGGCTAGCTGGAGATACACTAGTCACTATCCTTCAGTTACTGAATACAGAATGCTATGTTTCTTCTACATAGGTCCAAAAGGAGTCATCAATGACTGGAGGAGGTTTAAGCTGGAAAGTATGGACCAGGAAAACCTGCCACTTGCAAAAAAGGAACTTCTCAGACAGATGTCATCCCCTAACAAACCAAAAGATGACTCCAGAGCAAACCTTAACCGCAAGGTAGAACCCAAAGCTTACAGCAAAGATGGCAGACTTTTACTTTCTTTTACTTTGATGGGCAGCAAACATCATTATGAAACACCTATGTTTGTGTTTATGAGAAATGGATCTCCAGTGTAAGTTAAAACAGATTCAGTCACAAAAAGTGTCTTGTTGGCAATCAGAGCTTCTTCATTATCCTTAGAAATAACAAGTATTGTAATTCCATCACCAGTCAGGATGGTAATTGTTGGTCTAACATCTTTTTATTTTTCAGATGAGTGTCCAAGAGTACGAACTGCTGAAGGAGGAGGACGAGGGATGTCTGAAGAAGTACAGACGGAGGTGCATGCAGGAGATGCATGATAAGCTCAGCTTTGGGCCCAGGTTTGAAGGTGTGCATGACCTGGACAGTGGAGAGGCCTTCCTTGAAGTCATTGAGAAGGAGCATCACAGCACGGTGGTGGTTGTCCACATCTACAAGGTTGGGGTCAAAGGTTGTGAGGAGCTCAACAACTGCCTTGACTGCCTGGCCACTGAGTACCCCACCGTAAAGTTCTGCAGGATTGATGCAGTTTCATCCGGAGCTGCCGAGCGGTTCTCAGATGAAGTTTTGCCTACGCTGCTGGTATACAAGGCTGGAGAACTACTTGGGAATTTCCTGGCCTGCACACAGCACCTAAACGAGGAGTTCTTCGCCACTGATGTGGAGGCTTTCCTCAACAGCTACGGCCTGTTGCCCGAGAAAGAGCTGCCTGGCTTGGAAGACGAAGAGGAAAACGATGTAGAGTAAACAAAGAGTTTGGCTGCTGTGGAAAAAAGGAAGCTGTTTCGGAGAGCTGGATAGAGAACCTATGAAAGACAATCTACAACATCAGACAAGATATTTGTTTGGTCTTCTACAAATACAAAAACCATAACATCTCCACTAGTTCACTAGTGTTTGAGGGTGGTGCATTAAAGGAGAAATTTTACATCCTGGTTGGTAAACAAATCTCAGTGTCCCAGGTCTAGGTGCTCTCACATATGGGTGTGGGTTACAGTAAGGTGAAGAGATACAGCATTTATGTCTAAAAATATAAAACAAATCCCCTCACTGCCACCCAAACAAAAGCCAAACCAGCTAACTGCTTGGACCCATGCCCCATAACTAACTATAATTACAGTGTTTTATTTTGTAAAGTTAGGAAATATTACATGCTGTATGTACTTGTAAAAAATTTTAATTCATAGACTTTTTGTTGTATTTGATTGGATAGATCTGTACACGTTATTAATAAATGCAGGGTTCATACAAAGTGACATCCCTCAGTGTGAATATTTAAATACATGTATACTTAAAGTTTTTTTTGCCAAAAAAAAAAAAAAAAAACCTTTAAAGAGTTATATAGAACAGGGACTCTTAAAACTTAAGAGGCCACAGCACTCTGAATGTGGAAAGGTTTCGTGTAAACACATCTTCCAGCTGTCTGGTCTGACATTATCTACCCTTGCTTCCTAAGCGAGTGTGCTCGGAGGTTCATGTTGTGTCTGGAAAAAACATTCATGAGCCTCTGGTATTTTAACATCATCAGTAAAGCGTCACCAGAGAAGAGTTCATCCATTTATGCGTATTTTATATTGTGAAAGTGTGAGAAAGTCATGGAAATAAACAAAAAGGAAACCGTGGGTGGTTGGTTTTCTCAGTGTGATGTGACTTAGCCAACACATCCTTGACTCAGCACAGTGGTCAACATCATCATCATCATCATCATTGTCGTCGTTTTGAGTTTGTTATGGATGGTTACTATTTAAACTGTGTACAGAATATGATGAGAACTACTCTAATATACATGTTGTCCAGAATAACAATGAATAATAAAATAACATAAAATATTACAGTTTTTGCATTGCATTTTATTAATTTACAAGACTAGAAGGTCTGCTGGTTGCTCCTATAAAACCTTCATTTTTGTACGAATTAAACAAACAAGATATGGCATGTTAGTTAGTGAGCTTTAAATCTGCTGGTAGGTGGATTTTTTTTATTCTGTGGACAGAGCCAGACCAGCTGTTTCCCCGTTTCCAGTCTTTGTGCTAAGCTAATTAGATACTGGCTGTAGCTTCATATTTAGCGTACAGACATGAGAGTGGCATAAATCTTCTCATGTAACTCTGCAATAAAACTAATGAGCATATTTCTCTGAACACTGAATCGATGCTTTAAGTATCTTTGCTCAACCTGTGATTCTTTCTTTCAGACGGAGTGTTGCAAAACTCACCTCCTCCTCACTCACCACTACTCTATCACCACCATTATCTGGAGATTGTCTCAGAAGATTCAGCCAAGAAGGAGGCTCCACCATCTAAATGCTCTCCTTTCACCATCACCACCAGTGTCTAGACAACAGAAATGGGGTTCTTACATAATATATCTGTTTGTATTGGCCTGCATTGAGTGTGTTTATGCATTTAAATGATACAAAAACTTTGTGTGAATCTCAAGGTTAGAACTTCACCCTAACCTTCTGTAGGGATATAAGGACCATACATTTAAAAATATTTAAATTGTTCATTGCATGAACTTTCTTCTCACCTCAGTGGGTTCAAAACAGAGACACCAAGGGAAGAAACTGCAAAATGCAGACATGCAGGGATGCATACCATTGCAGGAGGCTTCCCTTTCCTCTCCTGCTGAAGCAGGTTGTCACATGTTAAGTAACCTCTTAGTCTTGTAGCATAGACTTGACTCCCCCGTGACCCCAGTGAGCTGCAGGCATGCCAAAACCACAACATAAAAACTGCTTCAGATTGCAGTACTAACCGACAATTTGATATGTCGTGAATTAAATTAAGTTGCCTCATATCTGTAGAAACGGCCAAACACATTACCACACAAACACATCAACTGCTACAGGAAACAGGTTTGTTACAAAGACAGATCATTGGCTCTTACAAATAGCTGTAGAAGGGATGCGTACATCTCTATATTATCATTAAGGGCCACTTCAATTTTGTATTTATAAAACTCATTGAGTTATATCTCTTGATTTAAAAACTGTGTATAACATAGTCATAATATCAGACAGCAGCATGTAATGCTTCATCAAAGAGTGGCATTTGAAGATGCATAGTGCAGAGATCTATGATGAAGTCATCGGGCTAATCCTCTTACAGGATTAAAGTTGTAGTTTTAGTAGTACTGGTAGACAGACTGCTTTTACACATGTTTACATCCATAGACAAAAAAAGGCTTATAGTCATCTTGATCTGAACGTTAAGCTGAATAATATGGGGTCATACACAGTATACCTGTACCTGCTAATGCACCTCCGAACACGTTTCAAAGTGGCTACTTTCATTTGTTTTCCTGTAAATAAATTCTAATAATCTCTGACATGTTGCCTGCAAAGGGACTCTTGACTTCTAATAAATGTAAATTCAAGAGTTAGTGAACTGTGACACGCTAACACATATTTCTCTGAGGATATACATGTGTTTGTGATTCCACACTACCGCATCTGGCATGGTTTGCTTAGCCTCTAGCAGGCAACACAAAGCAACACGCTACTTTCACATAGTAGCGTGTCTAAGGTTTATCAAAACCTTTTCTGAGACCTCCCACAAGAGCAGTGAGAGGTTCTCTTGAGGTGCCCAAACATGTCAGCCAGACTGGTTGCAAAAGTGTCAGCCAACTAGCCAAAACATCCCATTTTCACTCTTCAGACAGTGTATGCGTATCACCGCTGGCCCACAAAGTTCACAACAACTAAAGAAGCTTCTACGAATATGCCTCTGAGCTTCAGCCACACATCCCAGCCACGCAGTATACAATATGTGGCATTATTCCAATAGAGACAAGAGTTCACTGAGTGCAACAGAAGCTTTTGAGAGTCCAAGCAACAGTTGAAGATTCACCTCAATACAAGATGACTCATGCAAGCTCAGAATCAAAGATAAACCATTAGCAAGTACGAAAGTGTATATTGTGTAGAGCATAATCAAAGCATGGGCCTTTTCCAAGAAACAGGTTTACAAAGTTAACTAAATAACTTTGCTGAGTAAAACCCTGCACAGCTTATGCACATACTCCTCCAGATTTGGGGGAGTTTCAGCTTTTGCTCAGCAATCTTACCCAGATAATGCAGAGAATTTCACTGTCGGAACAGACCCCACAGCTTGATTTGACTCATTACTCCCCTCAAACAAATGTTTACCTCAATGTTTACTCTGTGCGATGACCACCTGATCCCACCCCCATTTCTGACGTTTTGATTCTGCCTTGGTTTATACTGCTTCGCTAATTGGAGGACTTTTTGTGTTTTTTGTGTTTGGACTCTTGGAAAGCCCAGCTGCCACGCTCTAGTTCTCCCACATAAAAAGCAATTTCTCTGGTGATGTCATGACATGGCAGTAGAGACCTGGTTCGAAGCTTGTTTGCCCCTGTGACCAAATATGGACAGCGGGTGTAGGAGAGATGACACAACTACGAACTGTGATCACTAGCTGTCATTATTAAATTAGTAACTCATTTTAGTCACATTGTTTAGGTATCTGTAAGTCCCTGATGACTCACTGTTTTCAATTAAGTAATGCAAATGTTACTGTTTGACTCATTTACTCCTGATGAGATTAAACTTGCACGCATTTTGAAAAAACAAACCACAACTGAATGGAAAGAGTGGATACAATGCAACCGCAACATAAACACAGGAGACTATTGTGTTATTGCTAAAACCGTGTCTGAGAAAACTGCTAAAAAATAACAGGTGAAGGAGGAAAGGAAAGATATGAATCAGTTGTATAAGAACGTGTATCAATGTGTATCAATGCTGCAGAAAAAATAGATTACACTGCACATTCACCACAATATATCAATCCACCCTTGGGTTGATCCCACTGGTGTTTTGCACACTAGATGACTTTACTATGCATCTGAATGAATGGACAAATGTGGAGATGGATGAATCCTTACACATTCAAAGTGACATATAAGAGACAGATCATTGTTTTATTCGGTGCTATAGAGAACCTGGAAATTGGAAATCACTTGTCAGGATGAATCACACCTCTTTCTCCTCACTGACTGCAGTGTCTAAGTGTCCATGTGTCTGGGTTTCACTCCTATGACAAGTGCTGACAACAATCAACATGGCTGACTCAGGTTTACACAGTAATGTTGCTATAGGTTACTGTAAGTATTGGTATCCAGGCGTGACAGCTGAGTGTAAGAAAAATAGCTCTGCTGCCTGGAGTGAACCTTTGCCTTAGCACCTCTCGTGTTCGTGCCGCCTTTTGTCTCCCAGAAGTATCACCTTGGTTATGAACCAATAAACCACTGAGGTATTTGTCAAAACTGGCCCAGACAGGGTCTGAAATACCTTTTAGGCATATGTCACCAGGGACACAGTTAATAAATGACTTAAATTGAAACAGAAGAACAATTCAAAAGCCTACATGTGGAATAGCTGAAACTTAAATTTAAAGTTACTGTACACTTGAAAAGAAAGCATGCTGTCTGATGAACTTTAGACATTCACTCTTCAAGATACTCTTGGGAATTTCAAGAAGCATTCTTGGATATACAGGGGGACATGGTCTGCTGCTACAAGCACTAAATAAAAAAAAATTAAAAACGCACTTTATGTAATGGGACAAACTATTTAGTGGCATATACGATTGTTTAATTTATTGTATGAAACTTTGAAGGTGATGAAAAAAAGGTCAATCATTATTAGTAATTCAAAGATCACAAAAACTCACAGTTTATCTATTAATGTAATTTTTTCTGTAAAATTTCTCCTCCTACATTATGGTGTAAATGTTGTTGCAAAGCTTTGTTTGCACTTCTAGTGTGTATTATGCTATTATATATGTATATTTCATTTTAGCCTCAAAACAGTCAAATTTAAGGACGTTTAGCCAAAAAAATAGTCTTTAAGTGTAGGTGTAATTGTAAAATTTAAACTCCTCACTATGTTGTTAAACACCCACAAAGTCCCAGAAGGATTACGGAGGACACTACATGAGTCAGACACTTTGAAGCTCATTGTGGCAACAGAGGGACACATACTAGTAAAAATGTCCATATTTCCTCTTCAACCCTGTCTTTGCTTAACAAGGGTATCTACATATCCTACCGGTTTTAACAATGCAATAATGTGACATTTTTCTTATGAAGTCTTAAGCTGTTATTTCCTCATGAGAATGGACTGAATCATATCCAATATCAGTCTTGCAGTTACTTATATGGTTTGCTCTGTGTTGCTTTGTATTGTATTGCTGCACTTTGTTGTAGTGTAACTGGAATCTGTGTTAGTTTGGTCATCTCTGGACTTCCCAGGAGTGCACAACCTAAGTTTCCATCACAAACACACACACACACGCACATGCGCACGCACGCACGCACGTACACACACGTACACACACGTACACACACACACACACATACACTGATACTGTATAAAGTATCTGCACAGCAGCATGTAGGTGTCTTTTAGTATGTTGGCGCCATCTGCTGACCATCTTTGAATGGGAATGGGGGACAAGTAATATTAATAAATCAATTGTTCCAATTGAAATGCAGTTTAACCCTTTAGTAAGAAACAAAAAGTGAAACAATGATTCAGATCCTTTACTTAAGCAAAAGTACCAATACCACTCTATGAAAATACTCTAATCCAAGTAAAAGTCCTGCATTCAAAATTGTGTTTGGGTAAATAGGCTATTATCAAGAAAATGTATTTAAATCAAAATTTAAAAAATAATAATACTCAATGCAGACAAATGGTCCCTGTGACTGTTAGTTTCAGATATTACCTGAAGTCTATATGACAGAAATACATTTCCCACAATGCTCCAGTAGCACTGACAAACTGAAATCGCAAACTGCGCCTGCTCGTAGCATTGTTGTGGGAAAAATGGCGGCACTGTTGCTGCAGGAGTTTGAAGGTTCCGATCTATCTAAACTACCTAAAACAATTCAAAACAAACTCGAGAAGATTTTTTCCGATCAGCAGTATGAAATCGATTCTTTGAAAGCACAGCAAGAACAATTTCGGGTTGACAGCGGTAAGTTATTATTTGTTATTTTGCTAGTTAGCGATGCTAAAGCGTTTGGCTTTGCTCACCATGCACGAACGTTGGTGAACGGAGCAAAGTTAAAGTAAATATTTAGACTTGAACATACTAACATATTAACCTCGACATTGTTAATTATTTTATATGTCTATTAATTGCTTTGACGAATGTCTATTAAAGGCTTTGGGTGGGTAAAACTGCAGGTTATCCTTTACCACATTGTCACGCTTACTAATGCTAACGTTAGCTAGTTAACCCACTGAGCTACTGTAAACTTAAATACAATTTGGTTTGATTTGGTTTATTTTCTCACAATAAAAACCATAACTAAACTCCTAATAAAAACCTAATATTCAAAAACGGAAGAAAGTGAGGTGAAAGAAATATGTATTCAATTCAATTCAACATGAAATATATATACACGTGAGACAACACAGAAAACAGACATGCATACAAGCAGTATACAAAGAAGAATGACAAAGAATAAAAACAATTAAAGTTCAGATTACCTATTTCCATAGTGATTCTGGCCCGCCCCGAGTCGCAAAAACAAAGTTTGCTATGCCTCCCCTACACTGCTGGTTGAGACTTGTAACATTGTAAAGATTAAATAGTAAATACATTCCACCAAATCTATTCTTTCCATGTCTTTATATCAAAGTTTTTCTATCTTTGACTATGCTTAGTATTTTGTACTCAAACACCTGTTAGTAGTGAGGTGTATACAATGCCATATGGATATTTATAAACGATTGACTTGCTGTTAAATATTGATCCACATTTTCAATGTTTAACCATTTTAATGATTTAAAATATTCTGCTCTTAAATGTTTTATTTATGGTAATCAAAGATTCAACAAATGTAATTATTTATTATTTTGTACAGTCTTCAAGCAGACCTGTCGTTTTTTTTTTAACGAGATCATTGCATGCTATGCTAATTCATGATTATATCAAAGCCATACTTAGATATTATAAGTACTAGGGATTTAATAACCCTGGCCCCTTTTTTGTTTGTTTGGTTTGTTTGTTTGTTTTTTTGGGACTGGTACTCATTAAGTTACCAGAAGAAATTTGATCACGTAATCCACCTAAGTAGCTTACTATGGTTTGGTCCCGTGGCCTAAAGTGACATAATGCTACTGTTAAAATGTAACATGTCATGTTTGTGTTTTTGTTGACCTTCTTCATACAGAGCAACATTTCTTTGAAAAAGTGAAACAACTTGCCCAATGTCAGGAAGAGTTTTTGTCCCAGACTCAAGAACATCTTAAGCTCAAAGATGAGTTTACCAAGCTTGGTAAGAGGGAACTTATTGCAATATTATATATTGACTTAGCTTGACTGGACTCGATTTGGATTGTATTAACATACTTCATGACATCTGCCCCCTTTTTTTTTTTTTTAGAGGAAGAACTTAAAATTGTGCGTGAGAAGAACAGGCAAAATGAGTCTGCCCAAGAGAAACTGTCATCAGAACAGGTAAGTAAAACAAAATCCGCCATGCTAATAATAAATGTTTCAGTCATATTACTTATTTATTTATTTTCTGTGTCACTGTGTGCTGCTACATATTAGGGAATTTGTCTGGGCTGTCCCAGACGCAGTGCTTTGAACTAATGCATCAACTCTGGAGGGACTCTCATGCTTTACCTACTCACGCCATGCCGAGCAATCACTATCGTTTAATTAATGCTTTTTTTCTTTTAGACTCTACTGTCAAAAGCCAAAGAGGAACTGGAGGCAGAAAAGCGAGATCTTGTACGAACACTGGAAAGGCGATCCTTGGAAGTGGAGCATTTAAATGGTACAGACAGTTGAACTTGTATGGACACAATTGTTTAATTTTTTTTTTTTTATCTTTGATTACTAACCGTTACTTTCTGTTTCTCCACAGATGACTTGAGGCAACTCAATGATAAGTTAGTGGAAGTCAGCACCTCTAAGATGGCCCTGCAGATGAAGTTAGATGAGCTTGAAGCAGCTGAAGTCAATATTAAAGTGAGCTACATTGTTATCTTCACATTGAATATCTGAACACCGGCTTTGTCAGCAGATAAAGTGACTTTGTAAACCCTCCACTTTACATGTTGCCTTTATAAAAAATAAAAAAAATACTGAATGAAGTTGTGGTGGTTTGCCATTACAGTACAAGGAGAAGCGTATGGAACAAGAGAAGGAGCTTCTACATGGCCAGACATCTTGGCTGAATGAGGAGTTGAAGGCCAAGAGTGAGGAGCTGCTGTCTCTCTCCCGACAGAAGGGTAACGAGATCCTGGAGTTGAAATGCACCCTGGAGAATAAAGAAGATGAGGCAAGCCTATTTTCTTTATTTACATATACTTGTTTATCTGATCAGTAGTAACAAGCACTGTTATAATGATTCCAATATTAGAGTTTGTGACATGACATCACATTATGGAGCTGGCTGTGATGCACAGGTCAGTACACCAGTAACATCACACCTAAACAGAGATGCTGTCTGTCAGTAATTTGCAGTTTGTTCTGCTCAGAGCTTAGTGTGTCTTGGCTGTTGGCATTTTCTGTGTGTTCTGTTAGTGTAAGGATCTTCTTTAGTTTTAGATGATTGCTAACATTTCATGGTCATCTCATGAAGGTTCTTCTTTTTTATCTCTGATTTCCAGTTGAACCGACTCCAAGACCAAGTGGCCAGTTTGAAGACTTCAAATGACAACCTTCAGAAACAGAATGAGGACATGATCAGCAAACTCAAAGAAGTATGTGTGGTATTTCTAAACACCAACCTTAACTTTTCATCTTGGCTTATTTTACACAAAAACAATTACATTTTTGAAATGATCAATACTGTTGCAGTTTAATGATTGTTGGTGTAACTCGATGACTGGATCTTTACTCACTCTAGGCCAAGGAACAACAAGCCACCATGGAAGAAAAGTTCAGAAATGAGTTGAATGCCAACATTAAGCTCTCCAATTTATATAAGGTATGTTCATGTGTGAAAGTGAGCCTGGATGGTTCCAGTAAAGTGTACAGACAGAACATTTACTCCCAGTTTGCAGTAATTTAAATCCATAGTGTCACCATTTCAGTTTAACAATACACAAACACACTTGGCTTATTTGATTGAATATTTTTTGTTTGCAAAGATATGATGTGATAGGTGTATGATATTTACATCAAAAAATATTTCAGTCATGCAGGACAGGTTCTTTTTTTTTTCTATCAAGCTTTATATTCACAATGACTGTTGTGGTGGTGGCAGGGTGCAGCAGCAGATTCTGAGGCGAAAAGTGAAGAGCTGAGTCGGGCTGTGGAGGAGCTACATAAACTGCTGAAGGATGCTGGAGAAGGTGCGAGGCTACCACAGAATAACCACAACAACCATGACCATTTAGTACTTGACTTCTTCTTAGAAGAAGAGAGTGTGAATAAGCTTAATTGTGTTTGTTTAACTTTCTGGTCTTACTACTAATTTAATTTCCAGTAGCTGGCATTCCCACCAACATTGCTTTATTTCCTCCCTCTACCATAGCCAACAAGGGCCTTGAGGAGAAGGTGCAGGAGATGAATGGTGCCACAGACAAGACTGTTGCTGAACTAAAGGAGAGGATCCAGGGTCTAGAGAAAGAGCTGGACAACGCCAATGAGTTGCTGTCAAGTTCTAAACTCAGAGGTCAGTCGGTTTAATTATAGTCCTGTTCTTGTCTCGTAACATTGGTTTACAGTGTGGACATTTTAAAGTAAATTCGAATAAGTCAGTCAGAAATCTAAACTTCAGTTTAAAATAAGTCAGCCCCGAGCCTTATAAAGATAAATGTCCAATCATCTGTCCCCTCCTTTTTCTATCAAGGTCCTGTTGGTACAACATCTGTACTGACAGAGGAGCAAATGACAACAATGTCTCCAACAGCAGCTGCTGTATCCAAGATCAAGCCTGGTATGAAGCTGACTGAGGTACGTGCAGCTGAATTTCAACACCCTAAAATGTAGACTTTATTATAAACCTTAGTATAACTTGGAAATGGATTGGAGGGAATGGCGTGTAAGAATCAAGTTTGCCATTGATGAGGTCTAGTAGACTGCCACAAACAAATTTCCAGTATCTGACCAGTATAGACCATGTTAAGGGTAAACATATGGTTGTTGTGATTTTGGAAATACGTCATTGTTGAACAACTACATTTACAGTGTACTACTAAGGGGTTGTAGTATGCATTTTCACAGTGGATACTGTCCTGCTTGTAATTGCTCGATAAACAGTATTGAACATTGAGACATTGCCATATATTTTCAGTTGTATACTGCCTATGTGGAGAGCCAGGAGCAGCTGCAGTTGGAGCGCTTGGAGAACAAGCGAGTCAACAAGTACCTGGATGACATAGTGCAGGAAGTGGAAGCAAAAGCTCCCATCCTCAAACGGCAAAGGGATGAGCATGAGCGTATGCAGAAGTCAGTGGCTAGTCTTTCTGCCAAACTGGAGCAGGCTGTAAAGGTGCATAATGCATGAATAATACATTCTGTATTACATCAAACCTTCTACTTTTAAAGTCGCTAATCAATTTTTGAATCTTCTTGTATGTTTACTTCAGGAGGTGCATCGTCTGCAGAGGGAGTCTGATGAGGCCAACAAGCGCTCCTCTGTCTTAGAAAGGGACAATCAGAGGTGTGAACTGCAGCTGGCAGACATGGCTCAGCAGGTGGGTTCACTTTCCTCTTCCTTCTTAATTCAGATTATTTTCAGAAATGGAAAACATACTTTATCAGATATCTCCAGATTCTTAATTTCAGAGTCATACTTATTCCTTCCTGCCAGGTGCGTGTGCTGCTGATCGAGCTGGAAGAGGCTCGTGGAAACCATGTGGTTCATGAGGAGGAGGTGAGCTCAGCCGACGTCAGCAGCACATCAGAGGTGATCAGCCAACATTTGGTGACCTTCCGCAGTGTGGAAGAGCTTCAGAAGCAGAACCAACGTCTTCTGGTGGCCCTCAGGGAGCTCAGTGATGCCCAAGAGAAAGAGGAGTTTGAAGCCACCGGCAACAAGTATGTTTGTTTCTTGTTTTTTGCTAACCAAATAAATCAAGCTTTCCTAGACTGAAACCATCAAACAAACAACATATTCCTTCTAACTCAGGATATAAAACACACTTTGTAAATGTTTTTCATTTTGTGTGTTCTTGTTTTTCTTCCTGTAGAATCATGTTATTGATTCAGTTCTTTTTAATATATTGTGCTGAATTATTTGGAGATTTTGAAATGATTATTATTCAACTGGTCAGTTCCAGTCTAATCTCTGTCATACCTAATTTTTGCATGGTGAGTCTTTTTTGAAATTATTTAAAGAAGCATTTCGTTTTCTTGTGTGTGATTTGAAGATTTGTCAGCTGGCTAATCAAGTTGAACTGTTACAGGCATGGTGAGCTGGTGCAGAGTTTAGAGAAAGCACAGGCTGAGCTGGAGTCCCTGAAGGAGCAGCGCGGCCAACAAGTAAAAATGACTGAGTCCATCGTGAGGCAGAGGGACATGTACCGTGTGCTGCTGGCTCAGGCAACTGGAGTTAACTTCCCTCAGCAAGGTAACACAGACAAAACAAACCAAGTGATATCTAATTGACACACGACCGGACATCCTGCACATGAACATTTAACTTCTTGGGTTACGGCACCATTAATCAATTTTAAGGCAGTTCAGTTTCAGTCAGAAACAGCACTACTGCTTACACAGTGTCCGTGATGATTTTTCCTTAAGGTACATCACCTGATGAGTTCTCCTTGACGACCACCCCTCGACGTTCACCTGCAGCCACTCCCACCACAGGAACCCCCACTGCTCTCGTCTCCATGGCAACTGAGTCTGCTGAAGCACTGGAGGCCAAGGCAGCTTTGCGACAGGTGAGTACCACATTTGCTAGACAAATTGTGATATCTTCACAGTTGTTGCTGCTTTAATTGCCAAAAGCCCACAGCCAAGACAACAAACGTAGATTAAAGGCATCTTTAAGTGTACTAATCTCAGCAGCACAACAGTTACTTACATATAGTCTTCATACCACATGGTGCATGTCAAGCTGTGCCCAACATGTGTTCCATCAAAACAAATGTTATATTTATTTTCAGGCCTGGTTTTGCTTGATGTTAGTTCACAGTGAAGCACTCGGATGGCTTCAGAGATCCAGATTTCTGCTTGTCAGTGAATAACAGCAAATCTATCTGCGGATTAGTATTTATGAACAACCATCCACTGCACTACTTAGCTTGGCTTGTTTGTTTCCCATGTCCCGACCACTAGATGGCAATGTGTCTATATCGAGAGCTCTGCATTTGCTTAAATTATGTGCCCCTTAGAAGGTTCTTACACTCTTTTTGTTAATGATCCAAGAGAATGAATTAGAGCGAGGTCAAAGTGGATGCAAACATTTATACAATCCCCAGTTAGCGTGTAAAAGTGGAAAAGAAACTCAACTGAAAATGAAAGTTTATTTGCTTCTTATTGAAATCAGTGCATCAGATTATGTACTGAAGTGTTCAGCAGTCATGTGTATGGAACTACAGTTACAGATCCAGGTTTCAGTGAATGCCGGCCAAGGATTAACCTGTGAAAGCAGTCTCATATGAATGGCTCAGAGGCTGGTTTAACATGTGTTTGGTTTCTTTTATGAAAATGGTATTTTCAGACACGAACAGCTGTCACTGTGTTGATAGAAAATAAGAATATCTGGTTGCATCTGCAGTTGCAGGAGGTGTTCTCTACCTACAAAAAAGAGCGTGTGGAGAGTGACAAGGCGCTGATGGAGCAGAATGAGAAGCTTCAGGAGCAGCTCTCTGACCTTCGTTCCCAGAATGCCAAAATATCCACCCAGCTGGAGTTTGCCTCCAAGAGGTAAGCACGAGCAGGAACAAAACTATGCTGGCTGTGAATTGTTTTTGAGAAGTAAATACTATTTAAATGTACCTTTTTAAGTAAAACAACATTTGGCCATCGCCAGGAGAGCATAGGCCACTAAAACTGACTTCCATCTCCACAATGTCAGGTATGAGATGCTGCAGGACAACGTTGAGGGATACAGGAAAGAGATTGCCTCCCTAAGAGAGAAAGAACAGAAGATGACGGCTTCCACGCAGAAGCATGAGCAGACTGTCCACACTTTGAATGAGGACCTGAGAGCTGCCAAAGAGAAACTCACCATGGCTGAGGTTTGTATCCTTTTGCCTTTTTTCATGGTGTCGTTTGCGCCTGAGTTTGTTTTTCTCAGCATTTTACCATTACTGTGGGGAATTGCAGCAGTCAATTTATGACTGCTTAAAGAATCACAGAGCCATCTAGACTTATCTCCTCCTGCCTCTCAGGGCTGCGCTGAGAGTCTGCGTAAGGAGAGAAACATGCTGAAGCTGGTGGAGTCCAGGCTGACTCAGGAGAAAGAAACAGTCCAGAGCCAGCAACAGAGCCAGAAGCTGCTGTTGACCAACCTCCAGAGTATTCAGGTAATCTAATAGAGCGTTATCTCTCACTCACTGGAACTCATGCAAGAACAATTTGTTATTCTTGTCCTAAAATTCTCACTTTTTTGGAGGCCTGTTTGTACTAGTGTTCGGATTCATCAAACTCTCTGAACTGTACAAAGTTGTCGTAAATCGCTTCTTTCACAATGATGAATACCACCTGCTCATGAGGAGGTGTGCATTTGTGAGATTTAATCAATATCATGATCAACGCCCCTGAAATTGCCATATAAGGGTGCCTGTTTTGCCTCGTTTATGGGAAAAGTCCATTTACAGAAATGTTGTACAAGGGTAAAAATAATTTCACACTGAGAGCTTCAAGTCTGCTGCCGGAAATCGGCAAACAAAAGCATAACTAATTTAGTGTCAGTTGTCTTATTAAAGGAATAGAAATAGTACATCTCTCAGTTATGCGTCATCGGAGCAGTGCAGTCCAGTGACAGAAATAAAAAGGGAATTGTATAGGTTACATGAAGGTAGATGCTAAAAACATCTTTTTAAAGCAAGGGTGCGTGGTTTATATGAGAGGCAGTCAGGGGGACAACAATCATTGAGATATTAGACTAGAAGAAGTTACAGCTGACAGGAGATTACACACTGTCGAGTGCAACAGAGGATGATATTGGAGAGCGAGCTGCATAAAGACCCTGAGGTAACTACTGAAATATATATAAGCTGCTGTGATGAAATACACTCTTAGTAAATTGGCAAGCAATTATGGTGACGACATAGTGAATAGAATGTAAATTTTGCATTAAGTTTGTTACAGATATCTATTAATTAAATCAATTTTGATATCATATTTAACTTCCAAATTCATTTAGATTAAGTCTTAAATCAATTTAGTGTGTTTTCCCCTGGTGGAGAAAGTCAGTATATCTCTTAATAACTTATACAAGAAGTCTGGACTACTTCGGAATTCTGAGTGAGAAAATTGGTTAATGACACAAATTCTCTTAATTTGTTTATGCATGCAACTTAAGAATAAATCTGTTTGTCTCATGAGCCTCTCTGTGTTCTTCTAGGCCACTCTGGAGCGTTCAGAGACTGACACACGCCAGCGTCTCAACAGCCAGTTGGAGAAGCAGGAGCGGGAGATCTCCCAGCTGCAGAAGAAGCTGGAGAACGAGGTGGAACAGCGCCACCTGCTCAGCAGAAACCAAGAAGTAAGCTAAACTAAGTTTAACTGGTTTCCCATACTGATTAAAGGTAAAGGAGTCTGAAGATTTGGTACAGCCATAAGAACTGTATGTGCCCCATGCCATCCAAAGAACCAATTCACTTTGGCCTGTTTTTCAGAAAGCTTAATTTGTCAGTGATGGGAGTCACTTCACCCGATGTCATCACTCTCTTTTGCCTTAAGCTAATAACAATGGAGATCAAAAGGACTAGAGGATTCATTAGTTTGCTCAGAGTATTTCTCAATGTCACTGATTTCTCATTCTCCAGATCCAGCTGATGGAGGCAAAGAGGCAACTAGAGATACAGGTGGCTTTACACCAGAAGACCAAAGAGCTGCTGAATGCTGCTGAGTTGGAGCTCAACACACACAGGCTGCATCAAGGCAGCAGCGAAGCACGTCATATCCTGAGTTCCCCCACCACGCCCAACATCAGAGGTTGGCACAAACACACACAGATACGGGGAGAAGTACATAACACAACCACAAAATACATCAATTCAATGAACTTTATTTGTCCCCAGGGGGGCAATTTAAAAGGCACATAGAGTAGAAATTAAATAAACACAGAAATACACTACAAAGAAAACACAAGTGCGAGACAACTGTACACATTAAGAAAAAGAAAGGAAGTGGTGCAAAAGAAATACTATACTATATATAACTATAATAAGGACAGTAACAAGACAACATGGGAAAATACATAAATACATATATAAATCAATACAGGTACAGACCTAAATGCATTGTATATTTGCTGATTGTCGTCAAATCTCATAACCTCAGATTTAGGCAGAGCAATTCATGGAGTAACATCTTTGGAAGTCGAATCCTTTAGGGTTTCTTGTAAAGGCATTGACTGCGTAATTATAGTTCACTAAAATGAACATTTACGTGCTAGTTTGCGTTTCTGGGAAGTTAATAAGATGCAAGTAAATCAGATTTTACAGGTTCTGTCTTTTTATTGTAGTCGTATGACCCACTTTTTAATTTTTTTTAAAATATATGCTACCATGATATGTTCTTATTAACTCGTGTTGTTCTAACGGTTTATATAAGACGGGATTCAGTAAAAAAGCTCAGAGACATGTCTAAGTCACATTCTTTCTGTGGGTTTTAAGTGCAGACTCTTAACTATGTAATGGTATTTTCATTAGTCTACAATCCATCCTTGCCTCTTACAACACATACTAATTGCACTGTTGTCAAAATGCATCACTCACTACTTCCACTGATTGTTCCTTATTTCAGGCCTGCAGGGTTCGGATCAAGACAGAGAGGACCTACTGGGTCGTCTGAGGTTGGCTGAAACCCAGGCTGAGGAGCTGGCAGAAAGCCTCAGGGCAGCCACCTCCACCATGGAGCAGTACAGAGCCATGGCTCAGAGCCTGGAGGAATCTCTGGATAAAGAGAAGCAGGTGCAAAACAAACACAAACTACCTGTCATTGTTCCACCTCTCATAAATCAATTGACCCCAACCACCAAAAAAAATGACTATTTGTATGAGCATTGTGGAAGGCAGATAAATGTGTTACTATCATACACCCCAGGTATTGGTCTGACAGTTATGAGTTCCCGCACACTGATTTTAGCTTTGAAAAACCTTGGGAATAATATTACATAATAGGAAATTTTGGTGAAGATTATTGGTAAAATTAAATAAAGTTAATATTTTGCTAATGCCTAATGACCAGGTAACGGAGCAGGCACGCGCCTCCATCGAAGCCCATATGAAGGAGGCTGAGGAGCAGCACCGCAGGCTGGAAGAGAAGCTTCTGGAAGCAGAGAAAGAAAAACAAGGCTTAGAGGAGCAAAAGAAGAGCGCCCTAGCCTCACTGGAGGAGCAGGTATTTTGAAATATCACATTATTAAGCAAGTCCAAACATTGCCGAACACCTTACTAAAAAAATAAATAGATACCAATTCATACCACTTTTTTCCATCACCACATTTGGCTTATCGGCACTGTTTTGTTGGTAGGTTTCATTTATAAAAGTAAGGACAATGTTGATAAGTATCTTTTTGTTTGTCTTGTCTTTTGTGTGTCTGTTAGATGAACACTCTACAGAGAAGTTTAAGCAATGCCCAGGCAGATCACCAGGCGGCGCTACAGCAAGTGGCAGTGGCTGAAGCCCAGCAACAGCAGGCTCTACAAGACAGCCAGGAGCAGGTGAGCAACTATTATAAATATGTTTTAGAAAGGAAATGATTATAATCCAAATATAATCTTCTATTACCAATGTTCCAGTGAGGCCTGAGACTGGTCATTGGTTAATCCCATTAAATCTGCTGATCTGATACTGAGCACCATTTCTTTCCTGTTCTCAAATATCTTAAAGAAAATGCAGATGTTGTGAAAAAGCCACCCTATGTCCTCATGTCCATGTCTAACTCGTAATAATTTACGACATAGCATTTTAAAGGTAATAGACCATTTTATTTTGAAGCAAGGCTTCATTACATCTTGTCATAGTCCGTTAAACACTCATTACAGGTTTCCCTGCATACCTCTCTGAGTGAACGCAAAGCAGGTTGAAACATCATGTCATATGATTTAACAGCCAAAGAATGAGCGTATTTCTATCTGCACCTTATTGGTTATTTAGTATCTCATACTGCATGATGAACCAAAATGACTGCAGTTGGTGGACATTTTTATATTTAGAATTATGGATTTTTAATTTAATTTAATGAGTCATTGAGGAAAATTAGGGCATGATATTAGTCCAACATGTAAAGATTACATGACATTCTTTTCCCATTTGCAAGGCTAAGCTGGCAGCAGAAGCGCAAGATAAGTATGAGCGAGAGATGATGTTGCATGCAGCAGACGTGGAGGCGCTGCAGGCTGCTAAGACTCAGGCCCTGCAGGCCGTGGAGCTGAGACACCAGCTGGAGGAGAAAGTCCAGAGGGTCAGCACTGAGCTACTGGAGGCCCGGGTCTCCTGGGAGGAGCAGGAAAAGATACTCAAGGTTGGTATAGGTGTTGACCACATGCTATAAGATATATTAACATTGAGTTTAAAAGTAGTCTTGCACGCATGAAAATTACACATTGTAAGCCTAACAAAATTATTTGTTTTGGGGCCATTTTAGTCCATCATATTTTTAGGTGTAATGCTTGTTTGTCAAAGCCATTTATTTGTTTTGATAGAAATGCTTTAAGGTTTCAATCTTAATTTCGTTCCTCATCTTCTAGGAGGAGATGTCAAAGATGGAGAATCGCCATGAGGAGTTGCAGAGGCAGAACGCCCTCCTGCATGAGCAGATCCAGACGATGAGCAGCAAGATGGCTGACAATTTGCAGCGTGCTGCTAGTGAGAGTACCATGAACATCCCTCTGATTGAAGAGGGCAAATCTCAAGACCAAGTCCTTGAGATCCTCAGGTAACGCATCTTCAGTCATACATGGAAACAAATCTCTCTCAGTGAACTGGGAAACCTGTGGTTACCGTCCTACTATTTTCTTTTCTTTTGTTGACACCTGGATTTGTTCTACCTCACAGATTTGTGCGTCGGGAGAAGGAGATTGCAGAATCTCGCTTTGAGGTTGCCCAAGGTGAGAGTTTGCGTTATCGTCTGAGGGTGGAGCACCTGGAACAAGAGCTGAAAGAGGTGCAGGACAGTTTGAGTGCCGCAAGGGAGAGAATGCAGGTGTGTTTTTATACTTTTTTTATACCCTCTGATCCTATATTTACCAATAATGTTGTGTACACCACCATTGTGTGTACCACTTGTATTCAACAAGGTCAAATTGCTGCATTGCAGATGAATGAACATGCAGACTGTCAGTTTGGCATTCAGGTGACTTCTGTCCACTAAAACCAAACTCTGCTGATTTTCTTCACTGGTCACTCAAGTTGACTTTATTAGGAATCTCTTTTCTCAAAAGTTTTTATTTATCTGTGTAGAGAAATGGTCTTCTCGCTCACACCACCGAAGAGGTCGAGGGCATTTTACTTCCAGAAAGACTCTGATATACAAATAAGTCTAACTGTGCCACTATGCTAATTTGACTCAGGTGACAGCAAAGACCCTTGCTCAGCATGATGAGCTGATGAAGAAGACGGAAACTATGAGTATCCTGATGGAGACCAACAAGATGCTGAGAGAGGAGAAGGACAAGATGGAGCAGGAACTGCAGCAAACCCAAGCTAAGGTATCAGTTCCCTTTTTATAGAGAAATGTAGTTGTCTTGAATTTTATGTGCACTTCTATAGCATGCTATTCTCCAGTAATCTACTCGCTGAACTCCTAGTTCCACTTGGTTTCAGCTCATCTTCTGTGTGTTTCAGGTGCAAAAGCTGGAGTCAGACATCATGCCACTGCAGCAAGCTAACTCTGAGCTGAGTGAGAAGAGTGGCATGCTGCAGGCGGAGAAGAAGATCCTGGAGGAGGAGATCAAGCGCTGGAAGGCTCGGACACAGGTCAGTGAAAAGACTAAACTGATGATGCTGCCTGTATGAAGGGCAGTATTTACCTGTTATCATTAGAAAAGTAGATTGTTCTGCTTTATTTAAGCTTGTGTTAAGAGAAGTTATAAGACAATTTTATTTCCAATGTTTCATCTATTCTCACCACTAACTCACTTAACTAAGTGTTCTTTCTTCATGCTCTTCCAGCATTTGGTGAGTCAACAGAAAGATTCAGATCCAGAGGAGTACAAGCGTCTGCACTCTGAGAAGGAGGCACATCTAAAACGCATCCAGCAGCTCACTGAGGAGAGTACCAGACTCAAAGCAGAAGTGGCCAGGTGGGGAGTAATGAATAGCATAACTTCTGAATAGTTTTTTGAGCAGTATATTTGTTTACTTTCCCCTTTTCCTATTTAATTCTGCTGATTCTCTGCCTCACACCTTACCATTAATCTTCCCAATCCCTTCATTTCTCTCTATAGGACCAATAACCTAACTACATCCCTGCAAAGCCAGATACAAAACCTGCGTGACAGTATGAATAAGATAACTGATGAGAGAAATACGCTGAAGAAGGACTTGGATACCAAGAACCAGGATCTCCAGGAGAAGGTGCGAACTATCACCCAGGTCAAGAAGATTGGACGCCGCTACAAAACTCAGTATGATGAACTCAAGGTGGAACATGACAAGGTGAGAGCTCAGTCGCTGTTACCCTCACAGCCTTGGTCTTTAATCCAAAGTATGCAAAAAGTGAATGGTTCTATTGAATGTTTAAATCCATTATGAACAGTTAACTACCGCCATCTTTGCTGTGCTGGTGTAAGCATAATGAACCTTTCATATGTGTTTCCTTCAGATGGTAGCTGACGCTGCAGCAGGTCCTTCCCAAGAAGAGGAGGCTCGTCAGGCTTCAGTTCAGGAACTCCAGAGCCTCAGAGATTCTCTGAGCCAGGCCGAAGCCAAGACCAAAGAGCTGGAAGGACAGCTGGAGAACATAAACAAGGTTAAACATCACAGATTCTGTTCTTCTGTTCTTGGCCTCCCATCAGGGCGGCCAAAGTCGTCTTGCACTGTGATCAGCTTTTAAGATCACATAGGTTGTATTGTCTAAGGCTAAGCCATTGCAAAATATATTCTTAAACAAGACAGGATGTGGACAGTGTTCATTCATTTATTTCATTCCACTGTATAAACACACCTGCCTTTTTTTACAAACATATTTATCTGTCTCTTGTTTTCGTGGACTGCCACAGGTGGTCACAGAGCGTGAGACTGAGGTGCGTAATGCTCAGGAACAGTGCTCCAGGGTGCAGACAGAGCTGACCAGGCTCAGGCAGGAGTTGCAGGATAAGACTTCCCAGGAGGATACACTGAGGCAGCAGATGGCTGACAAGGAGGAGAAGACCAGAAAAGCCATTGTTTATGCCAAACAGAAGATCAGCCAGCTCATGGGTAAGAGAGTGTTTTATAACCATAGGGACTCTTCTCCTCTATCCAAATTGTAGTGTTGCGTGTTTGTTTTATTTGGATCTCAGACCAGGCAAATTTATGTCCAGGCACCAAAGACCAGCTGAAGAAGGAAAATGACGAGCTAAAGCAGCAGCGTGAGGAGCTGGAGGTTCGAGTGAGCGCTCTCAAGTCTCAATATGAGGGCCGCCTGAGTCGGCAGGAGAGAGAACTGAGAGACCTGCGAGGTCAACAGGAGAGACAAGAGCAAAGAGATGAGCCACCTGAGGCCGGGCCAAGCAAGGTGCGAGCCTGCTTTGTAGTTTTCACAAGGAAGATGATTTGTTGGTAACCTGCCTGTCATGGTTTGGGAAAATTTGCATTGGCAATGCTTTGAATAGATGACTGACAAATTCAGTAGATCACATTGGAGATGTGCAGCACTGTTGCAAGCGTGGTGAAACTACAGTATTATGACTCTCAGTATCTTGTTGGTGTCCATCATGTCTCCGTCCTAATTTTCAGACACAGGAGCAGCAGAGGAGCACAGAACAGAGACAGATCAGCCTGAAGACAACTCCAGCTGCAGACAGGGGCAGGTATGATACACAAACAATGAAACTACTAATCATTTATAAGTTTACACTGCAATGACACATAGATATGTAGAAATGAGCATCCCACAATTCCTAGAGTTCTGCGAGGCTCGTTAGTACACTTGCTTTGACTTGTTCAAAATTTTCTTTTATTAAATGTACATTAGTAGAATGATTATTCATGTCCTGATCTGTGCCTCTGTCAGTGCCAGCACCTCTGAACCTCCAACTGCCAACATTAAGCCAACGCCTGTAGCCCCTACAGCCAGTAAGCAGCCTGTTAACCCAGGGAACAAACCCACTCCAAGAGCAAGCATCAGGCCCATGATCACCCCGGCTACTGTTCCCACACCAACGCCCACAGCTACAGTCATGCCCACCACACAGGTGGAGACCCAGGAAGGTAAGTCTAACAGCAACACTTCAGATATGAGCTTTACCAGCCAAAATATTATTGTCCCCTTTGTCTCAAGTGAGACATGGCCATTTAGTTATTAATCCCACTCAAGCATTTACAGATGATATGGCCTTAAACATATCTTAATGCTATGTAATGCAGCTAATGGCTCAGTGAAGGTTTGGTACAATTTCCTGCATTTCTAACTTTGGTTCAACTTTATGTGAATCTCTTTTCCACTAACTTGAACTCCTCTACAGCCATGCAGTCTACTGAAGGTCCACCAGTGGAGCATGTGACTGTGTACGGCAGCGCCAGCGGTTCAGTGCGCTCCGCCAGCCCCAATGTCCAGACCACTTTAGCTAGCCCCATGTTGACTGTTCAGCAGACCCAGACACAGGCCACGGCATTTGTTCAGCCAACGCAGCAACAGAGCATGACCCATACAGAGCCAGCCAACCAGGAGCCACCACCTGTGGTCATAGAAGCAACACCTAGCTCACAGGTGGAATGGCCTTCGACTTCCTCCACCTCGTCTGTGTTTGGCACTGGTGAGAATCTGATCTTTTTAAAGTTTAAAATGGTAATTTTACCATGAGTATGAGGGACAAGAAGAACAACAGCCATGCATTATCTCCAGTTTCAGCAACACCAGGAACCTCCTCGATGTCCAAGAGGCCTCGAGAGGAGGAGGAAAGCACCACCATGGTCACTGACACAGAAGCCACCCAGGACGACAACTCCAGAGCTCCTATACCCAAGAAGCTGCGCATCATCCAGAGAGTGGGTCCAGAGGTGAGGAAGGGGATTAAACATAAATCTATGGAAAAAATAGGCATTTTCATTATTTTTGATAATCGGTAAAGTGTCTGTGCAGCTCTGATGGTCATGTTTTCTCCTCAGGAGGAAGTGCTGGCTGAGGACAGCGCTGAGGCTGAAGGTGTTGTGCCCTCAGACAGTCAAGATGGTGCAGAACCAAGCCAGGTTGGCCACAGAGATGATAAGATATTTCCCAAATGTTAAATGTGTTTTATTCTCATACATCATCTCAAAATCTAATCACTCTAATTATAATATTTGATGTGATGAAAGCAAACAAATAAGGCCAATGTTGTCAACCAGGATCATTACAGTAATAACACTGGAAATATTTCTCAATATTATCTTCACATTTTTCTGTTAATGTTTCCAGATGGAAAATTATTTGTCAGTCACAGCAGTCTTCGGTTTTTACTATGTCAGAGAGGATAAATATGGTGCACGTTTTCCCATCTTCTCCCTTATTGTGCCACCTGCCATTCCAAAAACAAACCATATGTTTTGTTTAAACTGGAAGAAAAACCATAAAGCAATGTCCTAGCTATAGATTTAGCACAAAATTGTATCTCATGAGAAATACTGGTAGTTACATTGTAACAGGCAGGAGAAGTTAATGATAGTAAAGTTGCAGAATTACTATGATAATTAATGGTTACTACATGCAGGACACCTTTTATATAAGTTGTTAGTCCTTCAACAGCTACAAACAAAAAAGGTTTTAATAAACGTTGTCTACGGTGTCTGTTGTTTGCCCTGCAGACAGAGGAGTTTCCAGCACTGGAGGAAGGAGAAGACAGTGCAGCCTCCCAGTCCATGACATTGGACCAAGAGGTGACCCTGACCCAAAGTGACACCCATGACCAGCTGTCACAGGAAGTAATCGTCATAATAACAGACACAGAGAGTGACGAGGATCAGGAAGAGGAGGAGGAGGAGGAGGAAGAAGAGCAGGTAGAAAGCATTTTAAAAGGAAATGCATAGAGTGGCATAAGACACCAGACAGAGAATTTGTCTTTCAAAAATGTTTCCTGGCACTAATGATTTGTCCACTGCTCAATGTAGGACTATGATGAGGAGGAAGAAGAGGAAGATGAAGAGGAGGAGGAGGAAGAAGAAGAGGATGAGGAGGAAGACGAGGGAGGGATGGGGGAGGAAGGAGAGGAAAGTAACGAGGGGAGCGGAGACGGCAATGAGGCTTACGAAGAAGACGACACAGAGGTTCGATTACCTGTGACACATAATGTACTCACAGTTACAACTTTGACCTTTTTAAACGTCGTCACCCTCACACGCTTTCACTTCCAGTATGCCACGTTAACCCTTCCCACGCTTTCAGTCAGATCTACATGCCCTTTCCAGCTCGCACTCTCACTTTTTCCACACACTCTCATTTCACTGTCACTCACATTTTACCCCTGTGTCGTAACTTTCTGTCTGTGTGTAAGCTGTGTGTGTTGACTTTAGTTGTTTACCTTTTCTCTCTAGTCATGGCTGCACATGTTCTGTGGGATGAGACAGTGTCTACAAACGTACAGTTAACGGTCTTTCACTTGAAGTCTGCATGTGTGAAATTTGTTTGAAGTTGGGAAGCCACAAACCACCGTTGTCCAGTGTTATTTTAATGTGTGTGTTTGGACCCTAAATAAGAAATTAACTACTTTTGGAGGCAGTTGTTAGAAGAAAAAGGCACATACCAGCTGCAACAATAACAGAAGTTCAATACCAAGCAATTGAATGTAAATAGTAGGTGTGTCGTCCCGGCAGATAACAAGTTTTTGAAACATTTTCCCAAATCTGTGAATTTTAATTCTCCTAAACCTGAGTGAAAAGAGAATAGAAATCAGTGAAGATGATCATTAAATAATGAAATAAGACTACTTGAAAAAAGCATATATTGGTTATTAAATTACGTCGACATAAAACTGAACTTATTGAGTTAGTCTTGTTAATAGTTAATTGCTATTTAAAGAACATTTTTCAAGACAAGTCCTCAAACCTGGAAAAAAAAACAAAAACATTTGTCCGTACCCTCCCATACAACCCATAGCAGTGTCTCCTGAATTATCGCCCCGAGCAGCAGCAGGTGATATGCCAGAGGAAAACAGTGATGATGATCTGACTGTGCTGGTAAAGGTGGTGGGGGCATTGGTGGCTTCATGATGAAATGTTTTCCCCTGATCTCTCCCCTCAATTTGAAGATTGTATTTCCAATTTTGTGAAAGTAATTGTAAAGTATAGTACTGTAAGGTTCTAAATCTTATCACAAGGCTGAAGAGTGCTTGAGTGACCCATAGACAGATGAAGCAGGGCTCAGTTGTTGCAATGCAGAGCAATTTATATGATCTTCGCACTTCTCTGTAGATGAATGCGTGATTTAAGTTCTGCATAAACAACAAAAATATTAACGTCCACAGGTATAAACCAAACTTTTTTCTGAAGTGTTTAGAAAATTAACTGAAATCAGATATTGCAAAATCTCACTCATGGGATAAACACAAATGGCTGGAGTCAAAGAAACACCAAAAAGAGGGAGGCAACATAGATGGCCTCTTGTTAAGTGTCTTGTGAATAGATTGAGTAGATGTTTCCTTTTCCAAGCAGGAGTGCTTGTTTAGTTGTTTTCTCTGCCAGAGGTGTGGTGAGGCGACCCTTCTGGTGGAGACATCAGACGATCATTTTAAATACACTTGGAGGAGAAACTATTTCCTCATTAAATTGTGCAGGATTCTGTACATTTCCTCTAATTTCAAATCGGCACATATGGAAAGATGATTTTTAACTGGAATTCTCTGAACGGCATCTTTGTTACATATAGGGAGAAAATGAATCATAATCATAGTCTGGTGTTCTGCCACTATATCCTGGCATCTATACTGTGTGGGAACCATCCCATAACCTGCTTCCTGTAATTTTACTCAACTCCTGTTTTTTTTTGTTTTTTTGGCTGCTCATCTCCACTTTTCCTTTTTTTCTGGCTTTGTTTTTATTTGACCCCATTTAACTTTTTACAATTCTACTCATGGTTTTCTGTTTCTTTAACCACCTCTTCCCTTTATTATTTCCTTTTGTTCTTTCCTTTCTCAGGGAGCTGATGCAACAGACCCGGGCACGGAGACAGAGGAGAGTTTGGGGGCGTCTGACTCCACCCAGAGGCCAGCAGATTCCCAGACACCCAGCTGTAAGATCCAGGAAACTCTGTCAAACGCACATACGTACATCCATGTACTCACAAACTGTCCCGCCATCCAATTAGTTATCTGACATTTGATACGATGACTGAGAAACATGTAATATGTTGTTGTCTGTCTGAAAGGAAGAGCGACGCAACTATTTGCCAAAATAAAGGTCATTTTCATGAAGGCTGCATTACTTTGAAAATGAAACTAGGTGTAGCCCTATATAGCGAGTGATCTTAACTGTAAAACCCAAATTGAGTACGTTTGGCAGTTAGGTGGCCCAAGAACATACAATATTGGTTCCATTAGGAAACCAACCACAGTTTCAAATGCAATTTGAAGTTTTCTGAAAATTTAAATTTATTTCAGTCAGTGAATAATCACACAAATAATCTGGAATAAAATAATAGAAAAAACAGCCAACAAATAATTACACCCAGCAAAATTTTACAGTAGAAAAAATTGCATTTATAGCACCTACTCTGTATATTATACACTACATATTTGTCAACCAAAACAACATCAGACAAACAGTGTACACTGCTCCTTCCATGATAATGACAACATGCCATACTGATCATTCATACAGATATTCAAAACCTACAAAACATTCTGCACATTTTGTTCCTCTTTAAAAAAAGTCCATTATGAATAAATGCAATGAATTTGGTTGAATTAGTCCTGATGGTTTGATTCAGCACCCTTAAAAAGTTAATTAATTGACCTCATATGTGATTTGTGCAGTGTTAAAATCTACCAAGACTAGTGTCATTGTTTTATCTTAAATTGTTTTGCTGACAGGTTTTATATCTCTGATCCAATGTATTTACTTCAAGTTAAATGGACCTTTGTTTATTTGAACCCTTTTTATCCTGTTTTAGTTGAGGGCAGCACGATGGAAGCTTTCTCCACAGAACAACCTATCACAAGCTCTGGTACACGCATGCCCCAGTCGCCACGGAGACCAACGCATCAGCTGCCCCCACGCCTGAACATCCACCCTGCTCCAACATCAGAACTAGGACCACCTGCTCAGGTTCAGATATGAAGGAGGAGTAATGTGTTTTCATTAAGGAGGAGCCCCTAATTATAATGAAGGACATCATACTGTCTTATTATTTTTTGATTGTTATTTTTTATGGATCAATAGATACAATTTTATTGTATTTTTCCTTTGCTCTTCACAATATTGATTACACTTGATTATAAGTCACACAACAGAAAATTAATCAGCATAATGAACCATTTTGGTAATCAAAGAATAATGTTGGTCAATTTTCAAAGCAAAAATGCAAACATTTGCTGTTTCTAGCAAGAATTAAATTATTGATGCAACAGTAAACTGAATATCTGGATTTTAAACTGTTGGTCAGACAAAGCAAGACAATTAAAGACATCGCCTTGGGCTGTGAGAAATTATAACCGCCAGTTTTCTACTTTTTTGGGGGGGGTATTTCATGAAGAGATTGATCGATAATGTCATCTCTATGTGTAAACAACAAGCACTGATAAAAAGATTTTTACTATCTACTTTCACAGCGTATCCCTGTTCGTCGGCAGTCAGTAGGGAGAGTCCCTCAGCTCACACCCGGGGTGCCGGTCAGCGCTGTGAGTCACTTCTACAATCAGAGAATTTACAGTCACTATGTTATTTATGTCAGTGTGACACTTTGACTGCTGTGTTTCTGTGTGAATTTGTATCCAACACTTTTCTGTCGTCTGTTCCTCTGCAGCAGCACTTCTTCGATGATGATGACCGGATGGTTCCCAGCACTCCCACTCTGGTAGTACCACACCGCGATGGTTTTGACCAGGCCATCCAGTAAGCCTCACACACCAGGAAGTCAGAACACCCAGTAAACATTTGAGATGTAACAAAAACTTAAAATCAATGTATCTTTTAGATCAAATTTTCATACCGACCTCTATACTATGGTCTTTGGTGTTTACCTTTTGGATTCTATTTATTCGGCTGTTTGAGTGTATATTTTGAGATTTCTGAAATAAACAGAAAAAGTTGAGGAAAAGAAGCTGAAATTCCTCTAACCGTTATCAGTCCGCAGTTTTATGGCACTGGATTATTCTGTTTGTTTGTTTGTTTGTCAGTTCTCCTCAAGTGGCTGGTGTGCCTCGCTTCCGGTTTGGTCCTTCAGAGGACATGCCTCAGACCAGCTCCTCCTCGCACTCTGACCTGGGACAACTCGCATCACAAGGAGGTACGCCACTGCCATGTGTTGTACCGAGGTTCTCTAAAACAGCATAAAACACCCCACCAGCGTACTGCAACCCAATTTTTTTTTTTTTTTTTTTAATGGAAAACGATTCTTGTCTTCAGGTCTTGGAATGTATGAAAGCCCGTTGTTCTTAGCAACTCATGAAGAAGAGTCTGGAGGACGCAGCGTTCCCACCACACCACTACAAGTTTCAGCGCCAGGTATCTGTCTCTGTGTCTGTCAGTCCGATACGGAGGGAGCAGTTCTTTTTTATCAACATACTCAGCCCAGTTACAGATTACATTTTCTGAAAACAGTCAGTGAACTGGTTGCAAAACGTTCAGATTTGGAAGTACTATCAGGTGCTGAAATGAGAGTGAGTGAATCAGTATCGTGTTTTTATGTCCATCATTTCCAGTAACAGTGTTCTCCGAGGTGGCTCAGTCTGACACCACTGAGCACGCCTCCCAGTCAGTTCCCATGGTGAGCACGTCCACACCGGGCCTGGTGGTGCCAGGAGCAGCCGGTACAGGGGAGGAGAGAGACGATGTCTTCCTGGAGCCTGACACTGATAGGTGAGACTCACTCCGCTGCCAGCTGGTAAATTCAGACCCCTGGCCTGTAACTGCAGCATTCAGTGTTTGTTGCCATTTGACCTTCTTTCCACTGTTCATATCAGTACTTGAATCAACTATAAAACTTTATTTATAGTGAAAATTACAGTGTTTATAAAAGGTGTGTCTTAGGGTTTTTGTTTTTGTACATTTACAGGTGGTTTTGAGATGGCATGACTACATCATTTATCTGTATTTTCTGGTTTGTGTGTTGGTATGTTTGTCCCAGGCCCAGTGCTGAAGTGTCAGTGGATCCAGTGGTGTCTCAGGGAGATGTGGAAGAGCCAGGTCAGCCCTCTGACAAGGGCAGCCTCCCATCCACCAGCCAGGAGCCCTCTTCCAGCTCTGCAGGTACAGTATAGCTTCATGACTGTGCAGCGTTTCCATCAGTGAATGTCTGTCATGTAACTTCTCTTGTTGTGTATTTTTAGTGTTCAGTTCTAACTGCACATCTTGTGTTTTTCTAGATACAAGCAGTGCTCCGCCTAAACCCTCGAGACCTGGACCCAGCAGGCAGCTGCAGCGCTGGCCAGAGAGCCGCGGGGGCCGTATGAAGAGAGGAGGTAACATTTAAAAGCATACACAGCTGATTGGGTATTTATAGAGCTTATACTTATCACTACAATAAACAGGTCTAGGTCCATAATGCCCATGTGTATATTAAGTCCATGGCTCATTTTCAGCTTAATAAACAAAGGTGTTAGCCTTGGGAAAAATGTTTTAAAAATGTATAAAATACATTAAAATCTCTTCAGTATTAATAGCAAAACCTAACTGGCTAATTTTGTGTCTCCAACGAAAGAATCACAAATGTATTATAAAGATTTGCTCATGATAATGATATTGTGAATGAAAGCAGGAGTAGTTAAACAAAATGACGTCCAGAGTGAGTGGCACATTTGTGTGTTTGGCGTTGATCAGCTTGTCTTGCAATGCCAATTATGTCTGTTTGAAACAGCCAACATGCTGAAAGTTTATGGTGTTTCACACACTGTTTGTATTTTCACATTATCAAAATCAGTTGCAGGTGGGGCGTCCTATTGGCTCAGGGTTTTATCACACTTGTCTGATTCTAATAAAGAGGAGGCTTCCACACAGACTTTTATAACACTGCCATCTTTATTATAACTCAGATATAAGGTCATCTTGTTCTAGACTTGTACAAAAAAACAATATAATAAAATATGATATTTTTGCAAGTTGTTGCATGCCTGAAAAGTGGTACTAAAAGTAGTACTAGAGCAGCTCAAACTTATTTCTATGTCCCTTATTCACTGACTTGTAATGCAACATGTTTGGTAGCTATACACGTATATGTGCACAGATGACTTGTGCTGACCAACAGTCAATGTTCACACAAATCCTGGCAAAGTATTTGTTTCATTTTAATTACAAGTCATAGCATTCAATACATGTTGGTGTATTATTACTTCACACAGTAACAGAGGAAATGCTCAGATTCTCTCCGTATGTTTGTTTAACATATTTTATACAACCACTCTTCAGAATTTTTACATCATTATAGCCTGCTTCATTTAAAAAATCTTCTATATATCAACAGGTCAAGCATTTCCTTCTCGGGGTATACACGGAAGACGCTTTGCACGATGAAGCACTAATGAGAAAAGTTGACGACAATGACTGGACAACTCGTCATTCCCTTCAAAAAACACATTACATATTTTCCAATCAGAGAGTCCAGATTCTTTATTCAGTCTTGATAGTTGTTCCCTTGTTCTGAAGCCTGTAGTTTATTTGTTTGGCTTATGTTTTTAATGTACTTGTAAAGTACCTTTTGTAATCACGGTCCAAGCTGAAGCTGTGTGTTTTAATGAAGAGTGTAATAAAGTTTAAAAATGTAAGAGAAACGATGTGAAAGGCAAGTTTTTTTTTTAAACTATTGCTATTCAGTTAGACTTTCTTTGGGCACTTGAAGAGGTCGTTGGCCTGAGGTGAAGTGTTGGCTTTAGGAGCAGCAATGACAGGACGTTCAGTATCCATCCTCACGTTGTAGGATTTGGCTGCAAAAGGAGCAGAATGGGTATTAGTTTAGTTCATTAAGCATTTAAATTTATGAATGGCATTTCGGATGGTTTTTTTTTCATGCAAATGCCAGTTTCCATTTTAGTGAACATGAATTTGGCATGAAACCGACTCATACAGTTTTCAGGACATTAACTTTGACAACTTTTGGCTACAGAATTGAATTGCTGTAATTTTCTAGAATGATGTAAGTGACTAGACGATGAACCCCTGACATGACACATCCACTGTAGTGATTCATCCGCAATCAGGAATACTTATTCAAACTGGACCTTTTTTGTTTGTGGGTACTCCACCATAAACTTGAGCTATAGATGAATGGACTCCACCCTCAATGACCTTTACATCTGCCTAACCCCCACCCTAACACACCCAGACACACATGGGCCTCGTTAGGCCTTTCAGACATGATGTGAATGAGGTCAGCAAATGTCTTGCAGACAGACAAGTGAAGGGAAATTTGTTCTTTTGAAAATGGGCAATTAAATGTTATTGTTATAAACAGAGGAGTGAAGGGAAGAGCTATTTAACCAATAAACCACAACTGTACATCAGTTCTGTAAATTGGGAGACTTGCGTTGACAGCAGTGTTTTTTAAATCACGGTATAAGGCGTCAATGTCAAGATCACAGCTTGAAATCAAAATTTTCCACAGCAAGAGAACGATTCTGTTCAAATGAGAGATCTGACCCCCGTCCTGGTATGTATTGACTTACATCTAGAGAAGACGTAGTATTTGTATCCCTCTGGTTCTCTGTTGGGGACGGACACAGCAGCTGTGACGGTGGAGGGGAAACCTCTCCAGGACGTCCGGATGTTAATGGTTGGGCCCAGAAGAGACACTGGAAACAAAGCAGCGCGCAATGAGTGAATGCCTATTGAGAGAAAACCACTCTGGCTTGTTTTCTTCATTTTAAATGTTTAACAATCCATCTAATCTAATTTAAAAGATTATTTTGTTTTTGATGTTTTCTGACAAAACTCTTCAACAGTTATAACCCCATGAACTACACACAGGCTTATTTACGAGATGGACCTCGCTGCCCCTCTCGCCTCCACAAAGCATGACTCACTTTTTTAGAGAACTACATGTGTTGTAACAAAGTAAACATGTTTACTCGTCTTTAAGCAAATCAGCAAACACGCAGCAAAAGAGAAAAATAGAATGTAATTTATGCCACTGTTAAGATGAATGTACGTAACACAAGGACAACTATGACTTTCTCATTCTTATTTTGAATTGTTGTAGCACCTGCTTGTCGAACCATCCTGTGGCGGACTGTGTAAATGGTGTGCTGGGGTTTCCTGCCACATGTTGGACCGGTGCCAAACTGGTATGAATATTTCTGGACCAATCCCCCTGAATGAACCAAAGAAATGAAACACTGTAAAACTAGTCTTTTTAGTTTAATTAGGATAAAACACTCAACAGCAACAGTCATCACCTCTCTTGAAGAAGTAGACGGACTCTCTCCTCGTCTGGTACTGAGGCACAGACAGAGCAGCTGTGATGTGGCCCCGAAGCCCATCAAAGCCCATTTCAATCACTTTAGGATAGCCAGGGTCCAAAACAGCATTTTCAAATCTCCAGTACTGGGTTCCCTGCAAAATCAAATGAACACAAACCAAAACATTCAACCTCGGGCAACTAAGATGCACCTGTACAGCACTTTACAGAAGTGGATATCTGGCCAAGAGAGCTTAAGGGTAAAGATGTAAGATCAAAGGAGAGCCAGGATTACGTTTGTAACAGCAAAAATCCACCTTGATATTAGTCCAAACAGTCACATCTGTTAAATCCCTTAAATCCAGTTTACCCTGAAAATGTATGTTTTTCCCTGGCAGTTGCAGCGAGTGAACACTGTGTCGATGGGTGAAGGGACGCCCCACACTTGTGTGATGCCTTGAGCTGGACCTGGCATCCTATTTCTGTCCAGGACCCAGAAGTAGTGCCCTGTAAAATAAAATAAAAATAACATAGAGTTGGTCCTCCTTTATATAAAGCAGGGATCAGCAGTTGGGTTTAACTGTGAGCCAGAGACAAAAACGCATTTTACTTTTATAGATATTAAGGTGGAGCGAGGTGGGTACAGGTAGGTATTTTAGCCCAGTGGTTTCCAATTAAGTTAATGTCCTTTAAGACAGAAGAAAAAGCAAAGTTCTGCTGCACAAATTTGTTTTCATTGTTTTGCCTTTTTGTCAAATATTGTATAATTTTACCTTTTCAAATTTTTCTAATGTTTAAATGAAATTCAGTGGGACTGATACAACTAACTGATAATGTATTCCTCATTTTTAAAAGTAACTAGTAGCTATAGCTCTCAAATAAATCTCTTGTTGTAAAACGTAAGCTCCAGTATGTCCCTCTGAAATGTATATAATGTATAAGTACAACTATAAAGTAGAATAAAACGACAACAAAAAACAGGTAGTGCTTGGAAAACTTAGGTACTTCCCACCACTGCTCTCTTGTATTTTAATTAAGTGGTATTTGACCTAACCGATGATAATTCTCCTTCTTGGCACTAACCTCTGAAAACCACAATTGTCCCGTTCCTGAGTGTGGTGACTGCGCTGACTGGCCGTCCACTGCACAGGTTTGTATCGTTACTGTCATCTGGAAAAAAAAGGACATAAAAAAGCAATAAGACTGAGTTTCTGGGTGTGAAGTGTAATTTATTTTTCCTGGGGCTTTCCTGCTTTCCCTGCTTTGAGCTTTTTATTTCCATTCTTTAAATTATCTGAACCTAAATTCGAATTTCAAAGGACTGAGTGATTTACTAACAGTGTGGAAAAACAGCCACTTCTGTCACTTAATATAATGTAGCTACACTTTGAAGAAAGCTTTGTTCACCCAGAGGCAAAATGAAAAAAACAACTGAGCCCATAAACCTAGAGGCCTAGAGAGAATCTAGAGGCCTCTGTCTTTGCACTAGTGTTAGACTCATGTAAAACAGATTACATCTTAGCAGAGACTACAGGAAATAAATGTCTAAATCTTTGAGATGGTTTGTTCTCTACAGGTTTTGTGTTGAGAATCTGGACCAATAAGAACATTTCTTACCTGCTTGGTAGTCCCTTGGATTGTCAATGTTCAGAGTCTGTGCAGTGTCCAGAGGCTTAGTCTCGGGTTTGGAGATCGGTTTAACCAGAGTTGGTTTAGTCGGCGGTGGCTTGTACTGGTCAGGTTTGTCCTGGGGTTTTGAAGTGGGTTCAGATGGTTGGTGTTTGCTCGGGTCTGAGGTGACTTCCATTGGATTGGCAGTCGTCGCTTGTGGTGTAGCATCATCTGTAGCGTCAGCCAGAACAGAGAGAGGGCCTGCTGTGGGATCCTCTGAGTTGCTCACAGTACCATCTGGTCCAGAGTTTGAGGCGGTTGCGTCTGGGATGGGTGTCAGGTCCAGCATTGATGAGGCAGTGGTTGTGGTGTCCTGAGACATTGCCAGGACTGTGTAGTCCTGTGTGAGTCCTGTAGATTCATCTGTGTTGGAGGGTAGGGTCGTAACTTCTGGATTATCAGAGGAGGCGTCGGTTGGGTCTGTGTTCTGTGTCTCGGGAAATATGTCATCCTTGTGTTGTTCTGTTGCCTGCCCTTCTTTCTCCAGCTCTGGGGTGCTGGCTGCAGGAGAAAGCCCTGTTTGGGGTGCTGAGGTCGGGGCAGTCGGGCTGGAGTCATCGTCAGCTGCTGTTGTGGGCTGAGGGAGAGTTGTTCCTTCGTTAGTTGAGTCGACAGAATCACTGGCATCTGGAGGGGAACAAAAATGATTATCGAATCTTAAATTTGAATCAATTGTGGTAAGTTAATAAATGATCAAATTAATGACGGTGTGTACAGATGGGTGACAAAGTAAAACCTGCATAAATTAAGAGAGATGTAACAAATGCAGATGCTTTCATACACTGAATGGATTGATAATGAACATCCTCTCTGGAAAAATACTTCTTTTCCACACAAACATGGAGAATAACTTAAAATTAAACAATTTAAACCTACTGTATGACACCACTGTATAGTGGTAACTTATATATAAGTCACATAAAAGGCATTGACTAAGACTGATAAACTGATGAAATTGAATTAAATAACTGACATTCTTAAATGTACTTTGGTGGAGGTTTGCTCTTCTTTTCTTCATTACTACAGTATTTAATTTGTCATTATTTTTATTTTTTTGGTTTAGTGTTAAGATTAGAATAATGAGGGGAAGAAAAGAGAATTTTTGGGTTGAACAACTAAGTGAGATTGTGGATTATAACGGTGGCACCGTCATCAAAAAACCATATCAAAGAATATCTTTTGAAAGAATGGTGTTCATCCCCCAGTAGGGTCCAGAGACTTGGGGAACCTATGCCAGAGAGCATTGAACTTTATGCTGGTTTCTTTTCTGCTTGTTTGTGCCAGGTTATCTGCGGATATCACATACCTGTGCTCTCAGTGGGGGCTACTCCACTAGTCATGTAAAGGGTGGAGGGGCTGTCATCAGCCTGCGTGGGTTCATTGTCTGAGGGAGTCGCCTCTGTCTGAGAAAAGACTGTAACTGTGTCTGTACTGAGCTCCAGAGTGTCTGGCTCCTGGGTGGGTTCAGAAGAACCTTGAACCAGCAGGTCAACTGTAGGTGATCCATAACCACTGGTGCCCTCAGGGATTGGACTTGCCCCCGGATCCTCTAGTCCGTTGTTGGACAGGTCATCAACTGGAACAATCTGGCTGTTCGTATCTACAATAACATGAGAAGTGAGAAGAGGTTTGCACTCACACTCATGAAAACTTACTGGAGAAAGAGCTTTGCTTGATTTATTATCCACAGGCATCATTGCTCACCATCAATGGGATCATCAGGTGGATATGATGTTGGGTTGTCCAGTGGGCTTAAATGGTCATCTGTGGACAAATGAGCCAAATTCACATCTGTAAATGTTAAAGTTTAACACAAATATCTTTTTAAATGCTATCATTATTTCCCCTATATTTGTTTACTTGGGCATGCACATCACTCAGACAGTGACTTTCCAGACGGAAATGTCACAACATGTCTTCCTCCTGAGAGAGAAGCGACAAGGATGCGAGACTATCTCCACCCACAAAACTGTTGCAGGCCAACTCCTGAATTACAACCAGTAAGAAAATGTTTGTCGTTTCTTGGCTTCGTTTTGTGCTTTCCTCTCTTGTGACTGAGCTTGTGCCCGTAACCCTCCTACACACTCATGACAACACTGCTTCCTTGTGTTTCTTCTGGCCTGAGAGGCTAACGCTCTTGGCCTGTTCTGGTGAGACTTGGCCCTCAAAGCAAACCACAGCGACAGAGCCACAGTGTGGTGGTCAACCATAAACAGCTTCCAGCCTTCTTGCTGTCAAACGTATTGTTAAATTCATCGGCTTCAGCTCATAAGAATCATTTAAGTAATCTAAACTGCATCAGTTTATATAGAGAATAGTTCAAAGTGTGTTGATTACTGACATGGGAATCAAAATTTCAGAAGCATAGTCACCTGCATTGTTTCCCTCGCTGAACGTCTCCTCCACATTCAGTGGCGACTCTGGGAATATTTATGAATAAAGGTTAGAGAGCTAACCCTGTAAAAACGGATTTCCCTTACATCCTAAACGACTGGAAATAATAATGTGGTGAGAATCAAACCTCTTGCCAAGAAAATATACCTTTGGGTTTGTTATCTTTTACATTATCACATGAACTAGTCTTCACTGGTGCTGTTGCACTGGCTGCTCCACTCATTTCTTCTGTAGTAATTACTGAGACAGAAAATATTGTCAAAATTTAAACCAATGCGTCGGTGCAGGTTACTGCATGCATTGCATGCTACTCCACATGCCGGTGGACATGCAAGGTTGCCATGTCACATCATTCCTGGCTTCTTTGCACTTCACCAGTCATGCACATGTCCTAATCTCAACTTGCTATTATTATAATTGCATGATGGTGCAACTGAAAAAGGTGAGGGCTGATTTTAACATGCAGCCATGCTTTCACACGACCGTCACTATGTTCATATGAAATGACCAACAAATGTTAGAAGACAACACCACAGATGTATGACCACTTATTATGGTGATACCGCTGAGTACGAAACTGTGAAGGGAACCTGTAGAGGTTAACATGCAGAAAATAACACACACAGACAATCATGCTGAATGTGTTGGGCAAGGCTTACCCTCTGCATCGCAGTGGCTTGTGTAATCCTGACAACACTGCTTGTACTTTATGCAATCAGAGTCGCAGCTGCACAGCTGGCCTCTCTTGAAGGATTCTCCACATCGACCTTTACAGGAGTTTTCTGTTGCACACAAACATAGCAGGGTTCATCTCAACAGACCTGCACCATAAAACTACACCGATTGTTTTCATAAGTCATGTTAAGGCAGTATATGATGCGTTGCTCACTTCAGGGATGGGGATTAATATAAAAAATTTAAAAAATCATTGCAAACTTGAAAAAAAAAATTTAAATCAGCAACACATGTTTGGATATTGATGTCAGTAGGGTGAGTAACAATTACTGGCAGCAGTAGTGATAGTATGTCAGGAGAGAAAAGTCTCACTTGTGGTGCACTGAGATTCATAGTCTTTGCAGCATTCTCCATAAGACAGGCAGGTATAATCACACTGGCACATGTAACCCCTGTAGTACTCAGCACCACATCGTCCTTTGCAGCTTGCTGTAAATTACACAGAGTACATGGAAACCCATTTAAAAATGCAGGGCAGAAAATCAGATGGCAGCCTTTAAACTTTGTCGACTTGAGGGATCGGTCTGTAAATAATACTCTGCCAGATACTGATGTAGTGAAAAAATACACTGACATACAGTAGGTTGACCCTCTGGTAAATAATTATCAACAGAGTAAACATGAATGAGTACAAGCACAGCAAACACATGACACCAGGAAAGCCCTTCTTTAAAAAAAAATATCTTGTTTGATGTTTCGGGCTCTCGGCATACAAAAGAAAAGTCATTTTGCTTAAGTGTTTTTCACGCAAATTATACTCACTCTGAGCAGCACTAAAGGACAAGGCACAAGCCAGCAAAATAACAGCACAAAGTACAGGAGAAGACATCCTCATGTATATCTGAAACTGAGAGACAAAAAGAATAATTAAATCTGATTTCCTTCGTGTCAGTAGTGGATTTATGTTCATGGCTGAAATCCAGAGAGATAAGAGAGGAAAGAGAGTAACGTACCTTGTTTGAGCTCCTGTCTGTCTGCTGCTGAGGTTTAGACGCTGGCTGGCTTTTAAAAGGCTGAGGGAGCACGGCTGACTTCCCTTTAATTGGCAGATCCGGTCTAATTAAAAGTGTGATGATCTCACAGGCTGCAGGGAGGATCCTCCAGTCCAGACCATAGGTCCAGACATCATGAGTCCCCACAAACAGCTGGAAGCACATCAACACACATCTGTGCCAGACAGACAGCTGACCTCACACACTTCTGAGCAAATGGGTGAGCTGGACACCTCAATGTCATCACAGACTTGGTTTGTCAAATCAATTCCATATGGACATGCTCATAAGGTAGCTGAAGACAAGTAATTTGTTTTACTTCGGTGGTCAGTGGAGCATTTTATTGTTCAGCCTTTAAAAGAGAAAAAGGAGCAAAAAAAAAAAGATTTGTTTGTTTTAAGTCATGGTTTGTTGTCAAGTAGTCTACTGTTTCTATGGTTATCTGCCATTAAAACCATAGTAGCCTCATTTTGCCCAGCTGATGTTTACCATGATGTATATGTGGTACATGGTAATACATGACAGCAACCAGTGGTGGGAGAAGTTTTTAGATTGTTTTCTTATGTTTAATTGGCAATAACACACTTTATAAACACTCAGTTTCAAGTATTGCAATCAAAATTTTACCCCAGTAAAAGTACATATTATCACCAAAATGTATTTAAAGTATCAAAAGTGTATTTGATTAGTAGTATCTGAAGATATTTTATCAACTTTGAAATCATAGGTTTGTATATAAATTCCTCATCTCAAATGTATAACTCTGAATTAAATGAGTAAATAACCCCCCCTGAAATGTATTGGAGTAGAAGTTCAAAGTATTGTGAAATAGAAATACGCAAGTAAAGTACAAGTACCTTAAAATTGTACTTAATTACAGTCCTTGAGTAAATGCACTTAGTTTTTTCCACCGCTGTGAAGAACATTGTAAATAGCGAGGGACAAACATGGGCTGTCTTCCATGAACAAATATTTTCTGTTATGGTATATAGTCATTGAGTTTACTTGCACTTGAGTAACCTGGGTAGTGTTGTCTTTCTGCAGTATCTCCTCAGGACAGTGACATTATATGGCGACCCGTTTGACGACCCTATTTGTCCCTGAACCACTGCAGCAATTAGTTATTATTGTGTAAATTTTAGTAGTTTACGCTTGCGTTTTTCTGTCTTTATCGAAATATAACAAATATAGCAGTATTACTTTTCCTGTAGGTCACTATAATTTGACACTCAAAACAAGTACGGATCTTGTGACCCTGTTTCAATTTCCATTTATTTTTTCATCTCTTGTCTTATTTGAATACTTTTCGAACATATGAAATAAAGAGATAAACCCTCAAAGACTAAAAAAGAGATGACATTTTCATGAAAAAGGTTTTTTTTTACCATCTCATGAACCCTTAACGCTTAAATTTATTGACGCCCTGGGTGTGTCCTGACCTCTCCTGATCTATAGATTGACGACATTTGGTTGTGATTCGCTCTAAAGTCTACAGTATTACTGTAAGTTTCTTTCATTACAGAGGAGCGATGGGTAAGAACCCTGTTACTCTGCCAGACTGATTACTGTGGTCATGTATTTTTATAAGTCAGGGCTGGTCTGCACTGTGGGTATCTTGTGGTTGGAAGTGTTGATGGACCATATCATGCCCATGGTATTTTCCCATCATGTCATGGTCCAATTAGAGGAAGAGGGCTCATTAGTGCATTTGTGACAAGGCAATAACAATAACAGGATCTGGTTGAAATGACCAGGCAAACTAAAGAGTCAGGTAAACACAGAGACTGAGAGGAAAAGTCCACACACCAATTCATCCGGTACAGCAACATGAAAAGAGGAAGTATCGAGGTCCTGTCAGATTAATTTGAAAATCACTGACCCAGAGACACTGACACTGAGAAGTTGACTGGGTCAAGTAGGAGTTTAGAAAGTAAAGTCAGTGCGCCCCCTTGTGGCTGCAAGGTTGCCTGACTTTTCTTCTCTGCCCCGCAGGAGTTTGACATCTAACAACTCAAGAGAAAAGAGTTTCTGCTCATGAACTCATTGCAATACTTATAACTGTCAAGGTAATGGTCCTAATTAAAGTCTGACGATTAAAAGTTTTGCAATGTGGGAGTTGTCCTCTCTTACTAGACCGTTGCCTCTTTGGCCTCCTTCACCTATTCAGCTCTCCGGTGTGTGCAGGAACTGCTCTGTAGTTCAGAGAGTTTATAATGTAAATCTGATGTGATGTACCTCAGAGGATGACACAGCAGCTTTAATATTGGAGGAACACACCTTCACTCCCTAATAACGACGGGCCAGATTTGCTCCAGTGGTGCAACTCCCAGGTAAAATGTGTGTAACTGTGTGTAAAGCTGACTTTCACTGTCAGTTTGGAGTAAGTCAAAATCAACTATAATCATAGACCTTTTTCTCTTATTTTATCCAGTCTGTGGTCTTACTGCGCAGGTGACTCAGCTCTCTCAATATGTCTCACTTGAGCATGAAGACCATAGACTATATATTACTTATACTATACTAAATTACTATATAATATTACTTATTTTAGTAACCTCTTCAAACTTTATTCTCAAATTAATTTTCATAATCCTAGACAGCCTGACCATCTTCATCTTCATTTTTGTAAAACCAGACATGATTTGAATTCTTTGAGATAAAAGATTCATTGATCCACAGAAAATGAATTGACAATTATCATGGAAACCAATTAAAAATGTCCCCATTTTTCCACCTTCTCAGTTGCAAGGGTTTGCAGATTTTCTCATGTAATTGAATATCTTTGGGTTTTAAACTGTTAATTAGACAAAACAGCAAATATCATGAAATTACCTTGAGCTTTACAAAACAGTTTTTTGCTATTTTCTATTCAATTTCTTTTGAATAAATTGTCATTACACTTATTACACATTTTTATTAAATTCCTTATTTTCATATTTAATTTTTGTATTATCCATCCATCCTGGAGGGTCACGGGGGAGCTGGATCCCAGCTGACAGAGGTGAAGAGGTGAAGTTCACCTACCACAGAGCTATTTTTGCATTATACTTGTAGTTATCAAAAAGTCAAGGACAAAAGATTAAAGACATTGTACAACATCACTCTCAGGCAGTGTTTTCACTTTCATTTGAATGCTAAACAAACTATACAATAATTAATTACTGATATGTACTGTATATATTACTACTATTATTGACAAAATTAACTTCTAAACAATTTCCTCTCCATCATTTTGACCTGATTCATCACAGACATGAGCAGCAGTGTCCCTGATTGCCTCCCCTGCAGGCCAACAAGCCTGCAGAGCGGCAGACCCTTGGCACAGGGGTACAGCCAGCAAAAGGCAGTAACATCGCTGAGGCGAGGCACAACTCACTTAATACCACAGATGGATGTCGAACACATAGGATCTCCTGGGGGGATGGGAGGACTGCTGAGGGGAAAGTCAGCTTGTTTTTCTGGATCCAAAACTAACTGTGTCTGTGCTTTGTGAGCAGTGGGTTCCATCTTCTGTCTTGGCAGCTTTAATCAGCCAGCCTGTTCAAGCAGGAGTTAAGCTGATCTGAAGGAGCTCAATGAGAGGCAGAAGCATGGAGGCATACAGCAGAAGAGGTGATGCAGAGCATGTGGGTGTACACATTGGGCCACATTCAGCAGAGAAATTTTGTTCTGGCCATCTTCTGAGTTAAAGGAAATCTACTATTAGAAGCTCAGTAACTTCCTGGCTGTGTGCAAAGTGTGTCTGCAAACGTTAACATACTAGAGTTCAGTTCAAAACAGGAAATAAGAATGTAAGTCTGTTATCATCAGAGTAAAAGCACATCGCTTTGAGGACCACAAAAGGAAAGTAGAGAGGAAGCTGCAGCACAGAGAGGTATGGAAGGGGATGAGGAACATCACTGGCTATAAAGAGAAGAATAGCCAGGCAACATCATATCTATCTATCTATCTATCTATCTATCTATCTATCTATCTATCTATCTATCTATCTATCTATCTATCTATCTATCTATCTATCTATCTATCTATCTATCTATCCTTGCGTCTTCTCAGTTTGAGTCTTGTTTTCATTTATACCTAACAAGCTTAATTAGGCTGAAGAAAACTGAGAGTCTGATCAGAAAGCTAATGAAACTGCCTGTCACAATGTGTCCGTTTACAGTGTATTGATGTGATGAATGAGATCATGATCAGAAAGGACCTTTAGAGGGAGACAAATGAAAGCGTTTCGGCTGGTGTCTGAAGCAACCACTCATGCAGGATAAGAATAGGTACACCAACAGGTGGCAGGGACTGATGATACGTAATTAAATTCGACAGCTAATTTCCTTTTATTTGGGAGATTTTTCTGTGGATTAAAGGCTCAAAAGATTATCCTCCATATCATTTGTGTATGCAGATGGAAGCGAAGGGACACTGCCTATCAGACAGTTTACAAAAGGACAGGGTTTGTGTATAACCACACCACTTTTCTGTCACACTCTTGTATGTCATCTTACACCGAACATATGGATAAGTAATACATTGCATGATCTAAATCGTGTTTGATTTATGTCTTGTGTTAATTCTAACCTTCACAGGTATCTTACCCGTTCTCTGCCTGGCTGTAGCTCAATCTAAGTCTGAAGGTGGATGTGATGATTATTTAATCTAATGATCTCAGTTGCAACACAGGAAATGTACACTAACTATAACCCTGTGCTGAGCTACTTCGCTGCCTTTGACATTATGTTCTGCTGCACCCTGTATTGATTTCAATATTGCATCACCAAGCATCACATCAAGCATCAACACCTCCAGCGCAGGACTCCCACAGCTGATGTCTTTGATGTGTTAAAACACCTTAAAGGACATATGAAGGTGAGTCACAACAGCTGTGCATGTGGCAGGGTGCTCAGTGTCAACCAAAACACCAGTTGCATTTATTTTTTGATAGAAAACAGACACATCTATACATTTCAAATATCATTAAAACAGCAGCTAGCTGCAACCTCAGTGTTAAAGGATTTAATTTGTGGGTTTTGTCATTTAACACCAACTGCTTTGACTGAGTCCACTGTTGGTTGTAAGAAGCTAAGACAAGTTTAAGGTGATATAAAACATATTACAACACAACTGAACAGTTTTGGAGGCATGAAGATATGATCCAGAACCCTTATCAACTTGTCTTTATCCAATTCTATCAATGCTGAAATCAATGCTTCAGCTGTGTATTAAAACTTTTAAGAGTCAGATGCATTTCTTAGTTTTCAAAATGGTTCATTGTGTACCCTGAAGCTATGTGTGTTTGTTGACTGAAGGACAAGTCTTTCCCATAGACAAATAACAGTTCAACAAAGAGTTTGTTGTTGTTTTGGCTCTAAATTACACCTGTTTTGACTGTATGCAAAATGCAGTACAGGTTTACAGCCTTCTGTGTTGTTGATAAATAACAGGGATCTGACTGTATTATCTTATAGAAGTCAATATAACAGGCAAGCATTGATGGAGGAGGACAAAGATAAAACTCTGTTTCTTCAGTTTGTTTGCTCTTATCTTACAGTAACTGACCTCTCCTGACACTGACTTTTTAACCTCCAAAACCTCTTTAACCGCTGCCTGTCCACTCACTACCCAAACACCTTAAAATACTTGGCTAGTGGAGATCTTAAAGCTTCCAAAGATACCAAGTGGCAAGATTTTGGGAGACCTTCATCTATAATAGGCCTGTTTAAATTTGAATGCATTGTGCAACCATAAAAAAACATGGTAACTTTTAAATTTTACACATACAGTATATAGGCTACAGATCCTCATCAAATAGCAAACAGTAAGAAGCTGAAACAGAGTATATCTCTGGTGCTGAGTATGTTTACATGCACGGTATCCTGGTTTCTGATCATCTATGTGCAGCTGTGTCTTGATTTCTCACCAACTCAGCCACTATGTGTATTTATTTATTTTACCAACAAAGCCTGTTCAGAAACCTGGATAAGGTGTTTACATGCTACAGTATTCCGGTCTCTACGCCAGGTAGCATATCCAGGTTTTAAGAGACTTGGATAAGACCTTATCAAATGTGACATATGCTGAATTTTTCAACCCTTAAGTTAAGAAAAGCGTCAAAACTGTATATTAAGGGCTTGATCTCACAGTGTCCTATGGTCCTAATCTCTGAGGAGGAAGTGCTCTTTAAACAGGCTACAGTAAAGTGGGTTACTGAAGTTCGTAATTGAACGAACTATTCTTACCTTTCTTTTTATTTTGCTCCACAAATACAGAAGTCCGTTACACATTACATTTCTATAGCCTATAGTTTTGTGGGCGTTACCTGTGAAATTAATTCCTCTCAATTATCCAATTGGCTGCTTGTATACTCTCTTAGACCCACCTTTTTTATGGTTGCTATGCCTACTACACGTTTCTCTTAGATTGATGGGCGGACCAGCCAATCAGCGTCGAGTTGGGGCGGGAGTTTGCTCGCACACTGGAAACTGCCTGGCGGATTTCTACTACTATGATCAAACCGCGCAGGGTGCATGCAAGTAGCGGCAGGAAGACCGGGGATGGGAAATGTACTATAAACGTTGTCGGAGAAGTCTTTACAGGTAAGACATGATTCCCTGTCTCTGTACCCCTCTCTGTAAACACGTGCTCGAAACACTGCGCTACTGCTAAGCTATAAAAAAATATCGAGTTGGTCAGGCATGGCTGTGACATTGTTGAAACTGGCAGCAATACAATTGTTTGACATGTGAACGGAGGGAAATACCGCTAACGTTGAAACAGAAACTTGCGAGAGACAAGTAAATGTGTGATCTTAAAATAGAATGTAAATCCAGAATCTGAACTTTAATAGGTAAGGTTCAGTGCGACAAACCCAAATATGTTAGTGTTTATATAGAGGGATCCAGAATTAGCATCATCTGCCGAGCTGGGTCACGGTTTTACTGGACTGCATTTTGGTAATGTTACTATTTATCTGACAGTGTGCTGCCTGGTGGAGGCATGATATGACTGAATTTCACTGGTCAAATGGTCTTTTTGCATCTTGAGACAGGTTGTCGTTTGTAGGTTTGACAGCTTTATTTCTGTCTTACTTGAAAAGTTTATACAATAATCATGTGAACCTGTGACTTCAGTCCGACAATTCATGATTGTTGAGACTGATATTAAGGGTTTAAAAAGCTGCTCATGATTCTTTGGCCACTGGAACACGTAGTAAACCCTCAGCATTAGTTTTTCCAAGATTTGTGACCAAGATGCTTTTTACAGGTGACACAAACTTGTCAAAGTTACCCTTGATATACACATAGTTTATTATGTACACTCAGCTAAAACTTGTGCAGTCTAACACAACAGACCTCCAATAAATCCTACCTTCATGAAGGTTATAATGTTCAGTTTTTATTGAAATTGGTTTAGGGTGGAGTTGATTCAACTGTATGATAATTTGGGGGGATGTAGGTTGTAGTGTTGTTGAGTTGTATTGCATTACACAGAGAAGTGTATCTGTTATTTAGTCTACCCTCACTGATATAATAGAGATAAAATCATCTACAAGTATAAAGCAAAACAAACTGCAGACTCCAAAGTGACCATAAAGTTGAATCAACACCTCTGAAACAGTTTCAACACAAACCGAACATTATAACCTTCATGAACGGAGGCTTTACTGCCAGACTGCATTTGTTTTGACATGGCCTAATAAACTACCAGCTGAGTGAATGTTACATGGCATTTCTGTACCACAACAATTTGTTGTTTATCAGCACACATATGCAGGTTCTGATATTTCTGTGACAAGAAGAAATCAGATGATAATATCAGCCATACAAATGCATAGATTAGACTCATTCGTAACATGGGAAATGTGAAAACAATGACCATTCAGCGAGCCCATAAACCAGTTCTGGGTTTACTGCTGGACATCACAGATCAGAGCCCCATCATGGGGTGTGTAGGTTAGATGGTGAGAGATGTTCATGAATGCAAGTATTAACTGGTCTGTCTTAAACATCTTATGTGAATTCTTAGGGGTCTTTGTTTCGGGGTATTTGCTTGCCTCCGTTGGAGAGTGGTACCTAACTCGGGGACGCCTTGACCCAGCTCTTGTGAACTTGTACTCAAGAAGAATTTGACTAAAGAAATAAAAATTTTATTCTGTGGATGGAAATGGAAATGTAGTATTTTGACAACACTACAAATGTGCTTTTAATATCAGACAGTATCAGCACGGAAAGGAACTTCCTTCACCAGTTATGTTGTGTTTTGTTTTACAACTTGAAGTTCCTCTCCAGACATGTTTTAAACTATGTGAAAATACTCTGCAACGATTAATGCTTTTGTTTAACACGATTTTCCCACATAAAATGAGAAAAGTTAAAATGGGACTGGAAGCACATCTATACTTACGTCCTCATTGAGAAATTCTGGATCTGGCATTGTGCCCCGCCCACCACTGCTGCTTGCGCTAGGTTAACAGGTGAAAGAGCAGTGGGGCATCAACATGGTTAGTGTTAGAGGAAACATCGGCGCAATTTCAGCTACATGTTTGAGTCTCAGTCTCAGAGATGAGGAGTCTGTTGTGACCACAATCGACAACTAACAGACCTATCAGAATAGTTAGCACCGTTTATTTTTTCATGTTGTTTGTTAGCTTGCAACTGGCATTGGCTGTCACAGTGTAAGTGGTTGTGCTAATGCAAACTCTTGCTTTCTGTACTGACAAAGTTTCCGGTTTATTTTGCCAGCCCCCCCACAATCTATGATCTGAAAGTGCAGCTCCGCTCCTCACATTCAAATAAAGGTTTGGAGGTTGTCATGATTCTCAAACATGTTTAAATATTTAGACTAACACTGACCAACACAGTTGTCAGTGTTAAGAAATGTCAACAAAGTTTGTAAAAATGTTCAAATTTTGAATGATGATTGGTTTGGAAACACTTAAGATTCAGATTAGTTAGGAATTGGCTGCAGTATGTGGGTTTTCACAGTGGTCTAATTGTGTATTACCACAACATTCCTGATTTGAATAAGGCCGGGGACCTTTGTTTCATGCCACCTCCTCTCTCACCACATTTCCTGTCACCCTCTCCTGTATGCTATCAAATGTGATAATAATAATTTTTTTATAAATACAGATTGTCTATCATTTGTCAGCTAAAGTAGGATTCCACTAAAACAGCTGGTGAGTTCAGGGTTTTCAGATAGGCGGTTTGCTTCATTGCATCACTTCCAGGAGGTGCAGCCCGTGTCTAGTTGCACCAAAGCAATCAGACTGGAATTCCCCTTTGACTGCCTGGTACATGTTTAGTTTTTCACTGTGACATTCAACTTAATTTCCACAACAGCTATAGCATGAGCCACAGTAGTTGCATTGTCAGACCACAGCACAGCTGTCTTCTTATGCATGCTTGCACCATGTTGAGAGTTCGACTGCTGCTTGGTCTTTTGGTATCAAAGAATTTAAGCTGTTTGCTTCATTGACTAGCAGTGCCAGTCTGTTTGTTGCCTGGTCGGTCCACCACTACATTAGCTGAAATATCTCAGCAACTATTTGATGGATTGCCATGATATTTTGGACAGATAATTATGGTTCTCAGAAGAGGAAGGATACGGACTTTGGTGATCCCTGACGTTTCCTTTTGCACCACCATCAGGTTCATATTTTTCATTATTTTTTTTAAAATGTCTCAAAACAACATTTGGATGGGTTGCTATGAAATTCGATGTAGATACCAATGGTAGTATTAGCATGACTGCTATAGCATTACTGCTAGCTGTAAAGAAAAGTGCTAGTATGGCTGCAGACCTATGGTCTTGTTTAAACTATCTATCATTGTTTTTAGTTCATCACATAATAACTAATTGTGATGTTGCTGCAGCAACAGGAATATAAGCTTCTGCTGCTGACGCCAGAGAAAATCTTGCAGGACAAGAGAACCCAAAGCCTGAAGTCTTTAAAGTGATTATTAAATGTGAATATCTACTGTTGGCAATCGTTGTCTTGGAGATGCTTAATTGAAGAGACAAAGCTTGGACAGTATGTTGGCTGAGTGAGTGAGCTCCGGGCCAGATGCTGGCCTTGTCATTGTACCAGAAGTTATGATAAATTTTGCATGGTAACTTATTGCATCGTTCAGCTAATATCTCAACGATGACCCACACGGTGTGACATGTTTACTGGGTTCACAGCAGCAGTGCTAACAAGGCACTGGTGATAAGTGTGGTAAGTTTTTTTTTCATTAAAGTGAGGGACTTTGACAGTCAGTAAGAGGACATATTTGGGCATATTCAGAAGCCAGTGTTAGCATGTACATTTTTCATTTTAGAGGAGCAGGCAGGTCATTTAGATTCTTAAACAGGGTCTCTCTTGAGTTGATGTGAAACTATTTGTTGACTAGCTAGCCTTTAGTTCTAGCTTAATGAGTAGGACGTCCTGCTTTTCTTTGTACTATGTGAGGGTAAATTTAATATATTTGGGTTTGAAGAGAAGACCTCAATTGTCCCATCAGATTCTGAGAAAGTGTTGGGCATTTGTCAATTTTCTGACATTTTATTGACCAAACAATCAGTCAGTTAATCTAGAAAATAATAGTCAGATTGATGAATGATGGAAATAATTAATTGCAGCCCTACTCCTACTACTAAATTATGAAATTTTGTTTTATTTTGCAAGATGAGGGGGCGATCACACTTAAATCAATGGAACAGTTGTCTCTAAGCAAGGACAAGTTGGAATCCCTCCAGGTGAGATATGCAGCAGTTGTTGTTCATGCGGCCACAGAAAGTGAGGAGGCCGGCCTCCTAACACAATAATACATGCAGTGAAAAGTCCCCAAACCTCTGGCGTCACCCTCAACACTTTGCTAAATGGCTGTTTCGTCACAACCTTGCAGCAGCACACAGCCAATTACTAAACCACAAACACCTCTGTAAAGCCCTCCACACGTCAGTGATGGAGGCTGATGGAAAGAGGAGGGGAAGGAGAGGAGAAAGGAAAGAAGCAGGCGAATAAGAAGAGCTCCCTGTTTTGCATTTAGATTTGAATGGGCTAGGTGTCTGTGCTGATCCGACTCTTTATCTGACAACAACCTGCTGAACAGTCCTTTGGCTTAAATATTCAAATGCTCATGTGCACACGATTGCAGCCATGCATAGTTAATCAGCTGGACTCTTCAACTTCCCTGATGACTCCTGTTTCTCTCTCTTTGACCCACAAGGATCTCCTTACTATTACTTATTGTTATCCTGCCTCCCTCTTTCTCTGTTGGCTCTCCTGCAACACATTATATGGAGCCCATGACAAATATTAATTATACATGTGAAGCCTCTCTTATGTAGGCTAGAGTGCTGCAAGGCCTTCCCTTGTCTTTGCCAAGCAGGGCAGGGCCCAGAGGCAGGAAATCTCAGGCAGGAAACGGTAAAGCTAACCTGTTACATAATGAAAACACAAACAAAACTCTTAGTACTTTCAATTCAGACTTCTTGATGTGCAGTGCATTTCATTTCTTTCATTATACACTGAGTGCAGTTAGGTGACAACAGACGACATTCTGCTGGGAAATCTTGTTAAAGCCCCTCATGTAAAACCATGACCTGTGCCTGAAGTTGTGAGTGATCCAAGCCAAGGTCCCTTCATGGCAGATGGGAAGATCCTGGGGCAGGATGGAGGAGCAGGCCTAACTCCCCACCCCTGGCTCTGGTCCTGGGTTTATTTCTAGGTTACTGGTTCATTTTATGCTGTGCTCAAGAGGCAAGAATGATGAGGTGAATGAAGAAAATTATTTTGTTAATTTGCTTAATAGCAGCGTGGAGAGGGCTCTTTCATTTTGAGATTATTTTAATTACCTCAGAATTAAACCGGAATCAGCCACAGCCACGAGGAGGGAAAGCCCTAATCACTTGTTTTTGTCTAATGTGCTGTCTAATCTTTTTTTCTGCTTCTCCCTGTTTTACATAATATGAATAGGATATTTTTGGGACTTTTTGGACTGTCGGTCAGAAAAAAACAAGCTATTCAAAGATGTTGCCTTCGGGAAATTGTAATGAACACTTTTTACATTTTACAGACTAAACGAAGAAATAGTTTAAAACAGAACAATCAACATGGAAAATAGAGCAGACTAATTGATTAATCCACTGCAACTTTGCAAGTCAGCTACTTCTCAAGCAAAAAATTGTGTCTTCTTGTCTTATGTGATGGTAAATAGAATATCTTTGGGATTTGGGCTGTTGGTAATCAACAAATGAATTCATGCTAACATGGCAGAATTAAACTGAATCATTTAGTCGTCTATAAAATGTCACAGTAATGTTTTTGCATATCTTGTTTTGTCTGACCTATAGAGCAAAAAGCCAAAGATATTCAGTTTGCTATCAGATTTGATAAAGAAAAGCATCAAATCCTCACATCTGAGAATCTTGAAGCAGAAGCTCCAAGTGTGTTTACAATGCTACCTTATCCTTTTCCTAATCATTTAACAAATATCTGGCGTAGTTTATCAGATACGTGGCTGCAACAAGAGAGAGCTGGAAATTAGTCCTCAGCCTTTCCTCCGAGCGAGGAGGAGTTCACAGCTGCAGCACTACAACCGTGCTCGTCTTGAGCCTGTGTATAGACCTCGACCCTGTATTGCGAGTGTTTGCTGTCGTGCCGAGCGCTTTCTGCTCTCACACAGCTGGTCATGCCACGACTTGGAAGTGATGCCCGCCTGGCACGTTGTCATAGACTGGACTGGACTGTGGCTGTATGCTGCAGTGACAAAAGCACATTCAGGCCAGGACAATGGGGAGCTGACAGCCTGGGTTGTGTTTATCACCCTGCGCTCTCTCTCTCCCTCTCCCTCTCCCTCTTTCTCTCCCTCTCCCTCTCTCCCTCTCCCTCTCTTTCTCTCTTTTTCTCTCCCTCTCTCTCTCCCTCGCTCTCGTCTATTGTGTTTGCTGTCTCACTGTTTCTCTCTTTCTGTCTCAGTCACTGAAGGCTCAAGTACACATTCAACGAGCCTGTTTATGGCTTTAAGAGAACAGGTCTGTGCGCTGCTTTAGTCATTAAATACAGGGTGTAGTTCTGTCATCAAGGTGGCGGTGATGTGATTGCTGGTTCCAGTGTGTCATTGTTAAAGTATAGGCTCTGGATTTAGTGTGCTTGTGTTGACGCATTTGGCTTTGTGGGCTGAAGTGACATGTTTGGTGGTGCTGAATTTGTTTTCCGTGATTGTAGCAATCACCTTTCTCTTATATTGCAACGAATCACCACCGGGATACTGGATACTAGTGAGATCAGGGGTCTGATGTGAACAGTTGATCTGATCTGATCTTTTCAGCTTGAAGCTTCAGACATCAGTTTACTGAATCGCTTATCTATTTTTGATGATTTGCTCAGCTAACAGTTCAAAACCTAAAGATATTCAATCTACAATGACTTAAAGAAGAAAAGAAAGAAAAGCTACACATTCTCACATTTGGAACAACAGCATTGGACTCATGGTCACAATAAATAAGAATCCCACTTATGGTCCTAATGAGCAATTTCTACTATTTTCTGACATTTTATTAACTAAAAAGTAATTAATTGGTCAAGAAAATGATCTTCCAATTATCTGATAATGAAAATAATCATTAGTTGCCACCCTAAAATCTTTGGTTTTGCATTATGATCTTTCCCCATGAATAAACACTTGTTATCATGTGACCAAAAATTCACATTGATGTCACATGATGACTCCTGAGCTAGCTCCAGTCACTAAATGAAGACCGTGAGATGTAGGGGAAAGCTGTGAATCATTGGCGATCTTACATTTTGAGTTTAGATTCTCACCATGCATTGTTCCCACAGGTTTAAGAATCAGCCTGCATGCACAGATGAGTTAATTAGTCAAATAATCAATTTCTTAATCGATGATGCAGATGCAGACCGATTACTGTGGATGTGGGAAGAGAAACTCAATTGAACGACATCTGTACAGATGAACTAACAACCTATATTAGAGCTTGACTGATCATATCAACCCACACAGGTTTTATATTCATGAAAGAAACTACCAAACATCCACAGTGAAGTCTTGCTCTAAATTACCAGCCACAGCTGTGAGTCATCCCACACTGGTACATGTGGCAGAGGACTGTCTGTAGTGTTGAAGGGGAAATTAGGCCTGACACAAAATGATCTGTCCTCCACGCTTCGCCAAATCAGGTTTAAAACTAATACTGAAGGACGGAGGAGTCGATCTGCAGTGCAGTAGACTTCTCTGTGAGGCTCCAGCTGCTCCATGGATTCAGTCTGTTTGTCCTTGTCCTGCCTCTGTCAGTGCCTCACACCTGCACTGACGAAACAGAAACCTGACTGCATTGCTGTTGTGTTAAATATAGTAATGGCATTAAAGATGGTTTCAAACAGTACGCAGGGGTTGCATCTACTCATCTACTACATCTACTACTAATATTTTCATCGCTGGTTTATCTGTTGATTATTTTTTGCAATAATGGTCATCACAATTCTCCGGAGTACAAGGTGACATTTTCAGATAACCTTTTCTCTCTGACCAATTGTGCAAACTTCAAAGATATTCAATTCACAAAATGCACTTTTATTCGACTTAGTGATGTGGCTCCAGGGATGGAAATGTCAGTATGTTGATCTGTTGGTTGCTCAGTCGATCCACAACTTGGGTCCAGCCTGAAATATCTCAACAACTATTGGATGGATTGCCATGAAATGTTGTACAAACATACATGATCCCCGCAGGATAATGATCCCCTGAAGTTTCCTGTTGCGCCACCAGCAGGTCACTTTTCCCATGAAATATCTCAACATCTGCTCGGTGGATTGCCACAAATTGTTGTGCCTGATTAGCAAATGTTGCCATGCTGACACATTAAACTACGATGGTCAACATAGTAAACATTACACCTGCCTAACATCGGCAGTGTGAGCATGTTAGCAATTAGCTTAAAGTAAAGCACAGCCTCACAGAGCTGCTAGCACGGCAACAGACTCTGTCTTGCTTCTTAATAAATGACCTGATATAAAAATATAATAATATGTAATATAAAATTATTCAGTAATCAGCTAATTGTTTCAACACCAACGGACACCAGTGGTTTGTAAGCTGAAGTAGATTACCATTTTTAGCAATTAATGATGAATAATGATCCGTCCTTGAATGCACCTCACTTCCTGACATTGAAAGACATCTTTTTGAATCTTTGCCTGCATATTTTAGGTAACCCCTTTTTTACGCCTTAGCCACTATGCCACTTAACTTTTTGTCTCATTTTCTTCATCTTGTCCTTCATCTGTTCGGAGGCTCGTTTATGTTTACCTGCCTCATTTTTGCAATATGGCTGTGTTTGTTTTTATCTCTGAGCCTCAGCATCCACCCACCTCGCCTCACTCCTCTCTGTTTTTCACCTCTACCTGTCCTTTTTCCTTCTCCTGCTCTATCCCTTTGTGTCATTCGCGGTGTCCCTCGTGCTTCGCTCCCTAAGCTTGTGACAAATGTGCCTGTTCAGAGGTTACTGAAGTATCTTTATTCCCCACTCGACTGTGTCATTACATTTAACCCAGTTCCATTTTTATTTGGTCTTTGAGCCACACGAGGCGGCTGTTCTCCGATGTTTTCACTGGCAGTATGAGGAGAGACACGGGGAGCAATTCCCGTCCAACCTCTCTCATCTCGTCTTCTGTCCAGAGGAGGGAGAGAGGCAGGTAGGGGTGGTGAGGAGGCGGGAGTCTGCTCTGACCTTCCCTCCCCTTCAGAGAGATGTCTGTTAGTTAGACCCCTCTCCTAAAAAAAAAAAAAAAAGAACGAGCACAGGAAAACAAAAACAGAAATGCTGAGTACGGATGGAGGGGACACACCCATTTATTTCCTGCAGGAATTAAATGGGTTGTGGATGGTTTTTGTCTGTGTATGAGACTTTGTTTCACTCCTCCCCATCTGCTTTTACAAGTCCTAATATTTCATGGCAGCCATCTGTGTGTTGTCAGGCTGTGTGTGTGTGTGTGTGTGTGTGTGTGTGTGTGTGTGTGTGTGTGTGTGTGTGTGTGTGTGTGTGTGTGTGTGTGTGCGCGCGCATAGCAGGGCTCAGAGAGCAGAAGAAGAAGTTGGTCGTGTGTCCATTGATAAGACTGGATATCTCCTCTCTCTGTCTGTCTCTTGATGATATGATCCGCACCTCAAACCTTGTAATCATTTATTAATTTGTTGTTGCTTGACTGTGCTGCTGCTCTGCCTCTCTCTCTTTGACCTGTCACACACAATCATCTAGCATAAAAAACAAGGGTTGATTGAATGTAAACAGAATTTCAAGGCATGGCTAATTGGCGTTTCAAATTATTCTTGTATTTGATGTGGAGCGAGTGTCAGAACAGCTGTTCCTAAAACAATTTCCAAATAATGTTTAATGTTCTTGATTTTTAGCCATGCTAGCGGCTAAGTATGAAAGGCATGATAAAAGCTTACTCTTTCTAGATTCATTTCTTTTGCAGACAAGTTGTACTTCACATAAGAAAAGCCATTTTCCTGCCACTGATCTATTCTTTCCTCTCTAATATTGATAAATTAATCAATCTGCCTTTGTTACGATTATGCTTGTGGTGTCCATTCACAGTCACAGAAGAGCTGCAGCTATTATCGAATATAATTTGTGGCTGCAATTCTATTATCGGGACAATAACAGTAATTTAATTTTCTCATTTATCAGAGAATAATATTAATAATATTTGACCCTGTCCTTCATAGCAGACATTGTGACACTGAGGGTTTAGGAACCTAAATACGTGATAATTTTGAGTTGTGTCAGAGCGTCACACTCGGTTGTCTCCTCTCTGTGTGTTTGTTTCGTACAGATGAGTGTTTGTTAGGGTATCTAGTTAGGTTGTTCTTTGCTCCTGTGGTTGAACCATGCGTGGAATGGGGGAATATACACAGCAAGACCAAAATCTGCTTGGGCATTTAAATTTCTGAATTAAAAAAAAAAGATCTTGAGTGAGCAAGGACTCAAGGTCACAGCGTGTCCCACTTCTTCTCTGGGCTTTGTTTGCCTGAGAGCTGATTTCAGCTGAACGTCTAGTTGGAACCAGATGGAGAGTGCTGGATGTCAGCTACTTCTATACATCCCACCGTGACTGGTATCCACATGGGGTCCCGGTGCATAGCTCTCTCTGTCTTTGTGTTTCTAGATCGTGCCGTGTCAAAACCGTGAGGATTAAAACAAAATGGCTAATTAGCTCAGATCTACAGTATGTTTCAATATGGCGCACCAGGCTGTCACAAGAGGAAAACAAGTGGCTTCTGTCTCACCATCACGGTGTGTCTGTTTATCCCTTGTCCTCCCTCTGTCCCCCCTTTCTGCTTGCCTGAAAACCATCTGGTGGTTTGGTCAGGATCACTGTCCCCCTGCATGGGTATTTTGCCATGAAAACTCTGCTCAGTCAGCATTCATTGGCTGTGTTGGATTTCGCTTTGGTTTTAACCATCGATTTAATATCCGTATCATGATATAAAAGTAGATTTTATATAGAATTTTGGTTTTGTTTATATTATGATATACCATTCATTAGCTTAAAAGCTGAAGAATCAAGCCACAGAGTGAAATGAGCGTTGAGTGCTTCTACCTGTTCAATCACATTTCTTTTGCCCCAAATTCTATTTTATGAAAATTTTAATATTAAAATGTTATGCAAAATTTCAGATACTGATCCCCAGAATGTTGCTAAGATATTGATATTAGGCCCCCCAGGCAATAAACTGGATTCATCATATGATCAAATTCACAAAATAAATAGTTTTAATTCTAATATTTATACCTAACTCCTATTTATATAAATCTACTGGACAAAATATTAGAAACACCTCTCACTGTGACATAATGCAACAAAAATAGCAAAATGAACACAAAGTTGAATCAACAGCTCTCAGAACAGTTTGAACAAAAACTCAGAACCAACAATTGGTCAGGTAATTGGGCAAAAGAAAATTTAATCAGCAACTATTATTGATAATTGATCGACTCATTATTTAAGCAAAAATGGCAAAAAGTCACTGGTTCCAGCTCCTCAAATGTGAATACTTTCTCGTTTAGCTTCTCTTCTATCATTGTAAGCTCAACATGTTTTGGTTTTAGGTGGCCGGTTGGACCAAGCAAGACATTTTAAGACCGTGGGCGCTAGGAACATTTTGTTTCCATTTGTCAACGTTCTGTACCACAAAGGGTCAATCAATAATGAAAATAATCGTTAGTTGGAGCCCAAATTATAACCTCCGTTAAGGTAGGATTCAATGGGATGTTGTATTAGACTGCATAGATTTTAGCTCAGTGCGAACCCACTACACTGGCACATGAGAAATATCAGGCACTAATGTACTGGACTTATGCATTACATCAGAGAAATGATTTCACACTTGACATGTAATACACAATACGATCACACTGTCACATTATGACTCCACTGAAAATAAATAAAAGGTAATATTGAATTATCGCCTAACCCTGCTCTATAATATTTCTGTCCAGCTCTGCCAAACAGAACGCTGTCTGCAGGGGCCTCCAGTCCCACTGCTGAGCTAATTAACAAGGTGTGAGGTGTGAGGTGTGTGCGTGTGCGTGTGTGTGTTTATGTTGAGGAGGTATTGCTGTGTGTTGATGTGATGTGTGTTGCTGCTGCCTGGTGCCAGGTCACCAGGCCTGAGCTGAGTCTGTGCCAGTACAGGGAAAGGGCTGTTGTCAGCACACACACACACACGCACAAAGAGTCAGCAGAATAACAGATAACAGGAACCCTGTTTGTCGGCAGCCCCGGGGAAACACTTTAGCATTATGGATTCTCTGGGAAAGGGCACAAACACCAAATTCCTGTATTGCTTTTGCGTGTGGGTGGGTGTGGGTGTGTGTGTGTGTGGGGGGGGGGGTCAGAGGGTGTATGCTCAGCTGCTGCTACAGTGTCTTCCCTCCTGTCATCGGCCAACTAAAAATTGTCTCCATCAGAAAAACACTACTACTACCTTAATGGGATTTTTACCTGGTTAAATAAAGGTTAGAAAATAAATACATCATGATAACCTGTTAGGAGAGCATTGAGTATCCACAGTGTGCGTGTGTGTGTGTGTGGGGGGGGGTTAGGTCCTCGTTAGTATGATAATATTAATATGACTTGATGAAATCACTACATCCACTAAGGCCTTTTCAGCCTAACACGACTCTCTTTCAATATGGCTTCTGCTGACTCACTTATTGTGAGAGGTAAATGGATCGAGCCTTAAAGTATTGATGCAACCAATTTCACTCCTTGCTTAGAGTATTAATAATGGCGTCTGTGGGATCGATTTTTAAAAAAAAAAAAACCATGGTCAGCCTTTTAGCTCCACTGTCTCTGTACTGTAACATCACACGTTTGTTTAAGCATATGACAAAAAAAGCCATTAACCAGGGAATAGCAAAAATAATGCTTATACACAGACATGGTGGTGGTTGGTCTCATCTAATGCAAATGATGTGTATCTCCAAAAATTGTCAAACTATATGCAGTAATTATGTATAGTAATTAGTAGTAGTAGTTATATGAATTTGTTTTAGTATTATGTGACACGTCCTTGTTTTCTCTTTGTAAGTGCTGAGAAGTTATTAGTTACTGCAATTACTTTTGCACGCCAAAATAATAACAAGCAACAGCGGTGGTATTCAGTCAGCAGATAAGAAAAACGCGACCTCAGATATGAGCTGATCAACAGCAGCGTCTGACTGAATGTGACTCAGCCAGTGAGGACTGCAGCTACCACTTTCACAAGCTGTGATCATCTCCTTGGTGACCACCTCCATCGATATATCTCCTCTCCCCTCTATTCCCTAACTCTCGTCCCCCAGCTCCCCTGTCACTCCTCCTTCCCGCTTCCTTCCTCGGCTCCCTCCATCCTCCGAGTTTATCCTTTGAAGTCATTTGCTCAGCTCTCCTCTGCTCTCCCGCAGGAGTTCCCCCTTCCTACGCTGAAGGTGTCTCAGGAGTTTTTAGAAAGCCAGGACTTTCTGGAAGCTTGTTTATGTGCAGTTTGCAGAGACATGAATAATGCAGTTTATTGTTAGAGAGCAGAGAAAAATGGTCAGTGTGCAAAATTGAGGACGGAGCTGAAAACTGTTGTGGAACCACAGTAAACTGCTACTTTCTATGGGAGGTAGCTGAAGCCTGCTGGAAAAGTCATTCATTTTTACTGGATCACCTAATACACTAATTAGTATATTAATGACGTCATTGCATGGTCTTTGCATTCAGCCTAGTGGCAGCCTGTTTCAGCCCTTTATCTGTTTATCTCTCCTACTCTCTGTGCTGACATATACAGTAGTTTAATGCAACCGAACTCCCAATATAGCTGTTCTCTTTTACATGTTTTCTGTTTCTGTTGTGAGACAATGGAACAAGTTTGAAATAGTGACTGAAACCTGGCCCATTAAGACTACATGTTAAGCAGCACTCACTTCCAAGACATTTCCAAGCTGCTGCTCTGCAGCTAAAAGACTGTGCTGTGATTTCAGCTATTTACTGGTACAATGATCATTCGGAGAGAAAGTTGGAAGCAAAAGAGTAGACACAGAGGAGAGATGCAGGGCAGTACTGATGACTCTTAAATGAAAGTAGCTAAATTTTATCCAAATAGTTGCTAAAAAAAAAAAAAGAAGCAATGGCCAGTGGGAAAAGTTCAACACTCGGCTGACCAATGGTGTAACTGACTCACTCACTCAATCACCAACATCCGAGGCTGTAGCGCTGACCTGTGGCCAGTCCAGTCATAAATACTTACAGATGAATAGATTGTTGCAAGGCAACCCAACAGGCACCTTTCAGTTTCTCCTCCAGTTCTTTCTGGACTGTGATGTGGAGAAAATGGAGGTCAAGCAGAATGAAAAAGAAACAGTTTTAACATCAGCCTTTCCTCTAATGCAGTTCTACCTCTTTTACAGGTTGCTGTGAATCTCTGAGTGAAGATGGCCTTCTTTCAGAACAACTTCTGGGTAAGTCTCTTGAAAACACTTTTTGTAATAAAATTATAATATTGTAAAAATATGCAGAAGAGCCCGTGTGTATGATAGTTACATTGATTTGGCATTTGTGCCTTAAGCTTTTACTGCCATGTATCACTTACTCACCTATTATAGCTGAATCACAGCTATGAGTCACTGGGCTCTTCATTTATATTCTCAGTGGACAGCCAAGCTTCTGGCTCCCTGCTGCTCGTCAGGTACGCACTGAAAGCGTTTGCTGTCTCCCTCCTCCGCTCGCTTGCAAACCATAGAGGTCGATCTTGTATTCAGCCCCTTGCCACATGGAAAGCAATTTCATTCAGATTATTCTTGTAGGCTGAGATAATATCTCTTCCTGCAGTGTTACTGAATGCAAATGGTTGTTTTCTGAAGCAGTTGCAATGGCCCTTCACATGTTATTGCTTCTGAAGCTCATGTCTTCATATTTGTTTGATATAACTCTGTTTTACCTATTATTGTATTGTCACTAAGGCCAATATGATACATGAGTTTCAGAACCAATTCCATAACAATACTTTTTTAGGGAACCTAGTTGATATGAACCTGACATACCAGGTGGTTTGTTACACAGCATCATCTGGGAGGGCTTCGTTGGAAACTGCTTGAAAAAGGGCCGGCACTTTAGAGAAATACTTGGCAGGTGATTGGTTGAACTACCTCTGCCTCCTTCCTATTTCTTCACTACGAGCAGATTCAATTTTCTATTGAGAAAATCCTCCAGTGCTGGTCGTTGCTCTTTTTTTAATAAAGAAATACTCTCCAGTTCTCATATAACTGATGCTATAGCAGCATCTACACTGACCTCTTTAGGAGCCGCCATTGTTGTTAATGAACAGTCACTTCTTGCTGCTTCTACGTCACGTCTGTAGCTGCCAGTAGTTCCTCCCTCCTAGGACCCTGATTGGTCCGAACCACTGTGGTTTGGCCGCATCAAATATCCTGGAACTTGTCGAGATGGATTCTCGCTTGTGAGAAATCCAACTGCCTTAATAATAACAACATTGAGTTGATACCTTAGGTGAATATATAATGGTTTTAACAAGCAATCATTATGTGGCGAAGACAGCTGTGAGATCCAGTTGAAAGCTGTTGAAAAAGCCAATAGATGGACCTTGTGTACCAGTGTGCCCAGTGTGTCAGGGTTAAATAAAGAACATTACCAGAATGAAATATAGTCTAAAGTCAGAAACGTTTCTTGAATGAGATCAGGAAATATCTGATCAAAGAAGAAGTAAACAACCTAAAGGTGTGATCAGGCAGAAAGCAAAGTGAATTTTCACCTCATGTTATTGTTGTGTACTGGGCCAAATGAACCATTTTTGTCTATTTGCCCTTAACAGCCACTGTACCTGCTATGTGTTAGCTGTAAGCTACCCAGCAACAGACAGCTGTTTCTGTGGAAGTGTGTCACAACTAACCAGGAAGTCTTCCTCTTGATATTTCCCTTCAGTCTCTCTACGTTTTCCTCTTGTCTCTGTACCTTTATGAAGCAGAGCCATTAAAGCCCTGGGATACGTGCCGATTTTTCAACTTGCACAGACGTGTTTTTTAGCATCCAATATGTCTTCACACTGACTTTGTATGCAATTGAGCTGCCTCTAAATTCACTTTGTGTTGCAGCTCGACACACAGCAAAGCCCCTTTTCCATTGGTCAAAAAACAGCTAAGATCCGCTAATATTTGGATTTTGTCAGCACTGGAAAAGGGTAAAATCAGCATTCACTCCTGGGTCAAATGACTGTGCAGTAGACTTGGGTATTTACCTGCTCCACCTCTGATCGGCATTAAACACAACACCTCTGTGAACACGCTCATTTCCGCCCTTTTTCCTGCTGTGACGTCTTTCAGAGCACACAGACTGTAGACGGACCCGTTACCTGCACCAGCACAGTTAAAAACCAGAAACGCCACAGCTACACTGTGCTTGGGCCTGCAAGTGTGAGCTGCAGCTCACCGATTGAAGCGCCTCGCACGGAGGCTCCGACACTGACAGGAGCAGCAGCCCGGGGATGAGATGCAACCAATCCCTTTAAACAGTCTGCAGTCTCGGTGGCTAGCAGCTCACTCTTTCTCCACTGCCTCTCTGTGTGTGTGTGTGTGTGTGTCTGTGTGTGTGTGTTTGTGTGTGTGTGTGTGTGTGTGTGTGTGTGTGTGTGTGTGTGTGTACTTTGTAGCTGCATGGGATGACATTCCCTGTGTGTGTCCTCTCTGAACACAAAGGCAAACTCGGCTGACAGTGGAAAAGGAGTAAATTAGGATTTAAAAAAAACCTGCTTATACTTGCTAATTTTGTAGTAAAAGGGGTGTAAGACTCTGACCATGCTTTCAGTGCCAACTTACAACACATGATATTGATAGCTACTTGTAGTTTGTAAAAGCAAAAACTCAAAAAAATAATTTTACAGAAACTTAATACTGGCTGATATCATGTGAGAATATTGTAATAGACTATTAGAGACTCGTTTCAACAAAAATTAGCACAGCTCCCTGGTTATTACATGCATCACCAAGATAGGATTTATTATTTTTTATCAGATTGTGATAAGTGTACCTAATAAACTGATATCTCAGTAGAGCAATATTCGTTAATTGTGGCATTGATTACCTTAATTTGTGCAGTAATTAATGGCCTCAGTAGCAAATTTCCACAGATGTGTAAAGTGGAGGAGCGAAAACTCGTTTCTCCCCGCAGCATCACCCTCATCCCCAAGTGACTGTCTGTTTCTACCGGAGCGCCCTCCTTCATTTTCTCCTCCTTCCTCACTTTCTCCTCTGTGCTCTGTCCCCTGCACACCTGGTGCATCTATTTCAGGTGTGCCCTACTTCTCCTTGCTCGTCTCATCAGGCTACGACGTGTCCTCAGTAATATTTTAGCAGTTGAACTAAAATGAACTGTTCATACACAGAAATAAGATTTGGGAGGATTACTGGTCCTGCACCGAGACTTTGTCCTTAATGTGGCTATAATGGGATCGTTGCTACATTCGTCACTGCATACTGTGGATGGTTCTGTGTGTCCGTCTGTCGTACCAGATAACATCGTCTCTGCTGTAGTCTGAAGGATAATTCTTCTTTGCCCTGTGTTCCAGCATCTAAAAATTCAACTGATTATAAAAGCAAAGGTGTTGTTATTACTTTTGGTTTGTGGAAGTGCATGTGTGTTCTCAATGACTTAGTAATATTGAGGGCTTAATAACTGTAGCTGCAGTGTTGGTACAGTCTTACAGTTTTTTTTATTTTTTATTTTTTGCCTGCTCAACAACCATCTATGATGAATAGTGTCATAGTGCAGTCTTTGTGCTGCAGGCAGAGAAGCAGACAGGCAGGTTTGCAGGCTGGAAGGCAGGTGGAAAAAGCACGAACATGAGAGCATACTGGTAGGAAGGGAAGCCGAATTTCAGCGGGGCACAAAGACAAGGTCATAGAGCTGCTGTGCTTCTGTATTACAGAGAAGATTAAATGTTAGGCTTCGCCACAGCGCTTGCCTCTGAAATGCGGGCAGAAAAAAAGCTTCATTTTCTTCATTATTTAAGCCAACATATTGTGTTACTTTTGTGCCTGCATATGTGTCTACGTACACATAACTGTGCTTCCCAACAAGCCTGCTTTCAGACACAAATAGCTGTGTAATACAAATCAACCCTTTAGTTAATTAGCCTGCACAGGCACTTGGGAACCCGTCACACACACACACACACACACACACACACACACACACACACACACAGCACACACAGCCTCATCTTGTTTGGCTCAAGCACATTCACAGCCGCTCATAAAGCCTCCTCATCGCACGCTGTCCTTTCCTATTAACTATATAAAAGCTGTGCTCATGGCCCACAGGGGGAATCCCATCAGCTATAATTAAGTACATCCTTAGTAAATTAAGGCACAGTTAAGTCTTAAGAATAGAATTTCTGTCTCTGTAAGGATTGGTGCGCTTAGTTATTCTTGGAATTTTTTTGTTTTTCCAGAAAGCACCAGAATAGAATCCAGCTACAACAATCAGTCAATTAATCGATTAGTTGATAAACAGAAAAGGAATCGGCAGCTATTTTGATGAGCCGAATATTTTCTGTTTTCAACTTCTCAAATGTGAGCATTTGGTGCTTTTTATTTGACATACATGATAGTAAACTGAACATATTTGGGTTTTGGATTGTTGATTGGACAAAACGACATCTGAAGACATCACCGTAGGCTGTGGGACATTTGAACATTTATCACTATTTCCTGACATTTTATAGACAAAATGAATAATTGATAAATGGAGAAAATAGTCTACAGATTCATCTGTAATTGAAATAATCATTAGTTTCTGCCCTGCAATGAAATTTCCTCATGAGAGATGACAAGGTTGTTTTTTCTCATATATGATAAAGGAAAATCTTAATCCTGTCCTTCAAACTGGTTCTAGTCAAGGCTAAATACCAAACCTTGGTTTCCCTCAGGAAATTGCTTAGTGGAGAAAGTAAACGCTATAAAAACTCAAGTATTTTTTTAGCTGTGATTATTTAGTGCGATGTTACAGTTTGATGTGGTCGATCACGATCAGTCACCTGCTGAGCTGAATCAGACTGAATCATTTCTTTTCTTTTCTTTTCTTCAGTGCAGTTACTAGACGTATGATGACTGTAACAATCACTTCTCATGAAGTACATGGCCCCTCTCTGTGTGAAGCCGCACCGCTGCTGGTTCCCTGAGGCTTAATAAGCATAATTTCGCATTTCATAAAAATGTAATAATTTACTTCTTTTTTTTTTCCAGAGAATAAATTATTACTGTATTTCGGACGAGGCCTAGGCTCCTCCACTATAATGCACTGTGGGGAACGGAAACCTGCAAATTGGGCAAAGCGGGCGAATAACCGGGGCCCCAGACCATCATGGACTCCAAAGGCTCCAGGTTTACTGTGTGACAGTTAGTTTGGAAAATTTGAATAACTGATAATGAAGCAAAATATAAACCAAAGTGATGACGGCTTGAAAGCATATCCTGTGCATGTTAGGGTTAGGGTCACTTTTGGGGGTTGGGAGGCTGCCAGCTTTTCTTTGTCGCTGTAACAGCAGGAGAGCTGCCAGCGTCCTCGCCACTGCACTCAAAACGAGCTGATATTTTGGCCTGGCTTTCAGACGTTTGTCCATATTTGGTTTTTAGAGGGATTTATGACACTTGTTGGAAAGCTTTTATTGCACTTAACGTAACGAGTTGTCAACCTGTCTCTCCTCTGCCCCACTCGAGAGGAGAGGAGAGGAGAGGAGAGGAGAGGAGAGGCTCTCACACTGTGCTGAAATGAAAGGGGTGCACATACATTTTAAAATGTCTTATTTTTTTCTTTCTTTGCTTTCTTAGGGGTCAGTGGGAGGGGAATCACTACATAGCAAAGGCACAGGACTGTTGGCTGGTTTCTGCCATATTCAGCACTGTTTTGAGCATTAAAAGTCAATTGAGGATCCTTTCAAAAATCCTGATCTTCAAGAAATACACCACTCCACAGTCACAGGTATACAAGAAATAAACCTATTCATCCAGCCATTTATTTATTTATTTATTCCAGTGAACATTTCCAGCACATATTTTACACAAATAAGCCACAATGTGAAACAGCTATCTTGCACCAGCAAAATGTCAGAAAAAATGTAATGGTTATTATTCTCAACTGCTCCTGCAGTTCCACCACCTTTCACCTTTTCTCGTGTATTTATTTAGTTATTATTTTTCTGCAGTTGTGAGCAGCTTCTCCATTTCCTTGGTTCATTTTGTCCATCGACATTGCAGCCAAAAAGGTCTATTTTGGCTTGATGTAATTCATTTTTTAGTGTGAACACATTACATGCACAAAACCTGCTGAGAATGAATATGTAGTATGGATTGGGGACACCGCAGTAGTCATCGTGATGAAGCTCTCTGCCTTTAAATCACAGAATAAGGATGTAACTGATTCTTTTGAAACTCTGTGGGTCTGTACCTGGACTGGAAGAAATCTCTCCCCACAGCTGAGACATGTGTGAATTCATTATTAAGGAGACCTGTAGAAGGATCTTGAATAATATTTCCATCTCTCCTCCCAGAACAGACTATGTTTTGTTTCTCTGCGGTGGTGAATAGACGATAAAAGCCCTGCATGTTATCCAGGGGAATTTAACAGCATGAGACGATCAGTATAGATCAGCAAGCTGCTCTGTTTTGGGGCTGTATGGTGCACAGTGCTGTCTCGTATCTTCTCTTCTTCGAAACTGCTCCCTCTTTGCCCGCAGATACGAGAGAAATAGTGTGTTCACAGAAACGCACACAAACAAAACCCGGTGGGTTTTTATTATTGCCTGCTTCTCAGTTTAATGATGCCAGCGTTGCTACGATCCCATCACTTTGAGTCATGGGGTTTTCTCTCGGGGTTAAGAATAGTAAACACACAGTGTGAAACTCTTTCTTTTTTTTTTTCCTGACCATGTTTCCTTTCCTCCCCTGCCTCTGTCTCGTCTTTCACTTTCCTCCCCTGGTCTTTACTTCCAACCTTTTCCTTTCCTTTGTTCTTTCTCAGTTGTTTCTCATGGATCTGTTCTGTGCCAAGTTAGATTAAGATCCAATATAACCGTTGCCATATTTGTGTTGATATTCTGGTGTATGGAAAAGAAGGAGACAGTATATCAAGGGAGGTGAAGTGATTTTGTATAGTTTTGGATGGCTGAAAGTGCATCTTTCTAGAAACTATCCATATGGCCCATCCCTACTTCACTGCAAAACGCAACAGGCAAAATAAAACCTCTTCGACTTGCTGAGGAGAATTTTCTCAGATCAGCCTACTCTACAAATTAGTTTTGAGCCCTCAGTGATGACGGGCCGCTCCTGCTGCTGCTGCTGCTGCTGCTACCTGCTCCTGATGTTATTGACATCTCTGCTGTGGGACCGTTCATTCAGCTCAACCTGCCAAGTCAGCAGAAAAACTCTCTGTGAGTCAGCTAAACTCGGCGGCACCGACGGGCTGGTCAATCTGTTCGCTGGATGGTGTCTGGTGCAGGGGTGGGTCGTTTGGAGCCTTACTTTTCAGGAGACAGCTACATTATGTGGTGTGTAGAACTGCATCATATGGGATCTGTATTTTAATGATCTGTTTGCAGCTGCCAAAAAATTTCTGTGCCAGAAAGTAAATTTAATGTCATTTATCTGCGACGACTGCGATAATTGCGGTCCCCAATGGAAACTTGTTCACCCAAGTAAAAACGTTAGAATAAAAACAAATCATTAGGTATCTAAGGAGACGCCTGAATAGAGCAGCAGAAGGGTAGTACAAAATCTCTTTACAAATAATTTTTATCTTTCTATATTCATTGCACACCTGCAACATTTCTGTCACTTCACAATAATGTACAAATTATATTTGTAAATATATGTATGAACAGTCACCCGATTCATTTTATTCTGGCACGTCTGAAAATTTGTAATTTCTGCAGGAGATAAGAGACTTAAGACCGCAAACCTGAAGAAGCCGAGTATTAAACCGTGCTCGTCTAAAGAAGTTGTATTTCATGCAGAAACTCAAATGTCTGATGCAGCTGGATTTGAATTTCTACAACAATCACTCACACAAATGCAACTATGAAGAATAGAGCATAATGTCTGCAGTATGACTATGACCTTCATACTTGATTCTAGTTATAGATTGTTGCTGTGTTTAAATGTATGTGTGAGCTCTTGAAAACATGCAGGACCATCATGCATGACCTTAAAGTGAAATTATATTTCCCTTCTAAGCTTAATCTACACATAGAAAGGTGTTAGGGGTAACTGTGGGGTGCAGAGGCTTGCAGAGAAGCCGACACACCCACCCTCCAAATGTTGTGGCTTTCAAGAAAGTTGATCGGTAGCCTTGGGTTGGTGCGGGTTCAGAGACCAAAAAAAATAAATAAAACAAAAACGCCATACAACTCACACATACAAGTATAAAAGAGGCAGACATGTGAAGCACAATTCTGCTTTAGCTGCCTTGTCTTTTCTCTTTTGTTTTGGTCGGTTCTGCCATGTTCTTCTCAGTATCTTATTTCCATTTGATTGAGGGGCTGTGTTACAGTGCAGGAATGTCCCCAGACATCTGATCCTCTCAGACAGACTGTAAAGGCAGATTTGACCAATAGCCAGAACGAAAGGCACAGCTCTGGATGATGCCAGACGACAAAAAACAAAGTGTATTAAAAAAGCCAGAGCCAACATGCTCGTGTCTATGTTGAAATTCTTGCAACACCCCCCCCCCCTCCAAAAAACCCCCCCCCAAAAAAAAAAAAAAAACAGAAGTCTGAAGGAAGCAACTTGGTGCACTTGGAAACAGTGTTGTAAATAAAGGACTCATTATAATGCAGAGATGAGGTGCGGTTTTCATCATGTTTGTACTGCAGTGGCAAGGCGTCTTCTTGTTGCCATTATGATGAATGATTTCAGTTTGATACAATAAAGACCAGTCAGTTCAATTCAAGGGTGTCACCCAGCTCTGTGCTCCTGTCAGCTGATGGTGTACACACCTTCCTTCAAACTGACAAACGGGTCGCACAGGTTTTCTGGAAGATCCTTCATTTATTCCCCCAGGATGTTAGAGAAAAGTTGTGCGACCTGTTTACTAATTTGATTTTGATATTGTCCCAGGCTATGTGTGTGTTTGCTCAGTTAGAAGGTACATTCAGTCCTAACGCAGAATCCATCAAGTTTGCTCGTCCACTCTGTTCTTTTTTTGAACTATCCAGCACCACTTTTTTCTGTATTTTCTGCAGCCTTCTTTCTTTTTTTTTTATGCGTCAGGTTTACTCAAAATCAGATTTTTGGTGGATATTTTAGGAGAAATGTGATGTTTCTACAACACCCATTAAATTTTTAAAGTTTGAAAATTAGAACAGCAGCACCACTCGCAGCAGCCCAGTGAGTAGTGTACTCATCCAGTCAGGATCAGAGGGGTCCATGGTGATGTATGAGTGAAAGAGAAGGCTGTCAATCATTTATTATTCAGCGTCTTTGAAAGCAAATACCCACTGTGTCTGGCCACACTAAAATGATGAGAGTGAAAAGTGTATTTTGCTGTTGGTCAGAAGTTAAGGCTTAACTGAGACACCTTTTCTTGCCTACAACTTGTTGTTTTGTGGATAAAAATGTTTGTAAAAGTTTGTGGTTCTGTTCATGAAAAGCCAGAAAAGATCCCTTGTCGCCTCTTTCTGTCCTTTAGTGATCCACAGCACAACTCAGACGCAATTACGGCGAACATGCAGAGGAAGATCTTTTATTTGTTGTAGTGAAGCAGCTGTGAAGCAGAGCCTGCAGTGCAGAGTTTAGCTCAGCCCAGGTTTCCTCACTGTCTGTAATTAGTTTTCATACAAGCCCGAGGGGAAGTCTGAAGATGCGTCTAATTAGAATCAAGCGAGGAGGCTATGTCTGAAAATTCTCAGTTATCTGAGAGAGGCTGAATCAAGGGCAACTGGTTGATGCCTGAATGATTCTCGCAATTGCTTCATTTTAATAACCATAACCATTCACATTTAACCTCAGGTGACCCCTCCGACAGCTGTCGTTACAACAGCCAGGAGCACTAACGAACAAAGTGACATCAACGGCCTTGATTATGACCACACGGATGTTGTAGCTGAGCGCTTGTGATCCGATCACTGTAGAAGTGTTAAGTGCAGGTCTGAACAGGGCCTTAAATACCTGGGACTGAAGAAGACTGAAGATATTTACAACCCGGTCCAGTTGCCTTTCCTGGATGTGATCAGTTAGATTGACCAAACTCTGTGATTAAGGTGGCAAACTGTCAGCTAGATGAAATAGTGTAGAGGAAATGTCTCAATGTGTGTTTCTGCTTTTTGTTCTGTCTGTGATCTAAAATAGTTTCTGCCAAAGATACAGTGGCAGCATAAATCTGAGGAAAGCTCGGTAAGCCTCGTTCTGTTTTACACGTTCCTACAGTAAACGTTTGAAGGCCTTTCTGTTGTTACAGGCAGAGGAACGCACCAGAATATCCTCACCTCACCTGAGGCGCATTATTCCTGCATTGTACAACAGCTGGTCTGAGACTTTTTCTCTGAGCAGCAGTAAAGACGAATTAATGTTGGAGATCGACAAGTTGACTTACAACCAAATTAGTGTTTTAGAAATTGACTCTCGATATAGCAAAACAAATATAAATCCCAATGAAAATGTCCTGTCCCATGAAAATCTTTCTGTTCTGGGTTAAATCAAACAATGTGCATCTCATTTATTCAAACACATTTTGTTCCTTAGTATTTTTAAACAAAAAGAGATTTCTGATCATAAGTTTGTATTCATTTGAAACATCATCATTTTTATTGCAAAAAAGTGGCTTTGAATTGGCAAATAATGAGATAAAGCTGAGAGTCTCTGTCTGTTCCTCTTTCACAGTGATTTCATGATCCACTGTGCTTCATGGTTTTGAGACAAACAGAATGTCTAATAACAGTAAGGGCTGACTCTGAATGTGGCTAATAAATCAATGAAATAATAATGATACTTTTTCTAAAGCACTTCCAAAATAATGGTAATAATTTAAAGTAGAACACAGAATAAAACAACGAAACAGTAAAATAATGAGGAGCATACACAAAATAAAACGGGTTGATATTTAAGACGAAGCTTTCCAGACAAAACTCGTGGAGTCAGATTCATCTGCATCTGTCATTGCTTAAATCTTTAAGGTTTAAGGAGGTTTTAAGTCTAAACTGGGCCAGTCGCACCACAATGCGGTTGCAGGAATCACTCAGGCATCAGCCAAACAGTTCTGTTAATCTAGCTATTTTATTTCCAAACACATTTTTAAACTAATATTCAGACAAATGAAAACATGTAGACAAACCTGCATTGTCTCCCTCGCAGTGAACAGTGCTGAAAGAACTGACCCCTGGCTGAACCTAAATGTTGACCTCTAATATGTTTTTTCCTAAAGAGCTTCACTGGGCTTTTGAATTTGCATTGTTAAGTGTTTTGGACGGAGGACAGCTTGGAAATTGTTGTGTGTTGGCATTTTTTGTTTTGCTGTGAGAGTCGAGACTGAATATAGTGTGAGGATCAGCACACCCGTTCTTAAAGTCCATAAAGTGAAACGATCCTGACCACCGTCATCATGTCGACTGGTTTAAACAAGAGGCTCGTAACCCTTTAACAGGCCAATGCTGGCATTTGATTTAAAATGATAATTTCCCTGCTGCTCACCATCCCCCTTAACAAATTTGAGCAGGACCCCCACACCTCATAGTGGTCTTCAGAAGTCTGAGTCTTCGTGAAAAGGTTGCCCACATACACATTTTACAACCCACCCCACTACCACCCCCCACCCCACCCACTCCACCCACAACCAACCATTCCTCTTCTCCTCTCTCATCATCCCGCCCATTGTCATGGTAATGGACTCCATCGTGCGTGACCAAAACGGTCAACTTAATTGATGAAAAAGAGATCAGTTGAAGGGAGAGAAGAGGGGGTTTGCATATATCAGACGTGAAGGGTTTTCATCCGCTAAAGGCTTAAGGAATACATTATGGCACTTGAAGACACTTGGAAGACTGTCGGTGGGGGTTGCAGCTCCCATGTGATGTGCTATCGGATCGCTTAGCATGGCCCAACATGTACAAGTGCCAGCTCACATCTGGTCTCTCAATCAAGAACCTGCACACTTAAACACGCGCAAGCGTAGCTCAGGATCGCACTCCGATAGTGATGATTTCATTTGTGTTGCACCTGCCTGTCAGAGAACGTGCTCCTATACGGTTATAAAAGGTGATGTGGCTTTTCTTTGTCCTGCAGGTGTTTGACCTGGAAGAGAACAGATTCTGAAAATAGGCTGCATTCTAGGGGTGACATAAACTGGCACAATAACAGCGGCGTTTCGTTCTTTAGGAACTAATTTATGTCAAGTTATGATGATGTAGTCTGTGAGTCATGCGTAAAATATTAGAGCAATGAGTAAATGTGATATGCTACGAAGTTAAAATATTGAAAATATTCAACAAGGCTTCTTATTGACTGTTATCATTAGCAAATATGGTTTGCATAACCCGCACTATAGTCATCCGCGGTCTGTGGATGTGCTCTATTTGCATACGGTCAACAGACAAGGCCGCTAGCAGTGGTGGACAGGTGCTGTGTCGGGCTGTGGAGAGGCAGGTGTGTGTGTGTGTGTGTGTGTGTGTGTGTGTGTGTGTGGAGGCTTGGACTGGCAGCTCTTCTTTCCGTAGCGAGGGTAGGGTTTCAACAAAAGGCGTCTGCCAACTGCAAGAAAGGGACAAAACCTAGAGAGAGTAATGGTCAGCCTGTTGAATAGAGCAGACCCCTGCCAATAAACAGCTCTGTGCAGCCGGCTGAAGGCCCCTCCACTGTTTATAAAACGCTAATGTTAAAGCACTCAACTATTGTGTAATAATACAAAACCCTATTCTTTGTTAAGAAGAGGAGAAAATAGGATTGAATATAGATAAGCTAGAAAATGACTGATATTGGATGTTTTTTTTATGCTTTATTTCGTGGGATTGAGTTTAACAATCGTCCCGTTTCACTCTAATTTAACATAAATGTATTTTAAAGCAGCGGCAGACAGTTTTATTTCAGAATGGTAAAATATCCCTCAATAATGCTGTAAATTTACAATCTTATTTTTCAAAAGTATTTCACATAACAGTTTAAAAAAACGGCACAACACAATGGTAGGAAGATCTTATTTGTATCAAGGACATTGCATAAAGGGCCAGTTCACCCAAACCACAAAAAATAAGAACATGTTATCTCACTTGCTGGTAGTTGTATCTTCCCAAGTAGTTCCCAACATTTTTGATGTACTGTAAATTGAGATGTATGAAATATAAGATTTCTGCCTGCACCCAGGTACAATGTAGGTGAGTAGAATAACATTCTTGGTGCTCCCAACATTGGAGACAACACACAGAGAATCCACAGGACGAGCTATGACAGCTTTCATTAGAAGTGTCCTTTGTGTTGTCTTTTGCGTGAACTGACCTTTTGAACACAGACGAATTGACATTTGTCTCAGTGGATCCTTTTACCCCGACGTTGTTATTTTATTTACACATTTTTTTGTTTTGCAGTTTATTATGGAAAATATTGCAGATAAAATGTTGCAGGTGCAGGATAAAACAGAAAATGAAGAGTATCTGCTCTATGCTGCAACTAATTATTGTTTCCACTATCAATCAATCTGCTGATTATTGTCCCTAAAAAATAGCCTACATACAAATGCCCACCACAAATTCCAAGAGTCCATTTTCAAAAAGCTTGTTTTATGTCATAAACAAACCAAAGTGCTCTGACTCTGTTATTTTGTCCATTAACTTCCTGTCTGCAGTGGAAGTGGGAGTGTGTCGTGTAGATTCTGATCTGCGGCTTGTGAACTCTTTGTACCTACATTTTAATAAATACCTGATCAGGTTTGTAATATAACGGACAGAGTGAAGAGCTTGAAGAGCTGCTTCTACAGCAGTCTGACAAACATCAACCGCTAATTAGATCAGTTCTCCAGCACAGGGATCGTCTTACATATAATAGCCATAGTGGCTGGTCAGAGTGTGTTTTATTATGTCTTTATCACAGCTTGGTATCGCAGCAGTAGTTTTCTGAGTGGCCGTTCAAAGCGTGTGTTAATACAGTATTTTTTTCATCCTGAACAGAATCACAGTTGAGACTTGTTTGGTTTGTAAATCTATTAATCTTCACATTCCAGCTGGTTGTACAATTAACAAGTTAATTATTCCAAATTATATTACCAATGAAATATGTGTTACATGTTATCTGGTGGCTGAAAAGTTGTATTTCAGCTCATATGAATCAGCCTGCGGACCAGTGTTTATCATTTGTGGCAACTGCAAATAATGTATGTATGTACAACTGCGACCCAGTTAAGGCTGCAGCTAGCTTCGCTGCACAGGTCGTCTTTTTAACATTATGTCTTTGTAGGATATGGTGTTGTCAGGTCATATGACCTCCTCATGAATGTGGATGTGTGTTCCCATTTCTGAGAGATGTGTAATTGGCTGTCTGACCCGATCAGGGCCATGACTTTTGAAGCGAGTTTACTGCAGCTTCCAATACCGACTGAACTAATTCTGAAAAATTGGGCAGGTTGTGTAAGGTTGAAAAATGACTGAAACAATTAAGCGATTATTGGAATATTTTCTGTTTATCGACTAATTGGTTAATCAGCTAATTATTTTCAGGTCTAGTCTACACACTGGACTGAATGAAGGCAATGTTATGGCATTAGAAGATCTTTAATTGGGACAAATACTGTCATAAGGTTTCCTTTTCTCTCTCCAATAACGTTTTGGGAGCTTTGATCCGGTGTCCGGATGCTCAAGAGACCGCCTCGAGCAGATGCCGGCAGTGATGCCTCAGTGGCTCGGCTTTCTGGGTGTTTTCTGTCTGGTCTTGTATCATCAGCCTCTCAAAACAACCGTTTCTCTTCCTGATCACTGAGAGTTCAGCACTCAGTATGCCTCTCCAGTCTATCTCTGTTTTGTATTCTCACTCTGTGTGTGTGTGTGTGTGTGTGTGTGTGTGTGTGTGTGAGAGAGATTTTGGGTGACCCTTCTTTGGCATTCCAGCCATTCCCCTGGTACCTGGGAACTGCTGTGTTCTCCTCCGACGGGGTATTTTTAGGTCCTGAGAGGCAGCTGTCTGTGTCTCTGCCCGGACAGACGGCCCGGCCGTCTGTTGACTGAAAAATGTGGTGAGGCTGAAGAAACGGCACAGCCTATTTGTAAAAATGCTGCTTCAGTCGGGCTCTTCTTTGGATTATTGAGGCTTAAGCTAAAACAGGTGTTAGTTTGTGACATTTCAACAGTGATGGGTGTGTGTGTTGGTGCTGTAGTCGGCGTATGCTTAGCTGCAAGGAAGGCAACCCTCCTCTCTGCAGGAACCCAGCTCTGGTTTTCTCACAAGTGAACAGTTCTGAGTCATGTTGGCCCTGAGTTTTTCTTGCTCAACAAATGAGCAGCAAACAGTGAGATATGTTGCAGTGGAGTGCACAGCAGTGAAATAACAGAAAAAAAAATGATCTGTTGAATTCATCCCTCTAAATGTCATCGCAGCCCTCATTTGAACCAAAAGCAACAAAATGCCAAATGTCCCAAATAGAGGAAAACAAAATTGGTGTCTGATTTTTAGACAGTGAAAATGACAATTAGAGTGTCGGTGAATGCTGTACATCAGATACACTGCAAGAGCTTTGACACTGAATGAATCCAGCTGCCCACATCAACACTGAAAAACCCCTGTAAATATTTAAAACCACCAAAATCAAGCGGCGCTGACAACAAGTGCCCATCAGCACACAGAAAACCGCTGCTAATATCTGAACAGAACTGGTACTGTCGTTGATAAATCACTAATAAACTAATATTAAAGTGGGGCCTTCACTGTCAATCAAATCTGATCAAAATGAGACCCACACAGACCTGATGAAGCAGATTACCTGAGATTTGGTTAAACTCTTGATGAATAAAAACAGAGGATGTTTTTTTTATTTATGTTTTTCCCGAACTTTAACGTCAATTTTTGTTTATTTTGTTGTGAAGTTTTTGTGTGTTTAAAAGAGGGTTTCCCCTCCTTTTTTGTGCTCATTATGGCAGTGGCGGTGTGTTGCTTTTTATGTAGCAGCAAAGGTGGGGAAACCCAGCTAGATGGGGGCAGGTGGCTAAATAGGTGGCATTATGTTGATTTTTTTTTTTTTTTCTTTTTTTTTTCCATCGGCTGACAATCAAACAGCAGCAGGTGGTAGGTGTTGGCTAATTTTGTGTATTTTCCATTTGGATTCAGCCACTACAAGCCACGTGACATAGGCCAATGTCTTCTAGTCTTTATTGTTTACAGTGCTGCCTACATGTGGTATTCTGTTCCTGTGCCGCGCAGTCGTTTCAAGTCAGCACAAGCGTTACGCGTCGATTTGTGCGCCAAACTAAAATGGAATGGAAACCGATTTATCCTCCCAACACACAAATAAACAGAGAAGGAGAGAGGGAAAGAAAACTTAACTTTTTTGATTTGCTCTGTGTTTCATTGTAGTTACTTGCTAGATAAAAAAAAAAGATGTTGATGGATTTCTCAACAACTCTCAGTTAGTGGCGTCACACATTTTATCTACTGCTATATTGTGAAAGCTGGTGATGACAGACAGTTTTTGTGCACTGATGACCTACTTTACTTTAAAATCAGTAAACTGTTGTTTGGGGAGTGACAGGGAGCGATGAGGAAGAATGCAGCACAAACTGATAAATTCAAAGTGATATCACAAAAATAGCCTAAATTTAAAGGGTTATTTTTAGTTTTTTTTAAAAAACTGTACAACAGTGAGTTCAGTTTACTGCAAGTCATACTGAAATATAAGTATATATAAGTATTTGGCAGTAATATATAAACTGGGGCTCTACACTGAAATTTAAGGTGTAGTATTGATGTCAGTATTGATGAGACTTTATATACGTGTTCCAGTAATCTGTCGTCAAAATGATTCCAACTCTAAACAGAATTTAAAGCTGTTTTCTTATAGATTTGGAAAGTGCTGTGAGTGTGCGTTCAACTGTCCAACTTTCCTATATGATTGATGGTGAAACGTTTCCCAGGAGCCACTGAAACCTTTACTATAACTCCAGTATAATACCGAGTGTTATACTGGTATACCGAAGCATCACCTGACATCTCTATCTCTGTCGCTGTTCCTCATTTGGATGCTAACAAACGGTGTGTGTGTGTTTTTATCTGTACCTCGGCAGGGGGAGAAGAATGCCGGCTTTGACGTGCTCTACCACAACATGAAGCACGGCCAGCTGGCAACCAAGGAGCTAGCCGAGTTTGTCCGTGAGAGGTAAGATTCCTGTGTATTTGTGAATATGCGTGTGGGAGGTGGCGGTAGAGATGGGGCTCGATTGAAGAAAAATCGACATTGTTGACTTGATGCTTGGAAAGAAAGATGAGAGATTGTGCCAAGGTTGGGTGAAATGCTCAGCGATTATAAATGCACTGTTTTGGGTTTCATCTCTCGCTGTATCAAGGTGTTCATGATTTATGCTGCCTCAAAGTCCCTGTCAGCAGAATGCAGATTGTGCAGAGAGCAGTTTAACAAGTCTTTCTTTGTTAAGGCTGCTTCAGTCGTCTCTCTCAGCGTTGACCTCTGACCTCTGTCCTCACTGCTGTGCTACTTTTTGAAGTGTCTCCCAATGTGTCTGTGAAGATTCTCAGTCAGTCAGGTCACGCGGTTATCCAAGAAGAGTTGAATCGACTTAACTCTTCTTGGATCTCCCTCAAACACACTCACACACGAGCCTGAATAAGTCAGTTGTCCAGCAGTACAGAGGTACTGTGTATCTTGTATCCTTGTTTGCCACATGCTTTGTTTAAATACTTCTTTTAATGAGTTCCATCGCCTCACCTGACCGTTCACTAAACACATCAATTTTCTAATTTCCAATTTCCTTATCCATCGTAACGAAGCTTGACGGCCCTGTGAAGCTTTGGATTTCTCCTCATGTTGAAGCTATGAACATGGGCCTCCAGTAAAAGTGATATCATGCATTTAAAGAGAGCATGGAGGGGTTTGTCTTTTTTAAAAGCCTTTCAAAAACCCCAAAACAGAGGCAGAAGAGTGTAAGAAGAACAGATTAAAGAGTGTGTTAGGGTAAGATGCAATCTTAAGATGACAGGTTTACTACCAACAGTTGTAACCAAGAGATACCTACAAAGTCAAAGAGCATGTCATTAACTAACTGGGTTACATTAGGTTGTGGGGTTGCAGGTTACATTATACCACACATTTACCATTCAACACTAGTACATCCACTGTGAAGTGTTTTCCCACCATGAGGAAGCAGTTTTTTTCCTTCAAGTCTGACTCAACCATTGAGTACAGAAAAAAAAAGTATCTGTACAAGAGGGAAACACCTTTTGCAGGGGGGGGACCAGACTTAGACATAAGACCTGTTCTGGTATAGGGCTTTAGGGTAACATTAGCAGCTCTGTCCTGCTCTCTGTTGGATTTAAAGAAGTTTACACTCCAGCTACCCCAGCTGCAGTGTAACTGTTACCCCAGATAGGATATGTTGGTCGTCATCCTGGAAGCATTTTCTCCTTCTAGCATCTCTTCTCCTTCAAAAGTAAAAACATTTAAGGTTATATAGGTTAAGTATATAAGCTAAGAAGCCAAACACAATAAGACTAACTAGCTCTACAGTGCAGTGCATGGATATTATCTCCATGCTTTCATATGGACCATCAAATGGTGAGGAAGACGACCGCATCATGTCATGTACAGGCATTAGTGCATATTTAAGTTAAAATTACCAAGAATTTTGAGCAGCAGTTCTTCCACTATAACCACTGTAACCTCCATCTGTGCTGTGTGAGAACTGAGAGCTTGACAGGCGTAGCAACAGTAACTAAGTGGGTTAGTCAATTACCTAATTAAAACAGTCTAGTCAAAGTTGGTAGTTTGTTGTATTAAATACTGTCTTCTAATGAGTGATTATCGGTGAGTAAATTGTGCGGCGTAACAAGGTTCCCACAGGAGTTTGTCCTCTCCCGGCTGAGGTTAACACACAGCGCACAACACTCGGACCAGTGATATAATCCTGACATTGATTCAGAGCGCCGGTGCACATTCCTCGCAGGGGGAAATTCAGTTATCTGCTCGGACAGCAGCAGACAACAAAAACTCAGCAGTCAGGAAATGAAATAGAGGAACTGCGGGTAAAATAGCGTGTGATCCCACAGGATGGAGAAAAGGCAATTGTGTTGATAAATTTTCTCTTGTCTTTCTCCCATTCCTCTTGCCTGAAAGGTCATTTTGATATAAGAGAACATCTGAATCGCTCAGTTAAATCTGCCCTTGCCCTGGTGCGCAGTCTCATGAAGATGCATTGCTACTTGGACACATCAGACATCAGGGTCTGGCTAGTGCTGAAACAATCCTTTCAGGGCTCAAGCAATTAGTTAATCAGTTAGTGTATCGACAGAATGATAACTGTGAGAATTTGCTGCCTGTCTTGTATGATAGTAAACTTTTCGGACTGTTGGTCGGACGTCTTCAAGAAGACTTCACCTTTGGATCAAAGTAATTTTAATTGTAATTGTGTCACTGTTTTCAGACATTTTAAAGACCAAAGGATTTATTTAGAAAAAATCATTCATAATTAATAAAGTTGTTTGTTTCAGCCTTCAATCAATTAGTATGTCTACAGTACTGTACTCCAAGATCATATTCACAATGAATTAATTGTTTTATTAATTCATGAAGTCCCAGTTATTTGTTGGTTACAGCATCTCAGATGTAAGAATCTGCCGCATGTAAGTAGAACAGGTTCGATAAAGAAAGAGTATAATTATACACTCAGCGCACTTAGATACTCACATAAACAGAATCTGCTCACTGACTCCAAATCAAGTTTATTTAGGTCGACAATGTTTGTTTCTTTTTTTTGCATTGTTTTTCAAAGGGATTTTTACTAATAAATCTGTATTTGGTAGTAATTATACAGGCATCTTTGTGAGGACCAAATAACAAAAAAAAGACCTAATGATGAACCATTAAAACTTATCAATCTAAATAAGTTTGTGGAGTCTGTAGGCAGGTTTTACCTTTCCGTCATCACTACCTGTGGGTGTAGACAAATTGGCATAATTATTGAGTGAGTCAAAGAAAATATTGAAAACAAAGTATAAAAAGATTCCCCAAACACCGACCACAGCATCACTGCTGAAAACCAACATTCAGTTTGTCTGTTTATTGCTCTGCCTCCTCAGCAGAAAGTTGTTCTGTCTGTTCACCCTCAGGATGTTTGGATCAGTGCTCCTTCTGTCTTTGTCCTTGGGGTCTACAGATGCTTATTAAAGTTTTATGCCCTGCCTCGCAAAACAAGTCCATCCGTCATTTAAATGCGGCTTATTGCAATATTTACCCAACACTGATGAAAATGAATCCTTATCTCGCTGACTGCGGTGGCGGTGGATGCCCAGTGTTTGGGCTGAAGTAAGCGTTACACAGAGAATTTAACACATGAGGCCATTAGAGGAGGAACTAGTGCTGAGAGGAAGTGCAACTGGAGTACATTATGTTCACAGGTCTAAAGGGTATTTAGAAGAATTTACATTTTCAGGAGATTGCACAACATTGGTCTTTCTGTTGTGTTACTGTCAACCTAGACTTGAGTGGAACAAACAGGAGCATGCATCTTCTGACCCCAGTCTCTCTCACACACACACACACACACACACACACACACACACACACACACACACACACACACACACACACACACACAGCCTCTCTTCTTGGTGAAGATTCATTTGGAATTTTTTCCACATTCACATTATTTGAAAGAATAATGTTTAGAGCTGCAATGATCAATCAATCAAAAGAAAATAAATCAGCAACTGTTTTACTTATAATTAGTTTTTTTCAATCATCATTCAAATGCATATATGAATATTTTCTGGTTCCAGCTTCTCAAATATGAGCAGCTGCTGCTTGGTTTGATCATATTTGATAGTAAAATAAATATTTATTTGTTTTGGACTGCTGGTCAAATAACACAAATAATTTAAGGACATCACTTTGAGCTCTGGGTAGTTATGATGAGAGGTTTTTACTACTTCATATACTGAACAATTAATAAATAAAATGGTCTGTAGATTACGCAATAATGAAATAATCATAAGTTGCAGCCCTAATAAAGTTTTTTTTTTTTTTTTTTTTGTATATGTATTACTGGAAAATAACAGTGTCTTGCAATCCCATGTGGGATGGGCCAGACATGTAGCAGGACACAGAAATAAAAACCTAAACTAAACTACACAGTATATTTTACAGGTTTAAATTTTTTGTATCCAAGGTTTTCAGTTTTCCTCTGGGATTGACTGTTAAACTTATGTTACTGATGCTTGTGTTTGTTTTTGCAGAGCTGCCATTGAGGAGACCTACTCCAAATCAATGAGCAAACTGGCCAAGATGGCCAGCAATGGAAGTCCACAGGGGTGAGCACTGCCATGTAAACACTGCACAGTGATACACAGAGCACAGAGCGACTTCAACCAGCAACCTCTCCTCCCGTTCAGGGCCTTACAGTGGAACATATACCCCTGGAAGATGTTCTTTAGTGTAATTTATAGATGTAATGGTCATATGGCTACACATGAGATATGAATGAGTACCATCTGCATCACCAAATGTCCACATCTATGATTAAAATAATGCCCCCTCCACCATTTAGCCTATATGGTTTAAAACATGTGTTGTCTATTTTATGAGTTTTTTTTAAAAGTAGATACCTAGTGATGAAAAGTGGGACGGAAGCAACAAAGAGTGCTGACTGATTTCTACAAGCGATGGCAGAACATCCCATTGAAGGACTTGACAACATAATTGGCTTCTTACTTTGGATTTGATTACTTTTAATTACTTCGTATTGGATTCAGTTTCGGTGAGAGTTAAAACATTTTGGTTGTTGCGAGAAGTGAAGCAAGGCTCAGCTGGTGAAACACGACGTCAAATACTTCACCAATCGGGATTCAGCAACATTTGAATCCGCCAACAGCTGGACGGTTGATTGGCTACTGTCAGTCAAATGTGATGGAAACACACCCACACAGCCCTAATGAAGCAGATGAGCGGAGATTTTGATTTTGTTGAACTTTTATTTAAATCTTCCCTCAACACGTCTTTTCCTACTTGAAATCTGATCGTTGCGTATTTAGTTTTGACAGTTTGATGTCGATGAAGTGACTGTACACAACATTTAACTAACTCTCATTTAACTAAACTGTACACCGTGTCCACAGGGTGAAACTTGGCATTAGAATAAATCTTACATGAAGGAACAATTTTGATATAGACGTCTCATGTGTGTGCTTGATTATATGTTTATGTTCTAGGACGTTTGCTCCCATGTGGGACGTGTTCAGGGTGTCTTCAGACAAACTGGCCCTCTGCCACCTCGAGCTGATGAGAAAGATGAACGATCTCATCCGGGACATCAACAAGTACGGAGACGAGCAGGTCAAAATTCACCGCAAGGTATCTATCTGGGTTGAGGCGAGATATCATACCATTAGCTGGTGATTTCTGTGCCTGTGTGTGTTTTTGTGGACTTGTATATTTTCTCATTACTTGCCCTGCATCGAGCCTCTGTCATCCTGATCTAATTTATCTCCAGAAAATCCAATTAGTGCCTTCTCCCTTCATGGTAATTGCTGCGTTTGCCCTGAAAGTTTCAAGTACAATGATGATCTCCACAGTATGTCCACGTGTTTTTTTTCGTGTGTGTGTGTCTGTGTGTGTGTCTGTGTGTGTGTGTGTGTGTGTGTGTGTGCGTTTCATCCAGACAAAGGAGGAGATGGTGGGGACTGTGGAGGCGGTGCAGGCGCTCCAGGCTCAGAGTGGTCACCTTCAGAAGTCAAAGGAGGGATATCACGCCAAGTGTTTGGAGCTGGACCGGCTCAGGAAGGATGGAGCTCCACAGAAAGAGCTGGAGAAGGTTAGCCACTAGTTTCTCTGTTTTCAGGCATTTCTGATTTTATACAGAGCTGAAGCTGAAAGTGGAAGTGTATTGTGAAATAAATTTAAAGGGTCTCTTCATTTTCTCAATTACAGAAACTTTAGTAGTATCTAGCCATGTGGATAGTTTTTGTTTCCTGCCCTCACCTCAGTACAATAGAGGTGAATAGATCTTTAGTAGTGAAGGATCTTTACCTGCTGCTTTTAAACCTGCAGAATCTGCAGTGTGCAGCTGAAGGTCAGCAGTTTCCCTTTCTATAATAGGCTTTTGTTCACATTGTTGTATATTTTAGTCTTTTGTGATGCAGAAGGAGAACAAGCTCAAATGTGAGTGCAAACCTGTTTACCTTCAGATAGACATTACCCAAAAAATAAAACTTTTACAGCTGCATTTTTTTCCTTTTTTTTAAGGTTTGGGACGATCAAGCCTTTCAACAAAAAACCCAAGTGATGTTAGAAGAGTTAAGACACTTTTTACACAGAGATCCCATTACATTGCAGTGAAGAAGAGCCCTTGTTTTGCCGGCTTTGCTTGTTTACAATGAACCAAACAAAGCTGACATGTTGCCGCCCCAGTGTGTGATTTGTGTGTAACACAACAGCGTCCTGTTCTGTGGCTACTTCCACTGCCGGGGTCGAGGCAGAACAACAATGCCCTGCCATTCTTTGTCTATACCTTTTTTGGCAAGGCAGAATAGAGGTGCAGCAATCCCGCCTCGAACAGCCTGTGTAAAAGGGGCTTTGGTTGGGAACGATTTAAGATGAATCCATCATTTACAATTGTTGAAACAAATTGTCAGAAAATGAAATAATAATTGTTTGACAAAAACAATCCAAACCAGGGTTCAGTTGTTGGAAGTCGTGATAGTTTAAATAGATTAGATCTGCCCGGGGCCAACAATCATGGGAAGCATTTTTTTTTCAGCTGCTCTGCTCTCAGAGATCCACTCTGTGAACAAATAGCTGTTCTTGTTTTAAAGGTGTAGCCTGACTGCTGAATGGAGTAGTTGTAATCATCGGGCATTCACTTACTGAGCTATTCGCTTTTATTAAAGGTTTGTGAATGAGAGTCAGGAGCTGAAGGCCATTATTTTCTTTTTCCTTTTCTCTCTCACTAGGCGGAGCTGAAGTCTAAGAAAGCAGCTGAGTCATTTGCGTTGTGCATTGAGAAGTACAACCGTGTGGGAGGAGAGTTTGAGCAGAAGATGAGCGAGTCTGCCCAGGTCAGCTCTGACTCCAGCTGGGCCCAGGGCCACTTCTTTATCCGTCTCTCCCATCCTCTGATGTGGTGTTTTTATGTATTTCCTCTTCTCTCGGGCTTTCTCTTTCCCTCCCTCACTCGCCCTCTCTGTAACCTCTCACCACACAAGAGCTCCATCTTATCCTTTCATTTATTATCCCACATCATGCCTCCCCCAAAAGTGGAAACCTCAACCCCCGACTCCTAAACACCCACTCGATAGCACATCCCGCACCCTGCTCATTACCTTTAATCACTGCCTCCATACTTCCATGGTTACTGCTGCTGTTTCCATGGAAATTTTCAACAAACCCCAATGTGTGCTTCTGTGTTTTACATTTGAAATCCTTGTGACCAATTATCTCTTGTAATGGCTTTTTTTTTTTTGGGGGGGGGGGTCTGGTCGTAATTATGACGGGGGAATGTGGTAACTGGGAGGAAAACATGTGTCAAAAGATCAAGGAAGAAACGGAGGAAGTGAATAAGAGCAATGGCAGAGAAGCAGGTCTGTGTTTGGATTTCAGCTGGCAAAAACTTTTACATTTCCAATGAGTGCTACTGAGGTCTTACTTATAAATTTCAGCCTAATCAACCTCCTCCTGATCTAACGCCACAGGTAAAGGAGGTGTGTGTGGAGGCCATAAGTCCTCTGCAGCTTCATATCTCTCTACAGCTCTGTATCACACTGTAATCGCTAAGCCACGTCCACATAACATACCTGTGGGTCGCTTCATGTGGTCCAGACAAAGGTAAAAATTACATATTTTAATTCATCAATCAATCAATCAATCAATCAATCAATCAATCAATCAATCAATCAATCAATCAATCAATCAATCAATCAATCAATCAATCAATCAATCAGTGTGACTGACAGCAGTTTATGCAACACTTTAATGCTTCACATGTGTATATTTATGTTCCCTGGTGTCACAAGGAAATAGCTGATTGTGATTATTATTAGCATTATTCGACTAAAACAGACCACGTGTTCTGAATAATGACCAACAGGTAGCGACATGACTTGTTGATCTATATTCACGCATTACTGTGGCATCAGTGTGTTGTTTACCTTTTTAATGGACTTGCTTTAATGCGGCTGATTGATAATGGAAAATCCCCACAGTCCCATGCTGATATGCATAAGTGTTACCAAGGTTACCAAATTATTTACATAGCTTATACAAATCAAATATAAGATCACTTCCTGAACAGGTCACAATCAGCAGATGGATTTATTGGTAGTTTAGGGTTGGAAATCCTAGAAGAATGAGAGCTGTGTCAGACCGGTTGTCACACCAGCTAACACGCTACATTAAACAGGCACACATACACCAGTGTTTGTTCGAAACATACCAAACATGTTAGGTGTTGAAAAGCACATAAGATACTGTTCTTAGAGCAACAGTTTTGAGGGGGTCTCAGGAGTCAGGTTTCTATTCTTTCTACATCCACCTGATGAGTTTGCAGTCAACCTGGATCAGTGGGGCGGGGTAGATGGGAATAAAGTGTGCTGTAGGTTGACAATGAGTTAACAGTGTTTTATGTTTGCTCTCTGCCCAGGTTTTGTCCAGTTAATTGGAGAAAAGCAGCTGGTAAAACTCTGCTCACAAGCTCACTACTCTAACAACGGCCAAAGCCACTACATCAAGACAATTCCCCTGAACCAGACAGCAACAAATGAGCTGGCTGAATAAAGAGCAGGATCAAACTTAAATACTAAATCCTCTCAAATTATCACTGGTTTAACAACCTGGCAACCCGCTGCCTCCTGTGCTGGCTGACTGCCTCTCTGGAGCTGCGACTGAATCCTCACATCTCATTCAAAGGCCATTTTCACTGTAATGCACATATGTGGAGTTTTTAGTTTCTGTTTTATTAGATATTGGCTGCTTCTCCAGAAACTAATGGCTTTATTCATAGACTGAGAAAGTTGTTTCTTTTTTTTTTTCTTTCTTACAGAAGCAAAACAAAGACTGATACTAAACAAGAAAAATAATGTACAAAAGAACACATACCAAGCAACAAATGAAATCACACAAAATCAAGCCTATATACACATACATAAACACCTATTGGCAGTTTTGTGTAGAAAACTGAAATATTTTAACTACCTCTTACAGCACAATTACTACATTTTTTTGCTGTTCGGTGAAACCCTTCTCAACTTAAATGATCTTCTTAGTGACTTGAAGAAGCATCTGTGTTTTAAAGTAAATGTCAGAACAGCTTTGATGATATTCAGTCATTTTTAAAGGATTTAATTAAAGGTCAGAGAAAGATAAGAACCCACCGAGAGGTAAATGAATCAACAGTGGCGTTTTGAGGCATCATAGTTTTTCATTTTCTTGTGTGTGTGTTTGTTTGAGTAGAAGTTTCAGGAAATCGAGGAGACTCACCTGCGGCAGATGAAACAGCTGATCAAAGGTTACTCCCACTCCATAGAAGACACCCACGTCCAGGTGGGGCAGGTATGTTCACACTGAATCCTGCTCTGATGACCAGCTCTGCTTTATGAGAAGAAATCGGTTCCTCCAAAAGTATTTGCATTTATCATAGCTATCCAAAATCAGTTTTTACTTTCTGTTATATATGTTTATGAAAAAAATAACTTTCTTAGGAATATAGTTATTATTTAGAACCTGAAAGTCTGTCAGTACGAAGTCATGACCCATCTTTGACGACATTTATGTTTAGTCTTTCAGTTAAAGCTCTGTTGGTGCAATTTTTTTTCTTTACAATTTTGTGGTAGCAATTTCTAGATTCTGCCATATTATTATGTGTTTTGATGCAACAACTGGAGAACACCAAAGGCAGACATTTTCTAAGTTTCTACATGTATGCATGCATGAGCTTTAACCTAAACCTGGACAGAAGGGCACAGCTAACACTTTACAATAAAGGGTCATCACACAGAGCCTTAATAACAGAATCATTTTCATGCCACCTTTTTATATTTCATGCTTTAGAAAGGACCAAATAATCACTCTGTTCTTCTCCGCTGCAGGTCCACGAGGAATTCAAGCAGAATGTTGAAAACATCGGCATCGATAACCTCATCCAGAAATTTGCAGAGCAGAAGGGCACGGGCAAAGAACGGCCAGGTACAGTGAGCTCACCGGGATGAGATCTGGCTCCTCTCCAGTGGGAAGGAAAAAAAAAGAACAAAGGCACAACTACAGCTGCTTACATAACAATAAAAATATGAAGGCATCCACAATGATAACAGTATTGTGGAGGCGGAATAATTCATAGTGACAAAATACAAATGCCTACATGGGCTCTGTGTGTGTGTGTGTGTGTGTGTGTGTGTGTGTGTGTGTGTGTGTGTGTGTGTGTGTGTGTGTGTGTGTGTGTGTTGTGGGTGTTTCTTATTCTTGTCAAACTGCCTGTTGTCTACAGCTCTGGTTGGATTTGAGGAGTATATGACAGTTTTGGCACCTGAAGGTGGGAAGAAGAGTCGAGGGAAAGCCTTCAGGATCCCCGGCCTGGGCAAGAGGGACAAGGAGCCAGACTCTACGTGAGTGCAAACATTCCCTAGCCCCTTACTCTTACCTCGACCATCACAACTAAATGCCTAACCCTAAAACCAAGTCATGACCCTCAAACAGATCTTTGAAGTTAGGAGAACCGGCCAGTTTGTCCTCACTCCATAAGGTCTACAACTCAAACTGGTCCTCACAAAGATAGAAAGGACTCGTACACATACACACACACTGAAGCAAACATGCCCTATAAGCCCTGGGGCCTGTATCATGAAGTGAGTTCAGCTTAGTCTGGCTTTCTTGGGGTTATCTGGCTTCACTTAGCCTAACATTGTCAGTCCTGGATAACTGGTATCACAAAGATGGTTATCAACTGGTAACTCTGGGTTCTGTTATTTGGCTGCGAGCACGCTCGTATAAAAGAGGTGGTGTCGGTAATTACAAGAGACATCGTCAGAACCATGGATGAGATACTTTATATGATATGAGCTGAAATGGTGATATACTGCAGGTAAATTTGTTTTATAACGACAGCAAAAAGCGATATTCAACAAATGTTAATATGTGATCACACAACCAGAATATAATAAGAAACTGTAGAAACCCTAGAAATAATTCCCAAGTATTAAAGTAAGGCTAAGGCTATAAATAAGAGAAGGAATTATGATATATTTCTTTAGTATGGAGAAGGAGAGAGCTTTTCTTTTGTCTGATAATAGAAGAAGAAGAGTAGTTAATGGCTGATAAAGTCTATTTGACTGAGAAGTTGCATTTATAATCATAACAAGTATTTGAGTGTGTGGATTGTTTTTCTCATAAAAGACAACAGAGGGCATACTTTTTATTTCCGTTCATCACGTCCATCGAGTTTCCTCATGTTATTCTGAGTTGCAGTGATGGAATAAAAACATTGACAGTGTCAGGAATCCTGTCGGGAAAGAAATAATCTTTATTTATTGTGGTAAACTTTCCCTCTGTTTGTTAGAAACTCTGTTATAAAATTGAAGTTTTGACTGATTTATAAAAAAAAAATGTCTATTGCTCTTTATTATTTGTCACTTTGTTGTAAACTCTTTTCTCTATGTTGGGATATCTGAGCTGGATAACCCACTACTCTGGCTTCGTGGTACAGGCCACAGATCTTCTGGAAATGAATCTTGATCCTCGTTCTTTGCGACTGGCTTCAGTCTGAGTTACTACTGAACAATGAAAACAAAAATACATCTATGTGTGTGTTTTATATTTGCAGGGATTCAGCTGTGACGGAGGCACCGGTGAGTATCTGACATAATACACACCAAAACACTGCAGATCCTATCAGTCCTGTCTGACTCCCTTGACTACTACCTCTATGTTGTGGAGAACTATGAGAAGGGAGTGTGTGTCTGGGGGACAGAGGGGGAACCATGTGCAAGTGCGTGTGTTTGATAATGACGTGACTGAAGGTGTGGGGTTTCCCAGGTTTATTCCAGTACTTCTGAGAAGAGGTTTAGGAGATAATGTTGCAGCCAGAGAGGAAGTGCGTGACTCCATGAGAGGGCGTGTGTTTGTGTACATGTCTGCCTGCGCGTGTCTGTGTGTGTGTCTGTGTGTGCGATTGTGTGTGAAAGGGCTTTGGACGCTGCCAGAAAACCCTCTAACAGACTGACGTGGAAGCAGAGAGTAAACAGCAGATCACAGAGCTACTTTCAAGGGCATTAAATTTCTGACTGCAGTGTCACAGCTACAACTGATGTTAGAAGAGGTCACTTTAAAACTAGTTGCATAAGATAATACATGCACCTAAACTGACAGTTCACCTTCTAGACATTATACCACTTATTAAGAAAAAAGGAAACTCTTCAAAAGTGTGCATCAGTACTGCTTCTTGATTGTTTATTTAAAACCTTTTACAACATAACTAGGATGTTAACCACGAAAGCAAGAAAGCATCATCACCTTAAAAAGCTGTTATGAATTATGTGTCAATTATATCAGTGTACATTAAACACATATTGTCTTCTTAGCCAGCCTGTAAGAGTTATGTTTCTGGCTACCTGACTAATTGTTAAATCCAGTATTTACACTTTCAGTAGCACAGAACAAACAGTCGGGTTAATCAGAGTTTTTTTTTTTTTTTGTGGGAACTGCTGCCTGGTGCTGCTGAAAACAGGGATGATGAAAGCAGTGAGGCTGAATGTGATAGTAGTGAAGTAAAAGTTGCTGCTGAACTGGACGATAATTGTGACAGCTTTACATTTAAGAGTCGTTTGATGACCGCCTCATAAATTCTATCAGTGTTGATATATATATATTGATGACTGCATCTTTAAATCCATGTGTGTCTAACTGTGGTTGAGCTGCTGCAGTTACATTTATCTTCTTAATGTGATGTTTATAGCCTGATCACACCATGAAGCATTAGCTACTTGTTAGAGCTTTCCTCATTAAGATTTTGATTTTTGTGGAAAAAAAGATCAGTGGCTACAGTTACACTTGTCATGTCAACTTGACCTGGTGAGATCTGATTACTGAAATCAGATCTATTGAAATACCATCTTTGTATGTCCCCACTCTGTCTAAAAATAACTGCTCCCACGCTGGAGCTGGAGCTGGAGTGTAAATCTGGTTTCCCTCAGCTCTTATTTTGAAGATCATATGGCTGCAGCTGATGTACACTGTCCAGACATCCTGGCATAATGACATGGTTCACATCAAACTAAAAAAGCACACTTCTGCCTGTAGGACAAGCATCTTTGTTTGACCTGTTTGTAATAACATGTTTAATTAACACTGACTCACACTGACTTCACACATGGTCTGTGGTCTTTGTAAACACTAAGGACTACGATGGAAATAAGTCCAGGATATGTTGCACTATTCTTGCAGATGTACTGGAGTGTTGTCAGTTAACGTAAGCCTCTCTGCAGGCCTTGAAAAAACATTGAATTCTGTTCCCTCAAACAAGTTTATAAGATATTAAATTTAATTTGCAGAGATCTTCAACATTTTTTCTTTTCTGCAGTAGACTCTAACATTATATCTCACTGCTGACTGTCTGGAGAAAGTTGCTACGAAGCTCATCGACTCATAGGGAACAAGCGTTAATTTTAATGAAAACTTAAAAACATAAATAGTAATAATTTGTTAATTTAATTGTTCAACCATCCATCAACTCTCTGCTGCTTATCTGGGTTCAGGATTAGATCGGTTTTTGAGACAATGGGACCCTGGTTAACTTATTTTGGGATAGTTTTTCCTGTTCTTGTAACTGAGCTCTGTGATCTGGTCTGTGATTCTCAATCAATAGATAAATTAACAGTTACTTCATACTGTCACATCTGTACCCTGCAGGCTTGTTCAGTAATCCATACACCTCACCTTAATTGATTGATTATATTGCTAAGAATTAATATCACATACTGAGAAGTACCGACAAAAATGTTATGTAAATGTCTGCAAACTCATGTACTTAGTAAAAAGTTTTTTCCATCATTCTTTGACTGTGAAAAAGTGAAACTGAGGTATTAAAAAGGTCTTAAAAAGTCTTAAATTTCACGTGAACACCACAGAAAGCCTGTAACAGTTGTAGAGTGTATTTATTCACTCACACTCATAGAAAGCTGTCAGTTGTACACATAGGCTGCAGTTACAGTTACACAATATAACAAAGCACTTCTGTGTGTCAGACATGTGGCTGGAGTGCCATTTGTCTCTGTGATGCTGACACAGCTTGTGTGTGTGTGTGTGTGTGCGTGTGTGTGCGTGTGTGTGCGTGTGTGTGCGTGTGTGTGCGTGCGTGTTCGTGTGTGTGCGTGCGTGTGCGTGTGTGTGCATGTGTTCCTGTTTGTATAGAATTCACCCCTGGAAGTAGACGATGAAGGATTTGTCATCCGAGCTGACAGCACCCAGAATGATATCCTTTTCCTGCTCACACACGCTCAGTCTGGAATCTGTAATCTTTTTTCGAAACTGTGTTTACTGGCTTTTTTTGTTTGGATAAACAGAACAAACATTTACTGAAGCCCTCCTTCCATCATTCTTGGTAAAAAAGAAACTTAAGCGTAATGCAAATAAATTAGTAAGTAATTATATGTAGGCAGCAAAACAGAAAGGTGTAATATACAAACCCTATCACGTCTTTTCCTCTCCTGAAGTTGGCACACTAACCAGCCAGCCCTCGGCCCGTCTTGTCGCTTTCTGATAGTGACTCACTAGGCACTGTGTTTTTCACGTATCATTAAGTCTGAAAGAAATTAATATAGAATGAATAATATTAACAAAGCTATTGCCCATCATAGGTGATGTCTTAAAACTGCTTAATTAGAGGTGTTTTAGCCACGGACCATGAACCACAACGTTCTCACTTGAAGTCTGGCCTGGGGACGTTTGCCGCATTGTATTTTCCATCTTTTGACTCCTATTTGCTGTTGTCTTTCAAATGTCGACTTGATTACTGCCTAAGGGGAAAAAAAGAAGGCCAACTATTGGTCTGACCAATTGTCAAAAGCCCAAAGTATTATAGTTATATGAACCGGAGAAACCTGAGCAACTCTTAAATTAAATCAATTAAATCTGGATCTGGTTCATTTTCTTTAGGTTTACTAGTTGATAAACTGAATATTAACTACCTCTGTACTGGAACACACCATCTGTTGAATGGAAATCAATTAACAACTGTTAAAAACAGAAAGCAGAGCCTTCCTCAAACACAACATATCACTTCAGTCGTGACACCCACATATTTCAAATTCATAAAGAGGATACAGATTTCTGAAATATATCACAAACTCGACTGACTCACATGACAAAGGCATCATATTAAACCTCATGAGGCCGCTGAATAAACTCTAAGAGACCTCTAACTGAGACGGAGACGTTTTAAATGAAGCGTAATCAAAAGGTCAGGGGTGAGAGGCGGGGCTTAAGCAATTTGTTCGCCCAATTGGCTACATTCATGGTCTCATTAACTACAGCCAGACAATTTTAAAGATCCTAATCCTATTTGTTGCCTACATGTGTCCTCCCTGTTAAACTCAGACTAGGTAAAGTCCAGCTGGACTGAGCCGCCTGTTGCCCAGCAGCATGCGATAACCTGATACTCCACGGCCTCGTCCTCCCAGTCATGACACATGGGGAGATAACAACTCTTCCTGCCTTTGTCATCCCTCTGTCGAGCCTCCCCCACAGCCACCCCCCCCCCCCCCGGCTGCTCAGGATAGACGGCATACATTCATCAAAGGCCTCTCGTGTTACACATGTCCCTCGGTTTCTCTCTGAATCTAGAAATAAACACAAGGTGAAAACACGCAACACGTGACATGACACAATACAAACGCGTGCAGCAGAGACTGGAGTCCAAAAAGAAGGGGGGGGGGGCTTCATCAGGGGTGCGACAGGAAGTGGCTTTTTGATAGCTCTGCAGCCCTCACCTCCAGCACGCTCTGCAGTGCTGCTGCATCTGTTTGTGTTTTGCATGTGTGTCTGTGCTGCGAGCCTGCACTGTTTCTCTGTTGTCCTGATGTCGTCAATCTCGCAGTGAATCAAATTACTCTTTCGTCTTCAAGAGAGTGACAGAGGTTGTCCAAATAGTAATATTCACCAATGAGCGGGGGTAATAAAACTCGTGCCTGCTGGTAATTTGACTTTGTAATCTACTCTCAGGCATTTTTTTGGTTTTATATTAGTTTTATTTTTGAATGATGTTCCCATAAAAGGTCTCATTTCTTCTCTCTCTCTCCTTCAAGTCACCAATATGGTTTCCTTTCTTGACCTACACTTGCCAAACAACATCACCTCTTCATCCCTGTTTGCAGAAAAAGCTTGTTCTCCTTGACAACGCTCTCTCTCTCTGTACGCTGCTCTGATGAGAAGGACAACAACTTCTACTCTAGTGATTCAGATTTCGATGACGAGGAGCCCAAAAAGTTCCACATCCAGATCCGACCGGTCGCCAGCAGCAATCGTAGCAACTCCGCCGCCACTGAGAAGGAGCTGAAGGCCACCGTGGGGGCGCTCACCCTGCCGCCCAACCGAGGTGTACGGCAACAGGTTGTGTTTGTTTTGGTCTCTGTTTTTCAGGATTCCTCTGAAGACATGTTTTTTTTTTTCCCCAGGCTGGAGGAAGATTAACTTGTTTGTAGTGTTTCATACTTGTCTGACTGTTTTGTTAGTTTAAGATTGCTAGAATAGATGTTGTGTTATATTTCCTCCAGTTTTTTTTTTTTTACCTCTTTTATTTTCAGTATAACTTTATCATGTTGGGACTTCAGGTGCAAATTAGCTGTTGAGCTCGCCCCAGTAATATCAATGTTGATTAATGTGCAAAATAATTATTTATATTTGAATGAATGAGGTTAAAGTTGTCATCAAATGCCATGAAAAGACCAAAACCAGCAATGAACTTATTCTGTACCATAGAGCATCATCGCTGTGCAGAAACTATTAAAAGCACATCAGTGAACCACATTATTGCACTGGGTGACATGTTCCTTCATTATATTGAACATGGGCTCTGCACTTTATTTTGAGCACAACCCCACATACACCGCACTGCTGCTGTAAGCACTACTGATCCAAATGGATGTTAATGTGCCTCTGAAAAAAGCCTCCAACAAATGCACTGCTTACTCCTGTTTGACTGACTGAAAACTACATTGCCCAGCTGTTTTCTGTCTTCATCAGTTGGAACCAATGGGCTTGAGTACCATGGCTAGGATTTACAAGCTGGAAATTATTAAGGGACCAACTAGTGCATTATTTTTTTTGGTCTTTCCATGGGATTTGTTGACAAATTCTTTAAGTCTGTCCACTGTGTTGACCAAATCTGTCCCTCCCTCTGACTTTCAGGTATCAGTCAAGCGGCATCTCTCCAGTAAGTTTCTGCTTTTTTGGAGATTTCAGTGCTTGTGACTGTGCAGCAAATCTCTTTCCTGGCACATAAAGTGATGGGAAACGTTGAGTCTGCTGTAGTCTCTGTGTTGTGTGTTTGACTACAGACTTCTGAAAGCTGTTGTCTTCTGTTGCGTCTCTGCAGGAAACTCAAGTACTGCAGGAGGTCGATCGGAAGAAGGCGAGGCTACTTCCCACAGGGGTGAGTCTGACATCAGTCTTTCCTTCTCCATATTGACTTATCTGCCTGTTTTTTTTTTGTTCAATGGTTTGTCTGTTCTTTCCTTTTTTGAAACCTCTCTATTTTTGAGTAGAAACAATTAGTTGATTAATAGATTAGTCAATAGAAATTGAATTGGCTGCTATTTTGATAATCAATTAATCCTTTTTAAAGGAAATATGCCAAATATTTAAATTCAATATATTTAGGCTTTGGATCAAGGAAACTGTTTCTCTATTTTCTCACAATCGATAGACCAAAAGATTAATCTATTAATGGAGAAAGTGATCAGCAGATTAATGAAAATAATTGGTAGTTGCAGCCCTCATTTAGTATTTGTATTGATTGGTGCTACAGCGATAAAGATTAAAGGTTAGAGTCTGTTGTGTTGTGCATTTATACCTGCAATGGGGGTAATAAAGTTACTATCCCTTTTTTTTTTTTTTTTTTTTTTTTTTTTTTTGATAGGGGGGTGCAAATGCAGAAAGTGATGACGGTATCAAGAGTGGCGGACTTATTATTTCTGTTTATGTGTTTTTTTCTTTGTTTGTTTGATTTTGTTTGTGGTTGGTAATGCTGGAAAGAGGGTAGTGAAGACCATTCTTCGGAACATCTGATCGCACGGTATGTACCGATACAGGGATGAAGGATGGAGGATTTGATGCACTCAAGTGTCAGCCATCTCGTCTTGTGCCTTCAGCTGTTATGTTCTACCTATGTTTTTGTGCCATCAGGATGCCGGTGGCCATAGAAGGATAAATCTCGTGTACATGTGGTCGTGACCTTGAGCATAACACAACACACCGGCTACATATTAGTGCCACAGATCGGCCGCCGAGCAGTGCCGACGGAGTCACGGATTGATGCCCGCCGGAGCTCAAGAGTCGCTGGCTCAGTTTCGTGTGGAGGGCTCCAGAACATTTTAATGTAGCGGCGGACAGAGGATTTTCGATATAGCTTGGCGCCAGATGGTGTAGGACTGGAGTCCGGAAGGCTACAACTGGCGCCATCGGATCAGAGCAGTGCGGGACTCTGCTCTCGATAAGTACGACGAGGGATACGGCTATTCGTAGAAGCTCAGTGGTAGGCTCGACAAGAACTTAAATGAGATGACATGCTGGATTAAAAAGCGAGGGCATTAGGGTGGTGACGGGGTGGGGAGGATGGGCTGAGCTAGCGCAGTGACACGAACGGTTGACTGCGCAGCCTGAGATGAGCATAAATTGATGAGGAGGGGTGGGCGCGGGGCTAGATTGGCTTGGTATGCTGTTATGCAAAAAGAGGCAAGGGATAGGTATGTGAGCGTATGTCATGGGTTTTCCGGCTACATGTCAATATTGGGTGCTCCAGTCTAACGCCGGACACGCTCTGAGACACGGAGGATACCTAGAGCGCTGCGCGAGACACCGCTGGTGGGAATGAGAACACCAGTCCCTCTGTCCAGGAACAGTGGATAAGTAAGAGTCCTTGATGTTATGGGGGAGAGAGGATCGTCAGGCGCTCTGCGTAGTAGAGCGCGGCCTATATGATGTGGTGTGTTGGTGTGTGCTCGGTTGTGGTGTTAGTGTGTGGTGTGTTTGTGCTGCTGGATGGTGTTGTGGTGTTGTTGTTAGTTGCTGCGACTAGAGTAGAGATGAATTATGCAGCGTGGACGCTTGCCAGGCTCCTCTACGCAATGGAGACGCAGGGAGGGCCATACACGGCCAGGTCGTCCTCTCCAGGTCCTGATACAAGCAGGTAAGGGTCTCTAGAACCTTCATGTCATCTTTCTTCCCCTCTTCTTCCGATCTGTCTCTGAGAGGTGCCAGAGAGAGACATATTTTAGAATGGTCACAAGCGTCCCATCAGGTGGCCTTCGTCCTACGGCGTTTATGAAGGCTCTTCGGCTTGTGCCATCCTCATCAACCTTTCCAATGCTCATCCACTCCATGTTTTATTTTTGGCCGCGTCTGGTGTTACCGATTACCATATTGGCCTGCACTAGCGCGGCTAGTGCTCATGCTAGCTCGTTTCACACTGCTTATCCGCACAACAAGAGTTTGCTTGCGCCGGCGCGACAGACCAAACAGGCATGAGAAAAAGAGTGTGCCTAGAATAAACAGATTACTGTTTTCTTCAAACCTTTTGATCAATAGAGGGTAAGAGGTTAACTTTTTAAATTTTACAACCAGAAAGTCAGGAATGATACTGAACGCGAAGTTACAGAGGCACAAACATGCTGAGTACGAAATGTGAGGTTTTTCTCCCTTGGTCTTTCTTTTTTTTGGCATAAAAAAGAGAATCAATAGGCCTGTAGTCATACCTGCCATAAGTCTGAACCAGTTCTGTGTCAACAGCTGTTATTGTGATATGTGGATCTTAAAATACTTTCGCACAGATAGAAACGAGATATAGAGCTTTCAGACAATGTTATAATTTGTTAAGATTGTATGAAGACTAATTCCAGCGACAGACAGAAACACGCAGTAAGTAGGCACTAGCAGGCCAAGGTGTCCTGTGGGTGGGACGGTGTATTTAACCATTTCTGGCAGAAGAAAACATGAGCTTGATATGTTAGATTGTTTTTAAAGAGAAGCAATACCAAATAACATTTGGTCTCTCATGATTAGGTCTTATAAGTTTATATAAACATTTCATAAGACCGACCTATAAGTTGGTGTTTAATCAGATAAAAAGTGTTGATTAGTGCTGCTTTGTTCAAAACTGTAACTCTCCCTCAACCTACAAGTGGAGGCTGCTGTATAAACAGTATAATGATGAGCATATAGTAAAACAGCAGTCCATAATGATTAAAACGTGTCTTTCATCTAGGAGAAGTTATAAACAATGATGTTTGTTTGTTTTTTGTTTTTTTATCATTAAAGAATTTTGTATTAACCTCGCCAGAACCATTATACTTTAGGTTGCTGTTAATAGCAGACGCTTGTAACCCCCTCCAAGATGCTTGCACCCTTATATGGATGTCAGAAATATTATACCAGATCAGTTCATAATGAGTTGTAAAACTTTCTAGTGGTGTCCAACATGGCGGTGTACTCTTCTAGTTACTTGTAAAATAAGCTGGACTGCTACCAATTGATAAACCTTTGATACCAGCGCCAAACATCTCCCAGAGATTTAGTATCCCGCTAACAGACACTACGCCGGTGTGGGCCGGGGGTCTGATAGGAGTTGTTTCAGCCACAGTCTTCAAGCTTTCTTTCCGATTTCTATAATACATAGGGACGATCCCACTTGTACAAAATGTGCCACTTCCTGTTACACTTCTCCAACATTCTAGTGTCTCTGGGTAAGCCGCATATTCAAACAGTTTCAGAGCTGTAAAAAGATATCACTATATGTGACATGATTTTATAAAATGGAGATGACTGTCACCATCAAAGTCGTATACATTCTGACATTACATGATTGTTATTGGTAGGTCGCATCGGCATATCACATACTTTTTACACCATTGTACTCGTAATTTTCATTATCAATAAACACAGGCAAGAGAGCAGTGCATGCAAAGACTGAGATGTATCCTTTACTACTCTTTAAGAGATATTGAGACTGTAGTAGATATGTTTCTGTCTCAAGAATATATGTTTACAAGATATAATATCAAAAAATCTGTTCGTTCAGGGCCATGTTCGAAATAACCACAGAGAAAGTGATCGTCTGGCAGAACAGACACCAGATCAGCTACAGTCCATGACAAACAATTCTTTTTCAACAGAGCACTCAGTCAGGCACCGTGCACTCTAGCTGCGTCAGTCTTTCCCCATCATGCATGTGGCACGCAATTAACACCAGTTTTTTCCTCTTCTTCAACTTACACGGCACCACTTTGTTCTGACAGAAGACTTTCCCTCTACAGTGCTTCTTATATTATACGACCTGTGGATGCCGTCACTGCGATACACTCCACCGGGGCTGCCACATGGAGTTATTATGTTCCTTGTTTGTCCGCTCTCTCTGCAGATTTGAGCTCGGACAGACATCAGGTTACAAGACAGTCTAGTTTCGGAGAGCGTAGCCG